>NW_006408554.1:23474096-23489080 GCF_000296735.1 Chrysochloris asiatica | reverse complement strand
CCCACCTTCCGGTCCTGTACCTGACAATGTTTCTCTGCTATTCATAGAGTTTTCAGTGACTAGCGATTCAGAAGTAGTTCGTCACTCTTTCTTCCTAGTCTGTCTTTGTTTGGAAGCTCATCTGAAACCTGTCCACCATGGGTGACCCTGCTGTGATTCTGAGGGCTATGCCTACTCCCACTACATACATCAAAACTATTTGTCTCTAGGAAGGGACACATGTCAAGCACCTTGCAGTTTTTCTGCCTTTTCTGTGTTCTGCATATCACCCTTAACTACTCTGATACAAAAGGACACTAGACCACGTGGAAATTTTTGACTCTCTGTCTAGCTAGCCACCACTGGAAATGGCCATAGTTCTCATCCTGATTAGTAAATTCCCTATTTGTAAGCTGTCTTTTCTGTTCTGTGAAAAAGTAATGTATCTTGGATTGACTTCTGGACACTTTTTCAGTCTCTCAGCAACAATATACACAGAAGGATTTTCCACTCTAGGTTTGAACCCAAACAATTGCCTTGCCAGCCAGGAAATGGGAAAAACGAACTAAAACAACAATAAATATACAGAACTTCTGAGATGAGATGAGAGGGAAGAAGGCTCCACTGGGAAATCCTGGGATGGCCATCGGCCTCCATGTTTGGTCCTGAAGTACAGTTGCTAGAGACTTGGGGAACAGTACATGAGTACAAAGATGCCAAAAAAATGCTACAAGGATTGATGGCACTCCTACAGGGAGTAAAGCTAAAAGGACAGTAGATCGCTGGTCACCTTAAGAGGCTGGCCCACCTATATGCTGTCTGTGCTGCTACAGAAGTAGAGATGTCTGCACAAACAGAAGTGCAGAAATTAAAGAATGAGCTGCATTTAGAAAAAGAGGCTCGATCAACACAGGCTAGTACCACCAAAGCCCTAGCCATCCATCTCCAAACATCTGATTTCACCATGGAGATTCTAGACAGTTACCACCTAGCTACAATGTAAGGATGGTGCCTTCCATGCCAGTGCAAGCAACCAGTAATTATGAAGGCAGATTGAGACTCCAAGTGGTGCGATTCACTGGAGTCCTCAACTGAAGGGGAGAACTGGGCAGAAGAGAGAGGTCCCCCATCTTTAAACCTGAGCAGTTATGATTACTAAAATTTAAACTGACCAGTCCTGCCCAGTTGACCTGGATCCTGCTAATCTGCTAATGCTGGACTTCCAGCAGCATGTAACAATGAATGACTACACATACGCCAAGTTAATAGAATTCGCAACTCTGTAAATGTAGAAGAGGAAAGAGTCTGTGGTTGCTTGGCTACTCCACCTGAGAGACATGGTGACAGATGGGATAATCCTCACTAGCCTTGAAATGTATAAAATGACTTCTGTTACGATCCACCCTGCATTGAGATAGTGCCTCTATGCTGCAATCAATAAGAACTAGGATAGTATTACTCTGATGTAGGAAACTGCAGCCTTCAGGGAGCCTAGCCAAATCAAAGAGACATTCTGACCTTCCCCATACACTGGATAGCTACGCAGGGATTGCAGCAAAGGTTTTGAGAGCTTGGGGTGAAGCATGCAGTGTCTGCAGAATATTATCGGGGCTCAGATAATGAGCTGCTCATAGACAGAATAAAGGGCACCATTGTGTAATCAGCTTCTACCAAATGGCATTGAATCCAGATGTCCATATTGAGTCCTGTGATGGGACAGCCAGTGTCCAGGGCTGCTCAAGCTGTCACTGACCTGGGTTAAAGCGAAAAGGTGCACCACCAGAATATCTGGGTTGCCAAAATGCAGGAGGGGTTAGGATGGGCAAATATAACAGATAAAAAGAGAGGCCCATTCCAAATTACCAAAAAGCAAATGTAGATTGACTTGTTTGCTGCTGGCACCCCAGGACAAAATTGGCAAATAGCCTAATTCGGCTCTGGTGAAACTGTGATAGAAAGTTCACCCTGAGCAGCAATTCACCTGGGAAAAGGATGCCCAAAAATGTACCTTTCTTGACATGGGCAATGCCTACCCTCTTGATTAGGGGTGGGGCCAAGGGGTGTGGTGGGCATTGGCCATGCCAGGGGTGGTAGGTTTCCCCAACCTTCAGATATGGAAACTATTGTGGGAATAGTGGCCCCATATAGAATTTATCATTCATTGGTCTCCAAGAAATAAACAAATTATTTAGCACTAGTGGACACTGGGGCTAAGTACTCTCTGGTCCAAAGAAACATCCACCAATTCTAGGGGATGCTTGTTGTTATTGATGGATATGGGGACAGCACAGTTAAAGTGTGCCAGTGGCTTTGACTCTGCAGATTGGCTGTTTCCCCCCAAGGAATATAAAATCTACATTTCTCCTCTCTCTGAATATATCTTAATGATGAACCTACTGGGAGCAATGAGTGTTGCACTGTATACAAAGGAGTAACATGGCTAGCACAGTGGAAAAATCATGATTGGTTAGTTAAACATTGACCCCTCAGGGGAATGAAGAGGTAGAAAGACATTTGGACCCACACACCAGGCATGGGCATTACAATGCTCCATGTATCAGTTCATAGCCTCCTCATACCACTGGGGTACACTCTCACTGTTGAACCTGCCCCACAACGTGCAATAGAGTAAGCCACAGCAAACAAGTGGCTGAGTGGCTACAAAGAAAAGCACACACCAAAAAATGGCTTAAACGGCAACATAAACTATGAGCTTTTATTAAGAATATAGGTCTCCCCCTTTCCATGAAACAAATTGTGGAGGCTTGCCAACTGTGCCCTAGCTGCTCATTAGAATAGCTCATTAGAACATCTCATTCTCTACCAGATGGGCAGAATACTCCAAGAAGATATGCCAGCACATGCCAGCAAGAGGATTACACAGGACCCCTCCCTTTGGCAGACAATTGTTGATTCATCCTGACATGTGCAGACGCAGTTAATTGACTCTTGCAAGCATAGTCATGTAAACAGGTTACCCAGGGCTCCACTATCCAAGGCCTTTCCCATTTCTGTGTAGTCTATAGCACCCCACTGACATCAATAGTGACAGGGGAACCCACTTCACTAGACAGAATGTTCAGAAATGTGCAGATGGTCTGGGTATTGCATGGCATTTTCATCTCCTATACAATCCCATTGCCCACTGGGCTAGTAGAATGAATCAATGGAATCCTGAACTAAACACTGTGGCAGGATATGAAGACTACCAGAAGCTCTTTAATGCATCAGTGCATATCAAAGGCAGACTTGACCCAGTGTCTATCAGCTGCTCACACAGAGACTGCAGAAGGACATGAAAATCCAAATATTTGCCGCACGTCACTGCCCCTTGTAGTACCTACATTGTACAAAGCAAGTGTCCCATACCAAGAGAGACCTCATAAGCAGGCAGAATGGTATTGCAAACAAGGGGAGTAACTTCAACAGGGACTGTGGAGTGCCTTCCAGCCACAGCATGTGTTTTACTTGATGGGCATAGTTTGCCTCTGTTAGTACCTGTTCTTTTGGCCTTCAGAGTATGTGGTAATTTTTTTTGCCACTTGGGCCACGAAGATTGCAGATGTGAAGACTCAGTCAGCATGTTGGGTATGTGGAGAGCTCCCTACCTCCTCTCTCATAGGCATGCCATGGATAATTGCACCTGCTAACAGTGTTTGAGCCTGCTTGACAAATTGGAGGAGACAGTATGGACGGTCTGTGAGCCATTTCCTAATGCTTTCAGTTAATTGTTCTGTACAACTACTGCACATTCCGTATAGTATGGGAGCAAGTTAACGCTACTTATCCTCAAGGTTATGTTGTGTGGGATGGATGTCAGCAGTATATAGCCAATTAAACCATGAGGTTTTATGGAATATGCACAGAACCCCTACCAATCACAGCTGTAATATGGGCTGACTTCCATGGCAAGCATGCCATCGAATCTTTCTAGTTAACTCTTTTTTATGGTTAGGTAGACAACATTACGGTTGGAGCCTTCTTCTCTCCCTTGAGGTTGGCCCTGGACATGTAGGTCAAGTAAGGTCATAAATGACCTTACCTATCCTACATTTGGTCAGACTGATGTATATGGGGGAACAGCCCTATATCCCTAGCACTATTTTAAAATGCATGCCTGTAAAACCCAGCTACTGGGATACAGTTTACAGTCACTACCACTGGACCAAACATACCTCCTGGTGGCTTTACTCCCTTGTGGTCCTGGTCCCTGAGACCACATCCAATCATACTGAGTGACAAGTAGAGGCCCTACAAAAACATGCTGTTTCTGCTTTAAACCAAACCCACAATTCTCTTAACTTTGCTATCAACTGAAATAGAGCAAATGCGCAAGGTGGTACTGAATCACTACATGGCCTGGGATATTTTCACGGCTGCTCAGTGAGGCACTTGTGTCCTCATCCATACCAAACCAAATGCTGCATGTATATACCTGATTATCACCAAAACAACAGATGCAGGGCCGCACTTCTACAGCCCAGCAGTTATTTATTGACCTCTTTTCAAGCTGGCTTAACACTATTTACCCTCAGTATGTGACTTATGCTCCTATATATTGTTGGGATATTGTGTCCGGGGATAGTGCTTTGTTGTATATATTGTTGCTGTGGCCTTTGGTTACAACTCTCCAATGCCTAGGTCCAAGGGATTGTACAAAAGACTGATGGAAAGATTGTATGGGCCACTTATGGGTATGGGGTGGAGTGTAGAGATAGAGGGCAAACATTCCAAGATGGCCACCCTAATGTCAAATCAAACCATATCTCCTATTCCTTCCCCCTGCTCCCACTATACATACCCAAACTCTTTGTTCTGATGCTTTAGTTATATATACACTAGGAGGAGCCCCCACTCCTGCTATGCATACCAAAACACTATTCTCTAGGGACAGGCCATCCCACAACTTAGGATTTTCCTACCTTTTCCATGTTCCACATTCACACCCTTGACTACCCTGGCACATGAAGCTTGTATATCCCATGATATAAAAAGATCCTAACCCATGCCCTTCACGTGGAAAATCTTGACTGCCCAGCTGACTGACACTGGAAACAGCCACTGTTCTCATCCTGTTTCGTAAGTTTCCCTGTTTGTAAACCATCTTTTCTTTTATGTAATAAACTAATTTTGCTCGGACTGACTCCTAGTCACTTTTTTCATCTCTTGGCTACCACATACGCAGAAGGATTTTCCCTATTGGGTTTGAACTCAAACAGGCTGTAAATATTTACTGGAGCAGATAGCCTTATCTTTCTCCCACAGAGTGGCTGGTGGGTTTGAACTGGTGACCTTTTAGTTAGAAGCCCATTGTGTAGCACACTATACCTTCCTAAAGGAAGTCGTAAAATTTAATTTCCTTTGTGGAGAACTCTGGATACTGTATTACAATTATGTCCATAAATGTGGTGATACTAATGGTGGTTGTGTGTTATCAAGTTGTCTCTGACTCATAGCTACCCTGACTAGGGTTTCTGAACTTGTCAATCTTTACAAGAACAGAAAGTCTCATTTTTCTTCATTGAAACAACTGGTCGATTTGAACTGCTGACCTTGTAGTTAGCAGCACAGTTTGTAATCCACTATGCTGCCAGGACTCCATAAAATTTTCAATTCCCCCCTACCACTTCTCACCTACCTCAATGCATCATTAATTCTTTCAAAACTACCACCTTCCCCATACTTTGACTATGTTCTGCCAGTCCATGGCATGATCATTCCTTTCTAGGGATACTGCAACCATCTCCTCACCAATATCTATCTCCATGTTCAGTATCAGCCCTCCAAGTACTTCTTGACATTGTTGTCAGAATGCATCTTTCTAAAATACAAAACCAATTCCCATTCTTTGCCCAAATGTATTCAACCTTTACTAATTGCCTTAGGTAATTAAGCTCAAACAGTTTAGCATTATGCACCAGGTGCTTTGAATATTTCCGGTACTTGGAGATCTGGCCTGCCTCTTACTTCAGGCCTTGTACACATCCTGACCATGGAGCCCCACTTTAGTTCCTAAAAGTACCTTCTCCCCTGTTTCTCTATCACTCCAGGCACCACGATCCTTCCATGCCTGTGGGCCTAAGAGAATATATCAGAAAATTTAGCCATCTTATGATATACTTTTCAAACTGAGTACAGATAAAGAGGATGTGGGGTTCACATGACCACAGATTATTTTGAATTATCTTTGCATTTATTCAAAGGAACATTGGCAACATTATGGGCTAGACATTGGGTTACTAACTGCAAGTTCAGTGATTCAAACTTGTTGGAGAAAGACGAGGCTGTCTGTTCCCACAACAATTTACAGCCTTAGAAAGCATTTATACAGTTGCTATGAATTGGAACCAACTCAGTGAGAGGGGGTTTGGCTTTGGTTTGGTTTTATGGTTATCTGAAGGTGGGCTAAAGAATTCAGAAAGTGCTTCTGTACACAGGACATGGGCACATCCTGTAAGGCATAGCTGTTTATGGGAGGGGGCTGAGAGAGCTTGAGAGAAGGTAGTGGACACTGAAAAAGGGAAATATGGTTGAAAACAGAGGAAAAATAACATCCAGGACATAACTCCTTATTTAGGACTATCTTAAGATTTTTACTACCTACATATAAAATGACTTTAAGCTATCTCATTCAGAAATCTGAAAATTTAAATTTAAGATACAATTCATTGCCTTATTGTGTTTGATTTCCCCTCTCAGTAAGTTTCAAAATCACACAACACATTATTTTCATGTTTTAAAAGTCAATCTAGACACTTTGGTATAGAAACACATTCTGATTAAAATATTGGACAGATTCCTATCTGTCTTGCTATTTTCCAACTTGCAATTTTTCTAAAATATTCAGCATAATGGAACTAAAGAAATGTCATATCATAATTTCTTTTACTGACTCTATCACACGTATCTAATAGCCTGCATTACACTTCAAAGCACAAAAACTCTCCTGATGCCAATCTTCTCCCTCTCCTATCTACTTGAAATGAGGTCTATTTTTGTCCATCGCTGTATTTCAAACTTCCTCTTCTATCTGAAACCTTCACCTTCTTAAATAAGATTTATTTCAAAGTAAAGTGGCAACTACAGGAACCAGAAAGCATTTAATCTTGTTATTATTAAGAAGTAGGCAAACATTTACTGTGGAGATGATTCCCATTCACAATGATGTGCCATGTGTGTCAGAGGAGAACTATGCTCCATAGGTTTTTTTCACAGTTTATTTTTCAAAAGTAGACAACCAGGCATGTCTTCCCAGGCATAGGGACATGAACCCTCAATATTTGGTTCTCAACTAAATGTGTTAATCACAAGTGATGGTAGTGATTGTGTGCCATGAAGTTGGTTCTGACTCTTAATGATCCTGTAGAGGTTCTCAAGGCTGTAAATCTTTACAGGAACAGAAAGCCTCAGATTGCTCCCATGGAGTGGTTTGGTGAACTCAAACTGCTGACCTTACAGTTAATAGCCTAACTCGTAATCTACTAAGTTACCAAGGCTCCTTGATAACAACAATTTGTTGTTGTTGTTAAGCGCATTCGAGTTGTTTCCAGCTTATAATTACCATGTATAGGGTTTGTGAGGAGTGACTGGTGAATTTGAACTGCCAACTTTATGGTTCAAACCAGCCTTGTGGTCCAGTGTATTATCCCACAGCACCACACCAATACTCAACAAGTAGAAGAACTTAAATACTTAAATAAACTCAATTTCTGTTCCTTGTGTGTAAAAGTAAGAATATCAGAATTCCAAAGGGCTTTAGCTTTATTTCACAGAAAGTAAAACTAAGATTCAGATATTGTAAATTGCCTATGTGCACAAAAGCAATAAATGAAAGTCAAGTTAGAAGCTGCAATTATTCTTAAAACAGCAAGTGCTTTACATAAAAGTGCTATTGCTATCTTTAGACACTTAAGTATGGAAAATAATATGAGAGTATTTTATTGTAGGTTACAAGTGTGTATTTACTGGCAATACAAATTTCTAATAATATGAAAGAAGATTTTCTAATTATTGTTGTTAAGAGCTGTCAAGTCAGTTTCAATACCTAGTGCCCCTGTATAGGGTTTCTAAGGAACAGCTGGTGGATGTGAACTGCCAACTTTGTGGTTCAAACTGACCTTGAGGTCAACGGCTTATCCTACAGTGCTACATAAAAACAAACCCAACAAATGAGTAATGTCTTTTCAGTATTTGATTAGTGTGATGCGCTATTGTATATGAGCAGAAAGAAAATGATACTATGTGTGGGGGGGGGGAGGAAAGAGTATGCATCACAGAAATTTTATCAGTGTTTTCTCTAGTTTGAATAATCCTGCAGTCCATTTATGTGACTTTATTGCCATGCTTTGTAAATGTGACCAGCTGTCATGCATAACCATGCTCATTAAACAGTTACATGGTTTTTATCTTTTATATATCTAACACTTCTTTCATTTAATTTTTCAACAAAACAAAGCTGAAAGATAAGTACTAGTAGTACTGCTTTTGGAAAAAAAAGAAAAATGAGGCACAAAAATGTGGAGAGAAACATGCCCATTTGGTAAGTGGCAAACCTTCAATTTTAACTCAAATACCCTGAAAACATTTTTGGCCCTTTTAGCTACTACGCTTCTCAAGGTAAGTTACTGCATCATGAAGCCCATGACTCATGAAGAGGAGTGAATTTAGCAAGATGGAAGAAACAAAAGCTCTATGCTATCTGCTCCTTTTCCACAACAAATATTATCAAGAAGCAACTGTCAGAAGCAACCTTGTAAAAATTCTGGAAAATAATCAAAGGTTTGAAGCAAAGAAGTGAATTCTGAGTGTATAAAAACACAGCATGAAAATGGACATTTTATGGACTCTTTTACTTGCCTTGCCCATCTCCTTTTCAGCAGGCCACTTGATAACAGTGTCCCACATTCCCAGTGTGAGCAGAACTTACAAGTTGTTGATTTTCTCTGTTCCAATCAGTTAGATGCCTATTAAAATTCATGTTGGACAGAAAAGCCACAGACATTACTTAAAAAACAAAGTCTGATCAACTCAAAACTGCCCAGGGTACAAAGTGAAATTGAGATATACAATAGACAACTCCAAGTGTGGCACTGTAGGATCAGCACTAGACTTTGAACCACAAGGTTGCAGTTCAAACCCACCAGCTGTTCCTTGAGAACTTTATACATGGCTGCTATGAATTGGAACTGATTAGATAGCACATAACAACAAAATCAGGAAGAAAATTTATTTGGGAAAATAGGCAAGTCAAAAGCATTATGTATATCCTGTGTAAGAAGCAAGCTCAGAAAAGACCTGAGAAGAACCTCCATTTTCATTTTGGGCTGATTGGGCTCATTTCTTGGCTAAGTATACGACTGGCTAAGTGTTAAAAGAATGAATAGCATAGAGGCAACATACAAAGTTGTTTATTTTTTTTGTTTTTCTTTTGTTTCTGACACTTAAAGTTCAAGGAAATCTCTCTTAAAACACTAGCTGAAAGCATGCTGAGAAGTAGAAACTTTAGTATCCATATACAACAATTAAGACTATTTTAGCAAAACTAATTAGAAAAAGTCACCAAACAAATGGACTATCCAGAGTCTACAGGCAAACAAAAATTCAAGCCCTGAGAATGGAGAAAATGTGAGTTTCAGAGTACATACCTTATAATATTCAACTATCTCATTTTGGAGTCCTGGTGTGGTGCTGTAGGATAAGTGCAGAAATGCAAGGCCACTTTGAACCACAAGTTTGGTGGTTCAAACTCACTAATCACTTCTCAGAAACCCTATGCAGAGTCGCACACGTTGGAACTGAGTCGACGACACTTACCAACAACAGCAATAAACCCATTTCAACAACAACAACAACAAATCACAAGACATTGTCTGAGAGAGGAATTGCTGGCCTATTCAAAAGAACAAAATAAACCAGAAGTGAGGACACTGAGTAGTTGGATATCCTAGACAAAGACTTTAAAACAACTGTTTCAAATACACTTAGAGTTAAATAAAAACCTGGATGATTAACTAAAGCAATTAGGGAAACAATGTGTGAAAAAATTAGAATTCTTAAGTTGTTGTTGTTGTTAAGTACCATGGAGTTGGTTCCAACTCATAGTGACCCTGCACAGGGTATCCGAGGCTATAAATCTTTACCAGAGCAGAATGCCTCATCTTTCTCCCGTAGAACCTCTGGTAATTTTGAACTGCTGACCTTGAGATTGGCAGCCGGACTCGTAATCACTACGCTACTTATAAAGGGATAAAAATTATAAAACAGAAGGAGCAAGATGGCAGCCTAAACAGTCTCATTCTTATGTCCTCTTACAACTATGCCAGTAAACCATAAATAAAAATTAACATAGACAGAGATTTTGGTGCTATAGACCGTGGACAAAATGTTGGAGATTCAAAGTGAAGGCCAAATCAGGAGGGAGCTAGTGCAAGGAGAGCAAAAAGGCTGAGATTCACGGACCATCAGATTCACTGACCACTACATTCTACTTTTTGGCTCAGGTCACTCTGGCCATTTTGGAACAGAAAACACAGTTATAAGCAAAGAGCACATTATAGGAGCTACAGTAAAGATACCAACCAACTCAAATATACTGGTAATTAGCCTTAGGTGCAGCAAGAGGTTTATATTCAGTTGAGGTAGAATGGAGAAACAATGCGATGTTAGCACAACATAGATTTAGAATCCAGGAAACCAATGAGAGTGTACCACCATTAACATGACACAAATTGGATTGTGGGAATTCACAAACAGAGAACAAGACAGTTCTAATTCACATTTGGGAAGAGGTAAAGGAAGGTACATGGATGCAGGTGACTACTATTAAGTCTTGCTGTGAGCAGAGTCCAGAGTGCAGTAAGATCCATGTGAACAGAGCAATCATGGGACCTATCCATCATCCAGGATGAGAAATATGCATCCAAAAGGCACTGTACTGAGAACTAATTGGCTACCCACGGAACAACCAGAACCACAAGGCACTGCCTTATAGCCTGTTCATTTTTGTCCATGGGAGAAGGACACACCCTCTCTGCCTGGGAAAGCCACACCCAGCTCTCTCACCCTCAGCCAGCAAAAAAGTACCAGCACAGTCAGCCATAGAGGAAATGCCACATTCTCTCCCCACAGAAGTGACAAAATCTTACCACAGTGTTGCAGTCACCTTAGGAAGGTCATATCCCAGAACAAAAACCACAAAGGGTAGCTGATACCCCAAGGATATCAACCACTATGGGGAAACCCACACCAAAATACCAAAAATTTGTGGAACCAGAGCAGAACCATACCTCAACAAATGAAATACCTAGGCCCCTATACCAAAGAGAAATGGAGGACAAACATTCCCAGAGTGGTTAACTCGGTGTTTGAAGAATGAAAGAGCCAGAATACTCTCTAATGGAATGTAAGTGAAAAAAGTAGAAATAAAGGGGAATAGATTCCTTAAAAAAGAAAATTTTGAGCTCCAGATTATCAAAGTAAGATACTAAAGTGTTCCATATTCAATTAAATAAACATTATATATACTGCTGTTAAGTGCCATCGAGTCAGTTCTGAATCATAATGACACTGTATAGGGTTTTTGAGGAGCAGCTGGTGAGTTTGAACCACTGATCTTGCACTTCAAATTGACCTTATAGTCAAGTGCTTATCCTACAGCACAATATCAGGAAATAAAATTTAATTGGAGATGTCTCCAATTAAAAGAAAAACACACAGAAGCAAAACTTACTCTGGTACAGCCCAGGTTATTGGGAAACATACAGGACTTCCAGAAAACAAGTATAAGAATGTTCAAAGAATGTAAAGAAAATAAACTAAAGGAGAAAAAGAGACAAAAATAAGAAGCTCAAACAGGAGACTGAAAAAGTTTTAAAAATATGTATATAAATACTGGAATTGATGAGTGAAATAACTGAATTGGAAAATTCAGAAAAATGTTGAATAGCAGATTCAAGCACATAGAAACTACAATAAGCAAATTAGAAGAGAGGGTACTGAAATTATCAATTCTCAAGAGAAAAGAACAAAGAAAAGCAAACAAAGTCAGGTGGAATGGTGGGACTCAATTGAAAAATCCAACATTAAGATCTATGGAATTCAGAACAAGATAGTAAAAAAGATAGAAAATTTCCCAAGAGATAATCATAGAGCATTTCTCAGACCTGAATAAAGAATTGAGCCTACCCATCCAGGACTCTAAGCAAATTCCAAACAGAAGAAATACAAAAGGGTCTACAACAAAACCCCATTGTAAAGCCATTTTTTAAGATTAAAGACACAGGGAAAGTTCTGAAAGAAACAAGAGAAAAAAAGCACATAATAACATAGCAAAGGTTCTTCATAAGAATTGGTATAAATTTCTCCTCAAACCCTAGAGACTAGAAGACACTGAAGTGGCATATGTACATTATTGAAAGAAAACAATTATCAAACAGTAATTACCCAGAAAAGTTTTCATTCAAAAGTGAGTGTGGAATCAAAATATTCTTAAATAAAAAGAAGTGGGAATTTGTTGGTACCAGACCCGATTTTTAAGTATAACTTAAGAAAGTTTTTCAGATAAAGAGTAAAGCACACTAGATAAATACTTGAATCCACACATGGAAAAAGGAAAAAAATGAAGAGAGAGATTTCAAATAAAGGAAACATCAAGGAACAAATGTAAGGGCCAAGTATAGTATTTCCTGTGAATAAATTTAGAATTTTAATTCTACAAGCAATACAACATTATATATCATTCAATATTTTGCCCATTCTATTTAATTGCTGTTGAGTCAGTTCTGAGACATAGTGACTCTATGTAGGGTTTCCAAGGCTGTACAGTTTCACAGGAGCAGAAAGCCTCATCGTTCTCTTACAGAGCATCTGGTGGGCTCGAACCGCCAACCTTGTGTTTCACAGTCCAGAACTTATTGTATAGAACCACCATGCTCCCCATGTTGCCCAGAGAATATTACAGTATTTGCATTAGAAATAAGTACAAATAAAACTCTCAGATATAGTTATTTTAATGATGTAACTAGGGACTCAGTAACAGAAACAGGGGAAGACAGATTAACACAGGAATGGATTTTTGTTTGTTAAGGTGTGTTGCTGATTTATATGTTAAATGTTGGCATAAGCTGAAGTTATTAATGAGGATAAAATTTTTTAAATGAACCAACTGCTATCAAGTTGATTCTAACTCATGTGTTACAATCACAGAGGTCAATTGCTCAATAGGATTTTCTAGGCTGTGTGTGATCTTTACGGAAACTGGTCACCAAACCTTTCTTTCAGTTTAAAACACATGATACTAACAACCAAAAAAAGAAAGTATCTCCTCTGAAATTAAATGTCCTGTATTTTAATTTGCTGAATCAGGTAACTTTACCTGATGAGCAGATATGCAAATTTGCCTGTTTTTTAAAACAATGTATTATTGAAACTCAGCTACTTCTGTGTATTGTCCGTGGCTGCTTTTACACTTCAGTGTCATTGTCAGCAGTCACAGCAGTGCTGTGTTCAGTACAGTTTTAATACATACTATCTGGCCTCATCAGAGGAGTGACAGGCTTCATTTCCCACTATTTGTGGTTAGTACAGAGGAGCTTGACCCACTGCTACACCAGTCTCTATGTACCTGCAGGAAGACTGAACAGAATATAATGTTGAAGAAGCACAAGGAAGGAAGGTAGTTGGCTTTCTGGGTGCACATGGAGCTGTCTACCACACTTATAGATGAAATTCAATGTTTAACACACCAAAGACATGCTCTGCAATAAAACAGAGCAGGAAGAGACTAGAGACAGATCATTTAAAAACCAGCATTACCTGCACCTGGAGGTCTTGTTGAATAGGACAAGTCAATTCCTCATATAAGCAATTGTGGCAGAGATTTCTCCTCATTAAGCTTGATACAGGTCTTTTTTTTTTTTTTTTTCCATTGAAAAAGTGTATGGCACAGTTGTATTCTTTCACCTTACATATTCAATCTGTATGCTGAGCAAGTAATTTTACAAACTGGGTTATATAAAGAATAATGTGGCATCATGATTTGAGGAAAACTTACTAACAGCATCATATATGCAGATGACACAATCTTATTTGCTGAGAATAAAGACAATTTGAAGCACTTACTGATGAAAGTAGAAGACTATAATCTTTAATATGGATTATGTGTAAACAGGAGTCCTGGTGTGACACTGTAGGCTAAGCATTAGACTGCTAACCACAAGGCTGGGTCTCAAATCCATTAGTCACTCCTCAGAAGCCCTATACAGGGATACTATGAATTGTAACTGACTTAAAGGCACTATGCAACAGCAGCAACAATGTGTAACATTAAAAACAAACTAACAAATAAAAATGCTAACAAATGGACTAAAAGCATTCCATATGAATGGATAGCAAAGAAACTGAAGTTCATTCTTAACAGATCGACAATAAAACAAATGATGCGATACATTGAGCAAATCTACAGAAATCTTTAAATTGTTAAATCACAAAGATATCACTTTGATGATTAAGGTATACCTGATCCAAACCACGATATTTTCAATTTCTTCAAATGCGTGTGAAAGCTGGACAAAGAGAAAGGAAGACCATAGACAGAAGAATTGACCATTTGAATTATGTTGGCAAAGAATATTAAATATACTATGGATTGCCAGAATGAAAATTTTTTTCTCAGAAAAAAAAAAACAAAGAAAAGCCAGCATTCTACTTAGAAGTATTAAAGACTTTGTCTTGCTTACTTTGCATATGTCATCTGGAGGGAGCAATCACAGCAGAAGGAAATCTGGCTTGCTCAGTGAAAAAGAGGGAAACCTCAATAAGATGGACTGATATAGTTACTGCAAGAAAGAGCTCAAATACAGCAAAAAATGTAAGGATCCCACAGGACCAGACAACATTTTTTTTTTTTCTGGTAGTGTACATATGGTTAATATGAGTAGGCAACATGGATTAAAGATCCAAATGTGAATCCTAAAATTATGAAGATCATCAATGAAAAAATAGGGACG
>NW_006408554.1:23467657-23468711 GCF_000296735.1 Chrysochloris asiatica | reverse complement strand
CCTCTGTGGCTATGTCCTTGTCCATGGGCTCAGGAGTTTCCTGGTCTCATGACACTTCAGACCAACCAACCCTTCCTCTTCACTCTCTCATCTCCAAGTCAACTGGAGTCTATGGAACCTCATTGAACTTTGCCCATATAGTCATTGCTGCCTTTCCCCTTCCTTCCACTCATCAGCAGACCAATGTGGTCGCCAGTAAGCTTACATGCCTGCTCATGTGTTCCCTTTAAGTTTCAGTCTTGGAGGAGGGTTTTATCCTGAAGGGACTTGATTGCTTGCCTTGATGGCTCCCTGGCAAACTACTTGCTTGTTCTTATAGTAGTCAATCAGACTGCCATTTTTGTTTTGGATTTTTCCTGCTGATCTTTCTTTCAAGAAGTATCTTCTATTCCTTCTAGCAGCTCCAGGCTGGTCTGCATATTGCTTTCAAATGGGAATGTCCCACCTCAGAAGGTTCTGGGTGGGGCTCAGGATTCCACCTAAGGTCTGATATTCTACAAACGTCTCACAGGAAGTCTATCTCACTAGGTAAGTTCTAGAACTCCTTTCAGTTTTAGGCTGAAGACAGGCTACAAGCTTTCTGTAATTATGTTTCCCAATATTCCTTTCTACTCCACTTAAGTGTCTATTTTACAATAGTAGGCAAGGGAAACCAATATTCATAACACATTCAAGCATCTTAACATTATTTTCCCTCTTTTCACCATTCAGACTATGCCTCAATCTCTGTATCACAGGGCCCTGTTATTTCAAGGTTGAGCTTACATTTCTATTTATTTCTGTCCCATTTAGCCCATGCAAACCTGCCTCAGTGTTCCCCAACCTACCTTTTTCCTCCATTCTCCTCTCCCTTGTTTATTGCCCTTCCCGACACCTGAACTATGATTCATTTATCTCCTATTCTGTGCTCTACTGTCCCCTCTCCCAGTCCCACCTCTCCCCACCCCCACCCCATAACAATCAAATAATTTTAATAATGGTCTTGTGCAATATTTGTCCTTTTGTGAATGGCTAAATTCTCTCAACATAATGTCCTCAAGGTTCATCCATGTTA
>NW_006408554.1:23459839-23467103 GCF_000296735.1 Chrysochloris asiatica | reverse complement strand
ATGATGTTCTTGATGCCATCCCACAACTCTTCTTATCTCTGCTATTAGTGTCTAGTGCATCAAATCTATTCTTGAGATGATCTTTAAATTCAAGTGGGGTATGTTCAAAGTCATATTTTGGCTCCAGTGAACTTGTTCTAATTTTCTTCAGCTTTAGCCTGAACTTGCATCTGAGCAATTGCTGTTCTATTCTTGGAAACATTCTCTATATTTCAATATATTTCTACCATTTAAGCTCATAAGTATCTATATCTCATTTCATGTCATCTCTTACATATAATTTATGATTTCCATTGACTGGATAATATTATGAACATATAAAATTGTTCAGTCCACTTAAAAACACTCACAGTAATGCGTTATGCTGTAAACTTGGGATCAAATTTATTTGAATTTTGTTGTTTACACAAGAATCTCACAGCCTCCTACACAATTTTACTCATTTCTTCTACTCTACAAGTTTTTTTTTTTTTTCATGTTTTGTGTATGCCCAGATATTTCCAAGTTTATACATTCATGAAAAAAAGTCACAAAAACAAACTAGAATCACTGTAATTAAAAAAGTCTGCTAAAATTTCCCACAATTATATTAGGTTGTTCTTCTATCTCATTTAATGTAACACTTCATTTCAGTATTTTCCAGAAACATATTTGGGTAAAATGGATATAGATACATATAGAAATTTATATCCTAGCCTTGGACTCTACCAAGTGTACTTCAATATGAAGATAAGTCAAGTGTAACTTGAGCACAACTCAAGTGCATTACAGTATGAAGATAAAAAATGGTAAACTAAATTACAATGCGATGATTTGTTTTGGTTGTTTTTTTTTTTTTTTTGGGGGGCGGTGTTGCAGTTATTTAGCAGGGTGTCTTTTCAACTGAAAAAAAAAAAAAGACTTTTTTGTCATGGATTATTTCTATTTCTTAGAATTGGTTGTGTAGGATAAGCACTGGCCAGCAAATTACAAAGTTGGCAGTTTAAGCCTAACAGTCACTCCATGGAAGAAAGATGAAGTTTTCTGTTCCCACAAAGATTTATAACCTCATAAATCTTATACAGGGTCACTATGAGTCAGAACATACTCAATGGCAAATAACAACAATAATTAAGGTATAATTTACAGTGTTCTATTACTGTAGAAAGGAGCTCTGGTAGCATAGTGGTGACAAATCGGGCTGCGAACCTTAAGGTCAGCAGTTCGAAACTACTAGCCACTCCATGGGAAAAAGATAAGGCTTTCTGCTCCCATAAAGATTTACAGCCTCGGGTACAGGGTCGCTGTGGGTCAGAACTGACTCAACGGCACTTAACAACAACAACAACATTACTGTAGATGTCCTGGCATAGCACTGTAGGATAATTATTGAACTGCTAACAGCTTTTAGGAAATCCTATACAGGGTTGTTATGAGTCAGAATCAATTTGATGGCACTTAATAACAACAGTATATTACTGTAGGATAAGCACTGGACTGCTAGCTCTAAGGTTAGTGGTTCAATCTAACAACTGCTCTTTGGAAAGCCTATATAGGGTCACAATGAGTCAGAACTGGCTCCAAGGCACTTCACAAGAACAACATCAACAAATATAACATCCCAGATTTCAAAATAATTTGCATATTCTTTTGATTTTCACCACAAATGTTAGTTCCTGCTCATTTTGGACAATGTTAAAAGCAGAAACACTCTACCACAGTTTGTCATACTGTGGTGGCATTCATGTTGCTGTGATTCTTGAGGCTGTACCACAAGTATTTCAAATACCAGCACAGCCATCAACAATGGTCACATTTCAGTTGAACTTCTAGAACAACACATACTAATAAGAAGGACCTGGCTATTTACTTCTTTTTTTTAAAAAAAATGACTAATGTAAAGTTTGTGAACAACAGTGGAAACTATTTGACATACTGCTAGAATATGGACCTCTCAGGTTGAAAGGCATTCAAGATATAATGGGCAAAAAACTGTCTCACAAAACAGTCAACCTTAAAAACATGGAATGAGTGAAGCTTTCAGGACTTTCATTTGTGCATATGGCATGACTTAATTTAAGAAGAAGCAGATATAAACATCCACTACTAATCAGTACATGAAATGTACAAAGTATGAATCTAAGAAAATTGAAATTTGACAGAAATGAATTAGAACGCATAAAGAATTATATTATAGGCATTAGTGTGCTGAGATGGATTTAATTATTTAGAATTAGGCAATCATATGATCTACTCTATATGGAATGACAAAATGAAGAGGAATGGTGACTCATTCATTGTCAAAACATTTCAAGATCTAGCCTGAAGTACAATACTGTCAGAGAAAAGATAATACCTCTCTACAAGGTAAACCACTTAACATGACTATAATTCAAATTTATACACCAGCCACTAATTCCAAAATTAAAAAAATTGAAGGGTTTTAACAACTTCTATAGTTTGAAAATGAGCAAATGTGCAATCAAGAAGCATTGATAATTACTGGTGACTAGAATAATGAAAGATGGAAACTTAGTAGAAGGACTGATATATGGAAAACATGCTGACGGTAACAGAAATGATTCTGGAGATTATATGTTAGAATTTTGCAAGAATAATGACTTATTCATGGCAAATATATATTTTTTTCAACAGCATAAACAGGGTCTATATACATGGACCTTGCTAGAAGGTTGACACAGAAATCCAATCGAATAGAGCTGTAGAAAGAGATGATGGACAAGTTCAATATGATCAGCTGGAACAAGGCCAGAGACTGACTGTAGAACATTCCATAAATTGCTTATGTGAAAGTTCAAGTTGAAGGTAAAGGAAATAAAAACAATTTCAAGAGAGACAAACTATGACCTTGAATATGCCCCACCTGAACTTAGAGACCGTCTCAAGAAATTTTTGATTTACTGAACACTAAGGAATGAAAACTGGATTGTGGAGTCACATAAAAAATATTAAACATGAAAGAATCAAGAGGTCATTAAAAGTTGAGGAAATTAAAGAAAGTACAAAATGGATGGCAGAAGAGTCTCTGAAACCTGCTTTTGAACTTAGAGTCCATAAAGAGATTGGAGGAAATGATGAATTGAAAAGAGCAGAATACAAAGATTTCAAAGGGCAGCTTGAGAAGACAATGTAAAGTATTGTAATAAAATAAGCAAAGATCTGGAGTTTGAAACCCAAAGGAAAGAACATGCTCAGCATTTCTCAAACTGAAAGAACTGAAATAAAAATTCAAGCCTTGACTTGTAATACTGAAAAATTCTATTGACAAGATACTATACAATGCAGGAAGCATTAAGGGAAGATGGAGGGAATACATAGACTTACTGGACCAGAAATAACTGGTCTATGTTCAGCCATTTCAGGAGGAAGCATATGATCGAGAAATGATGGTAGTTGAAGAAGAAGTTTAAGCTGCACCAAAAGCATTAGTGAAAAACCAGGCTCCAGGAATTAATAGAAGATCAGTTGAGATGTTACAATAAATGCATACAACTCTGGAAACAAGAAAATAGGTCAAGAAATTTAGAAGATAGCTACTTTTAAATTGATTGGAAGAGAACATATGTGTGCCCACTTCAAAGATGTTGTCTTTTTCAGGTGCTGTCTACTCGGTTCCGACTCATAGAGACCCTGTATAGGGTTTTGTTTCCAAGGAGCAGCTGGTGAGCTTGAACCACCAACCTTGCAGTTCAAATGGCTTTGCAGTCTGGCACATTAACCCACAGCGCCACATCAGGACTTCAAAGATAGGTGATCTATAATGTGAAAATTATTGAACAATATAATTTTTATCATAAGCAGGTAAAGTTTTGCTGAAGATAATTTGAGAGAATAGTTGCAGCAGTGCATTAACAGGGAACTTTCAGAAATTCAAGCTCAGCTCAGAAGACTATTACAAAGAGGGATATTATTGTTAATGTCAGACAGATCTTGAATGAAAGCAGAAAATACCAGAAAGATGGTTACCTGTGTGAATTCTGCTCTGTGAATCACAACACATGAATAAGATAATATAAAATGGGAATTCCAGAACACTTATTTCTGCTTCAGTTGGAACTGTACATTGACTAATAGGCAGTTGCTCAAGCAGCAAAAGAGTATATACTGTGTGGTTTAAAATCACAAAAGATGTGTGTTAACATTGTAGACTTTCACCAAACTTATTTAATTTCAGGTTACCAGCTGACTTTGTTGGCTGAGCAATTAATCTCAGTTATTGGAGAGGAAAGGAGCTTAAGTAATGGAGAATATACAGATGACATAACTTTGCTTGCTTAAAGTGAAGAGAAATTGAAGCACCTACTGATGAAGATCAAAGACTACAACTTTCAATGCAGACTACACCTCAACATTAACAACAACAACAACAAAATCCTTACAACTCGACCAAAAAACATAAATGTTGAAATCACCAGGGATTTCATTTTTTTTTGGATGCACACTCAACACCCATGGAAGCAGCTGTTAGCAAACCAAAAAATACATTGCATTAGACAAATCTGCAAAGGAACTCTTGAAAGTGATAGAAATCAATGATGTCACTTTAAGGACTAACATACACCTTGAACCTAACATTGGTATTTTAAATTGCCTCACATGCATGCGAAAACTGGGTAACCAAAGAACTGAAGCCTTCGAATATTGGTGTTTGCGATAATGGAATATACATAGACTGCCTGAAGAAGTAATCAATCTCTCTTAGAAGAAGTTCAACCAGAATAGAATTGGAAATGAAAATAGTGACACTTCATCTCAAGTACTTCAGCCAAGTTATTAGGAAGGATTCTTGCCTAGAAAAGGCCATCATGCTTGGTAAAGTAGGGGCTCAATTAAAATATGGGAAGACAACCAATGAGCTATATTGACATAGTGGTTATAACAAGGGGCTTAAACATGGGAAAGATTGTCAAGAGGATGCTGGACAAGACTGTATTTTTGTCTGCTGTAATAGGGTTCCTGTAAATCAGAACCAGCTCTATAACATCCAATAATCAGGACAAAAGAAAACAGACCCACTAATGAGGGGCCAAGCTGCATTGAAGGCATTGGTGAAAAACAAGTCTTCAGGAATTGACAGAATACAAATTGAAATGTTTTAACAAACTGAGGCAACACTGCATGTACTCAATCGTCTATGACAAGAAACTTGGAAGAGAGCTACCTGGCCAACCAATTGGAAGAGATCCATATTTGTGCCAATTTAAAAGAGAGGTGATCCAACAGAATGCGGAAATAGTCAAGCAATATCATTATTATCACATGCAAGTAAAGTTTTTCTAAAGATAGTTAAAATTTAAAAATGATTGCAATAGTATATCAACAGGGAACTGACAGAAATTCAAGATGGAATTGAAGTACCTATACTATACTGACTGCACAAAGGCATTCAACTGTGTGGCTCATGAAAAACTATGGATAACATTTCAAACAATGGCTTTGCCACATGTAATTGTGTTTATGAGGAACCTATCCATAGACCATACTCATTAGAACAGAACAAGGAGATACTGAATGGTTTAATATCAGGAAAGGTGTGCACCTGGGTTGTATCCTTACTTTTTCAATGTTTATGTTGAGCAAACAATCTGAGAAGCTAGATTACATGAGAAGAACATGGCATGAGGATTGGAGGAAGACTCATTAACAACCTGTGAAATAATGCAGATGATACAACCTTACTTACTGGAAGCAGAGTGGACTTCAATTACTGATGAAGATTAAAGACAACATCCTTCAATATATAATGCAACTCAGTATGAAGAAAACAAAACTCCTCACAACTAGACCAATGCATAGCATTGTAATAAGTGGAGAAAAGATTGAAGTTGACAAAAACTTCATTTTGCTTTGATCTAGAATCAACAATCATGGAAGCAGCAGTCAAGAAATCAAATGATGTTAGGAAAATTTGCTTGCTGCACAAGACCTTTTCAAAATCTTCAAGAGCAAAAATAACAGTTTGAGAACTAAGATGCAGCTGACCCAAACCATGGTATTTTCTGTTGTCTGCTATCCCTGTGAAAGTTGGACAATGAATAAGGAACACTCTAGAAGAATTGATGGATTTGAATGATGGTATTGGAGAAAAATATTAAAAATACCATGGGGTGCCAGAAGAATAAACAAATACGTGTTGGAAGAAGTTCAGCCAGAGTGCTCCTCAAAAGAGGCAATGACAAAACTCTCATTTTTTGACATGCTGTCAGGAAGGAATCGCTATGAGTCAGAATTGACTCAATGGCACACAACATCACAAGATATTGTTCTTAAGTTTGCTAATTTTTTTCCATCTTGTTTTCTTTATATGTATTTTCTACCAGTGTTAGACAGTTAGAACAGGGAAGAGGGACTAACCACAGGTCAACCAAAATGAATGCAGAAAATGACCTGACCTGTCAGGAAAGTCTAGTAAAAGGAAATATAGAGAAGGGGGCTTTCCCCAAAATCAGGCGTAAGGAGAATAGACTAAAACTGAGCTAATATAATGGGAAAGAAGTATATCAAACCTAGGAAGAAATGCCCAATTACATGCCCTAAATTGATAGGAAAATGTAGGGATCAGGAGACATCTATCAGGAGACCTGGTGCCAGCCCTCGAGGAAAAACAGCACAAAGAATTAAACTAAGAACTCACACTATTCCCTCCTCTCTTGAAAGAAATAACCCGCTCTCTTTTCTGGGAGAACGTATATGCTTTAATAAATCTCTTTGCTTACTTAAACTTCTGTCTCTCTGGCTCCTTTTGTGTGTGTATTGTTGCTACTCCCTACCAATTCTTCAGGGAGATAGTGGGACCAGATGATGGAAGACACTTCAGTCACATTGTGACACCAGTTTGCTCTTGAATTATTGAGGTTCCATCATTGTAATGAAAATAAAACCCATAAATAAGAGTTTTTCTTTCATTCTTTCCCTCCAGTAGTATTCTTATCTTCTCAGGTCACTTGAGTTAGAATCCTGGGTTTTATATTATTTCTGTTTCTCCCACATCATTCATCAAAATCTTCACAAAATTTTATTAATCTTGCTATCTTTTTTGTTTGTTTGTTTGCTTTTTGTTTTACAAAGTTACAGATGTACTCTCTGGCCTTGTCAGTAATTATCTGGGTTCTTGGAAAAATCCTCTAACTTGTCTAGTTAAAATCATACTCAATATGTATATGTGTGTGTGTGTTGTGTTAAGTGCCGTCGAGTCGGTTCCGACCCATAGCGACCCTGTACAGGGTTTCTGAGGGTGTAAATCCTTACGGGAGTAGAAAGCCTC
>NW_006408554.1:23445784-23459689 GCF_000296735.1 Chrysochloris asiatica | reverse complement strand
TTTTTCCCAAATGAATATTCTCTTCTTGGGCCAGAATGAATTTCTATGAACTTTCTGCTGTCAGAGTAATGGTGTGGTAGAAAAACTGAAACATTTGTTATTGAAAATATGGGAGATAAAGTCATGAAGGGCTGACTTACATGCCTTCATGAATATGTATTTACACTTACCACAAGAATGCTAAAGGTAGGATTACCACTGGACATATTCCTATATTTTTCAGCGGTATTTCAATCCCATCAAAGAAAGAGTCAGGAGTGGAGAGCTTCTGCACACTGGCCTTCCTAGATCTGACATATGTAAATGAAGGTCTTCCTGTTTAAGCCATGATCAATGGAAGGTGAGAACAATGTGTTACTCAAGCCCTTTTCATCATCTATGAAATACAGTGATAGATTTCAAGAAGACATTAGACTTCTCTTTTAGTTGACTAAATCAAGGACTCCCTAGACACTTTCTGGAACCTACTTCTACTTGCTTGGTAATTTAGATCCTGTCTGCTGGACCTCTCTTTTAGCCTTCCTTGTCCTAGATTCAGATTTCCCCAAAGGCTTATGATTCTCTGACACTTCTGGCCCTCTTCACTTTCTCTCATGTCTATTTCTCCTAATTAAACCTTTGCACAATTAATTTTACCTGGGCACTCTTTTTTCTCAGAGGTCCTGGAATAAGTCAACCATGTTCCAGTAACATAATAATTTTAATACTATTTGTCAACCTGTATGAAATAAGTTTTTACTGAATTAAATTCAAGAATGCGAAGATAAAAATCAGCTATTCCTTCTTAATGGGATCTCAATTCCTACAAACAAGCAACCATACCCATAATGTGAATAGAATAATGTGTTTTGAGTTAAACTGTTTGGATTATTGCAAAGGAAGGAAGGTAATTGATGGAAAGATACGAGTGGGTGTGGCTGAAAAGTTTAGAATACCACTGTATGGAGATAATTTGCAAAGCAAAAATCCTTGTTGGGAGCAAATGTCACTGATTATTAAGGCCTTATTCGGGTGGGCTAATGATTCTTTTAAATTAGAGGGTGACGAATCTCATATCATTCTTTATAGTATATCTCAAATGTTAATATATTTACAAACAATTTACAGGCCTTGTCAAAACTGAGTTTTGTCTATTTAGATGGGTGGGGTACAGCAAGATAAGCACTGGACGACTGACCACAAGGTTGGTGGTTCAAACACATCAGTTGCTCCTTGAAACCCCATACAGGGTTGCTATGATTCAGAACCAACCTGGCAGCTCTTAACAACAAAAACAACAACAAAATCACATACGTATGGAGCCCTTGTAGCATAGTGGATTATGAACTGGGCTGTTAACTGCAAGGTCACTAGTTTGCTTAGGGGGAAAAGGATGAGGCTTTCTGCTCCTGTAAAGATTTACAGTCTCAGAAACCCTATACAAGAGGGCCTCTTGATGACACATAACCAATACTATCTTTACTGTATATTGTTTGTTTTTATTTGATTATTGGTTTTAAGTCAGTCACCCTCTAGTTCACTTTAAGTCATGATAGTCTCATGTATGTCAGGGTAGAAATATGCCCCATAGGGTTTTCAGTAGCTGATTTTACAGAAGTAGATTGTCAAACCTTTCTCCAATGACACGTTTAGGTGAAGTAGGACCTCCCACCTTTTGGTTATAATGAAGCAGCTTAACAATTTATACCACACAGGGACTATTTTAAGAGTTTTATTGAGATATAATTTACATACCATAAAATTCACCCTTTCAAAGTAATACTCAGTTCAATTTAGCAAACTCATAAAATTGTGCAACCATAACCATTATGGAGTGACAGAACCCATTTGGAATAGCAAGATCCTAAATGTCTGGCCTAGGTCCTTAATAAGAACATGGCTAAGTGCTCAACTACTAGTAGAAATGTTAGTGATTCAAATCTATTCCAAGACACCTTATACAACAGACCTGGTGATCTACTTTCAAAGGCTCATGGCCTTCAAACACTATGTAACATGTCAGAGTTCTATTCTGACACACATGACATTACCATGAGTAAGAATCACCTCAGCAACAACTAACAGCCACAAAGACATGGCAACTCCCCAGTAACTGACACCAAACCACACTGGTCAACTCTTGAGTGATTTGTGAGGCCGTATGTCATGTGAAATAAAAACCAGAATTTCACATGTATCCAGCTTCATGATTAGGCTCAACTTCAGTCCTATCTGATGCTAATCTATGCAGACTCTTCACTGAAAATGAGGAAATGGCATAAGTAGGAATAAATTCAACAGCTATGGTTTTGGTTTTGGTTAGCAGAGGTTATGTTAGATGCTCACAGAAAACTGATAAGAGTAAGTGAAATGGACTGAAGTTTGAAGATGGACAAGGCATCTGTTGAACTGAACCATAAATGCCTGGGAAACCAGTGTACACAGAGGTATTA
The DNA here is from genome assembly GCF_000296735.1 of Chrysochloris asiatica. Lineage (NCBI taxonomy): Eukaryota > Metazoa > Chordata > Mammalia > Afrosoricida > Chrysochloridae > Chrysochloris > Chrysochloris asiatica. The sequence goes on along the minus strand of NW_006408554.1, from coordinate 23,457,257 downwards.
TGATGGGAAAACTTGAGGTGCTATCAAGGACCTAATAAGTCCAATCTATCTCTGGTTCACACTGTATTATTGACAGAATAGGATAGACAAGTAACCTAAGACCAAGCCTTGAAATGCCCACCTGTCATTGTATGAAATTTGAGTTTTAATGTAAAGGTATACAGAGATCAGAAGTGTTAAGCTCAATTGGCTAAAAAAACAATAAACAAACAAACCACAATTACACCACCCACTCCTCCCCCACCCCTCTCTATTCCTCAGCTAGATTCCTAACTCATTGCAATGGCCACACAGAACTCAAACACCTCACAGCTTTTTAAACTCATAGTTATGGGGTTTATTAGGAAAGTTGTTGTTTGTTGTTGTTAAGTGCCCTTGAATCGGTTCTGACACATAGCGACCCCGTACAGGGCTTCCAAGGCTGTAAATCTTTATGGGAGAAGAAAGTCTCATCTCTCTCCCACAGAGCAGCTGGTAGTTTCAAACTGCTGACCTTAAGGTTCACAGCTCGATTCATAACCACTATGCTACCAGAACTCCTTATTAGGAAAGTTAGGAGGTCATAATTCAGAGTCAGAATTATTCAGAGCACAGTTCTTCCAGCCTCTTCATTACTGTGCATAGTCACTGTAACAAAGCTACACTTGGACAGCTGATAAATATCCACAGGACACATCATCCACCATTAACCTTAGCCTGAAAATACTTCATTCTAGCTCTGTAGGTTAACAAACCTAGCTCCCCCAATTAGTGTCTGAAGGGACTTGACTCTGTAAGTAAGATTCCTGCCCAAATTCACTCACCTTTACTTGTTGAATAGGGTAAGAAGTCCACTGCTCCATCTTGCATTCTGGCCCTTGGTTATCGCTCTGCTGCCTCTCTTCCACTATTCCAGTGTCACAGCATTCTGTCCATGGAATAATCTTCTCTTAGAGTTTTCTCAGTTGAGTGAACCTAGTGTGTTTGAAGTAAGTATAGACGCTTGGTGTGTGTTGTAATTGTTGTTGTTGTTGTTGTTAAGTGCCATCAAGTCAGTACTGACTCATATTAACCCTCTGCACAACACAATGATACACGGTGGGGTCCTGGGCCAACCTCACAATATTTGCTACGCTTGAGCCCATTGATGCTGCCATTTCGCCAATCATCTTGCTGGGGTCTTCCTCTTTTTCTCTGACCCTCCACCTTACCAAACATGATATCCTTCTCCAGGAACTGGTCCCTCCTGACAATGTGTCCGAAGTATGAGAGACGAAGTTTGGCCATCCTGGCCTCCAAAAAGCACTCTGGCTGCACTTCTTCCAAAACAGATCTATTGGTTCTTTTGGCAGCCTGTGGCACTTTCAATAACACCATAACTCAAATGCATCAATACTTCTTCCTTATTCACTGTCCAACTTGTGCATGCATATGCGTTTATTGAAAATACCACAGCTTGGGTCAAGCACACTTTTGTCCTCAAGCTGACATCTTTACTCTTCAACACTTTAAATAGGCCTTGTGTAGCACATTTGCCTAATGTAATACGACATTTTATTCTTGACTACTGTTTCCATGATTATTGATGGTTGATTCAAGAATGATGTCGTTGTTGACTTCAATCTTTTCTTCATTGATAAGGATATTGTTTACTGGTGCAGTGGTGAGAATTTTTTTTTGCTTTATATTGAGCTACAATCCATACCAAAGGCTGTGGTCTTTGATCTTCATCAGTAAGTATCTTAAGTCCTCTTCACTTTCATCAAGCAAGGTTGTATCATCTGCATATTGCAGGTTGTTAATGAGTCTTCCTCCAATCCTGATACCATGTTTTCTGCATATAACCCAGCTTCTGAGATTTTCTCAGCATACAGGTTGAATAATTATGGTAAAATAATAGAACCCTGTTGCACAACTTTCTTCATTTTGCCTCTTGGTCCATGTACAGATTCCTCATGAACTCAATTAAGTGTTCAGGAATATTCATACTTCGCAATGTTGTTCATCGCTTGTTATGATCCATACAATTGAAAGCCTTTTGTAGTCAATAAAGCACAGGTAAATATCTTTCTGGTATTCTCTGCTTTCAGTCAAGATTCATTAGATATAAGCAATAATATTCCTCGTCCATGTCTTCTTCTGAAACCAGCTTGAACCTCTGGAAATTCTCTGTCAATGTATGCTTGCAGCCATTTCTGTATTATCTTTAGTAAAATTCTACTCTCATGGGATATCAAAGAGATTGCCCAATGAATTCCACATTCCGTTGGGTCATCTCTCTTTGGAATGGGGAAAAATATGGATTTCTTCCAATCAGTTGGCTAGATAGTTGTCTTCCAAATGTCTTGGCATAGATGAGTGAGTGCATCCTGTGCTGCCTCACTTTCTAGAAAGATTTCAATTTTTATTCCATCAATTCCTGGTGCCTTGTTCTTTGTCAATTCCTTCAATGTACCTTGGACGTCTTCCTTCAGTATCATTGGCTCTTGATCATATGCTACCTCTTGAAATGGTTGAACATCAACCATATCCTTTTGGTATAGTGATTCTGTGTATTCCTTCCATCATTTTATGTTTTCTGCATCATTCAATAATTTTCCCAATAATGAAATCCAAGGCTTGATTTTTTTCTTCATTTCCCTCAGTTTGAGAAATACTGAGCATGTTCTTCCCTTTTGGTTTTCTAACTCCAGATCTTCGCATATTTTATTATAATATTTGACTTTGTCTTCTTGAGCTGACCTTTGAAATTTTCTGTTCTTCTCTTGTACCTCCTCATTTCTTACATTTGCTTTAGCATCTCTATACTGGAAAGCAAGTTTCAGAGTCTCTTCTGAGATCCATTTTGAAATTTTCCTTCTTTCTTGTCTTCTAAATGACTTTTTGCTTTCTTCCTGTATGATGTTCTTGATATCATTCCACAAATCTTCTGTCAGTTTGTTGTACTATGGTGGATTGTGTATTGCTGTAATTCTGGAAGCTATGCCATGGGTATTTTAAATACCAGCATGGTCAACCATGGTGGACAGGTTTCAGACGAGCTTCCAGACAGAGGCAGACTAGGATGAAGGAGTGATGAACTACTTCTGAATATTTAGTCACTGAAAACCTTATGAATAGCAGAGAAACAGTGTTAAATAGTGCTGGAAAAAGAGCCCCTCAGGTTGGACGGTACTCAAAATGCAACTGGGGAAGAGCTGCCTCCTCAAAGTGGAGTTGACTGTAATGACACCAATGGAGTAAAGCCCTCAGGACCTTCATTTGCTGATGGGGCACAACTCAAAATGAAGAGAAACAGCTATAAACATCTATTAATAATTAGAACATAGAATGTATGAAGTATGAATCGAGGACAATTGGAAATTGTCAAAAATGAAATGGAATGCATAAACATAGATATAGCTTAAATGGATGAGTATTCGCCATTTTAAATATGATAACCACATGGTTTACTATGCTGGGAATGACAAATTGAAGAAGAATGGTGCTATATTCATCGTCAGAAAGAACATATCAAGATCTGTCATGAGGTACAACACTGTTTGTGATAGGATAATATCTACGCGTGTACAGTGAAGACCAGTTAATAATACTACTATTATTCAAATTTACTCAGCAACCACTAAAGCCAGTGAGGATGAAATAGAAGAATTCTACTAAATTCTTCAATCTGAAATCGATCAAACATTCAATCAAGATGTGTTGATCACTACTGGCAATTGGAATGCAAAGGTGGTGCAAAGGTTGGGAACAAAGAGGAAGGATTAGCAGTTGGAAAATATGACCTTGGTGATAGACATGATGCTGGATATCGCATGATAGAATTCTTCAAAACCAATGATTTGTTCTTTGTTTAAAAGTTTTTGTTGTGAATTGAGTTAAAGTTTAGAGGGCAGATCATCAGTTTTACATTCAACAAATCATATACTTTGTTTCATTACAATGATTATAATCCCCACCATGTACCATTAGTTAACAGTATTTTCCTCTATTCATTTTTTTTTTTTTTAAACACTCAGTTATATATAATAATTTAAACCACCAAAGGGCACATTCTGCAAGCCTGCCTCCTGGCTGGCAGCTCTGAGTCCCTCTCTTTCCATGAATCTAGAGTCCTCAGCTGCTTCCTTTCTCCATGTCCCCATCTCTGCCTCTATCTCTGTTGTTGCTGCTTCTTTGTTAGAGTTCCACACTCCACTTGTGCTCTTATCCTTTGATGGTCCTAGGGTACTCTGATTCTGGACTGTAAGATTAACTACTCCTTAGTTTTTGTTACAAAACTTCTACCTTTACAATTGTGACAGTCACAATTAGTCATGATAACAATTACTCACTATTGAATCATAAGAATCTTATTCCTATCTCTCCACCAGACCTATCTAGACAAGATAAAAACTATTCAGTGGGGACTGGGACTCTATCTTTCCCCACACTCTAAGGCAAAACTCCCTCTTAAAACCTCATAAGCCAGTCTCTTCATGCCTTTATCGCCTCCTCATTTTAGGTATCATATGTCTAAGTTGCCTGTCACTACCTACCCTGTGCACAGAGAGGATGGCATTGATACTTGATGTGAAGATTTCTTCCCTCTCTGATGATATTTTGAGCTACTCCCTCCATGAGTATAGGTCAAGTTCATCAAATTATAGCAATTTACCCTCGTTTCCTTTATCAATTTTTTTTTATTTTTTATCTTGCCCTAGTTAAGTTCTTATTACAAAGCATCAAGGCTAGGTCAAATGGTTACTATCTATCTGCAAGTTTGGATGTTCTTGATTTGTTCATTTCAAATACCTTTTTGAAGCAGCATACAATACGACTATACACATGGACCTCACCATATGGAATACACAGAAAACAAATTGATGGTTGAAAAGCTCCATATCATCAGTCAAAACAAGGCTAAGGGGCAGTTTGTGGAACAGACCATCAATTTCTCATATGCAAATTCAGACTGAAGTTGAAGAAAATTAAAGCAAATCCACAAGAGCCAAAACATGACCTTGAATATATCCCACCTGCTGTGCGGGAGAAAGATGAGGCTTTCTGCTTCTGTAAAGATTTACAGCCTCAGAAACCCTGTACAGGGTCGCTATGAGTTGGAACTGACTCCATGGCACATAACAACAACATATTTAGAGATCATCTGAAGAACAGATGACACACTAGACACCAAAGTCCAAGAACCAGAAGAGTTGTGGTGTGTGTTAGGGTGTGAAAATACAGTGTTTCAGTTATCTGACTCCAAAACTTGGTGTCTTAAACCAACAATAGTTTTTTTTTTTTTTAATCTGTAGCCTTCTGTGGCTCAGCTGGGCAGTTTTTATGCTTCTTGTGGTAGAGCTGAGATGACTATGTAGTTACATCAAGTTCGCATCTAGTATAAATTCTTGTAAAATTCTTAGCGTAGTTTCTTGCATATAGTAAGTACGCTATAGGTCTTTCAGAGTGAATCTTAGTACTCCTAGAGGGTCTTATGCAAATGAGCCTCTCAAAATCTTGGATCTGCGAGGCCTAAGGACTAAAGCCCTTTTACTGCTGTGAGGGGAGAACCTGTCTCATATGGGAATCAATCCAGAAGAAAGAGAAGATGAGTGATGGAGAGAGAGGAATTAGATCCTCATTGTAGTGTAATGCACTGCCTTTTCCTGATATTTCTGGGTAAGAAAAGGTGGAGTATAATGCTGATAGATTATACGACTTATTTATAAGTGACTGTTAACAGGGTTAATTATGAAAACTTAGAACTCTAACATGGGTATAAAATGATCCATCTCAGGAGCAGGAGGGGGATCTCACTACCACCAAAGGAGAAGAGCCAGGACCCTGAGTTCCTTGTGCACTGAAGCTCCTTGGCCATGGGACAGAAACCTGTGACACTGGGGGAATGGTAGAGGAGTAGCGGTAACACAACCAAGATCCAGAGCATGACATATAGCACTCACCTTCCCTGCCCACGAAGCAAGTAAAACTGAATGCTTTTGGACAGAAGCCTTCCTTACTTGGGAGTAAGATACCTCAGGCACTTAACTGAGCAAAATAGGTTTTCTGACCTACAAAGCTTGAACTGAGTGCCTTTAAGCTGAGGTTTATGGCATACCAGTGTGCCCTGTGGACATTTATCAGAAGCCCTAAAAGACAATTGTAATATTGCCATAGCAAGACTAGACCAAGGGGCCAAGGGCCAGAAAGAGACCTGTTTGTGGGCACACAATGAGAGACTGCCCTGATGGAATAAACTATGCCCTGAGCATTTGTGACACTGAATTGTAACCTATTAACTTTCCTAACAAACCCATAACTGAGTATGGCGTCTGAGTTCTGTGTGACCAATGCAAAGAATTTTCGAACTGATCATAAGTAGAGAGTGCTATAGGAGGGATGGTTGATGTCATTTTATGCATGACATATTTTGAATCTTTGATTTCAGATGATCCTAGAACCTGCTCTATCTTGTATCTTCAGTATCTTTAGCCTGGGAATTCCCTTCTGGCTTAAACTAATTTAAGATGAGATTTTTGTTATTTGCATCTGAAAGAGCCTGAGTGATATGCAAAATGAATGCAATAAAAATCCTGTCTCAGTGATCTTAGAATACTTAAGGAGAAACAGCATATCACACTACAGGAAAAGCTCTGCAGGGAGTCATGACAGAGACACACAAATATCCTCTGAATACTGTGCAAAGAAGCGAGCAATGGACCCACTTTGGGAGATTTCAAATGGTTCCCAAAGGAAGTAATGTTTGTGTTGGCTTTTTAAATATGAGTAAGAATTTTATCAGGCAGGGAACTGAAGAGGGTGTTCCAGATAATGAGAAGATGTCATACTAAATTTATAGAAAAAAGACACACTCTGTTCAAACTCCATTCTTTCAAAGGTTGAAAGAAATTGGTATCTTGCAGATTCCTGATTTAAACATATCCTATGATGAAGGAGCTTTGGTAGCGTAGTGGTTAAGAATCAGGCTGTGAATCTTAAGGTCAGCAGTTCAAAACTACCAGCTGTTCCACAAGAGAAAGAAGAGTCTTTCTGCTCCTGTAGAAGATGTACAGCCTCGGAAATCCTGTACAGGATCACTACAAGTTGGAACCAACACCACGGCAAATAACCACCACCAAGATGGATTTGCTGATTCTAAACTGGTTATTAATTACAATTCTCCAGTTATACAGAGGATGCTTGTCCTATCTATTTGATACAGAATGCTATTTACTTTTTACTTACTAGTTTAAGAAGAAACTTTCATGGCCATGAGACTGATACTTACAGAATTTCTGTCTCTCAAAAAATATGTTCCAAGCATTTATATATAGATGAGTGTATGTGTGTGTGTTAGGTGCTCCTGAATTGCTTTTGTCTTTTATCTACCCCATGTACAACAGAATGAAACACTGCTCAGTTCTGTACTATCCTCATAATTATTGCTAGGCTTAAGTCCACTGATTCAACCATTGTGGCAGTCCATCACATTGACAGCTTCCTCTTTTTCACTGACTCTCTACTTCACTAAGCATTATGTCCTTCACCAGGGATTTGTCCCTCCCAATAACATGCCCAAAGTACATAAGATGAAATCTTACCACCCTCTCATCTAAGGAACATTCTAGTTGTACTTCTTTCAACATAGATTGGTTCATTCTTCTGGAAGTCCAGGGTATATGTGAAATTCTTTGCATTGAAGAATGTAGTTTTCTGTGAGTAATATGGAGTGAAAGTTGAAAGTTGATCCTTTTCACACAATTTTCAATAGGAGAGATTATCAAGTTTATAAATTTGTAGAATATACAAACAGAGCTCAATAGAATACACTCATAACCATAATAAGAAGTTAAGAAGGTTGTATGCTCCAGATGTGCAGAGACTGGAAAATTCATTTGAAAGAAATAAACAGTACCCCTCTTAACCAAGCATTTACATACCATGGTGTGGCACTGCAGGTTAATGCACTGGACTGCAAGGTCAGTTTGAACCACAAGGTTGGTGGTTCAATTTCACAAGCCACTCCTCAGAAACCCAATAGATGGTCGTTATGAATTGGAACTGACTTGACAGCACTTAACGACAACAACATGCATATTTTAGTGTTTTAAAACTCTGAAACTTAGTTAGAAAACCCAAAAGATTCATCAAAAAAAAAAAATTCCAAGAACTCACTGGAAGATTCAGCAGAGTGGTAGGGTATAAGACCAACATACAAAAATCAGTTGGATTCCTCTATACTAATAATGACAGCACTGAAAAATAAATTAGGAAAAAATAAAATAGAAAACCAAAAAAGACTTACAAAAAATTGCAGAAAATACTGTGGAAATTTTGTGGAAGACATAACATTGTGAAAATGTCAATAATACCCAAAGCAATCTATACATAATGCAATCCCAATCCAGATTCCAACAATATTCCATTAGAGAGATGGAAAAACAAAAATTACAAACTTTATATGGAAGGAAAGAGACCCAGGATAAGCAAAGCAGTGCTTAAGAAGAAGAACTAAGTTGGAAGCCTCTCTCACTCCCTCATTTCAAAATTTACTACATGGTAACAGTGGTCAAAACAGCCTGGTACTGGTACAATGAAAGACACATAGATCATTGGAACAGAATGGAGAATTCAGAAATTAACCAATCCACATACAGCCAATTGATTTTTTACAAAGAGCCAAAGTACATTGAATGGGGAAGTCATAGTACTATGTATTAGCTACATAATAATTTTTGTCACATGAAAACACCTAACATACATAATCAAACTCTAACAGAATTAAAGAAACTCATAAACACTGTGAGTTAATGTGCTGGACTGCAAAGATGATTTGAACTGCAAGTTCAGTGATTCAAGCTCACCGTCTGCTCCTCAGAAACCCTATACAGGGTAGCTTTGAGTCAAAGGCACACAACAACAACACAAGAACATTAATAACAGGAGCTTTTAATATACCATCTTCAATGAAGGATAGAAAAACTAGAAACAACACAGGTGCAAAAGAACTAAACAAAACAAACAACCAAATTGACTTCATATAATTATACAAATTATTCCACCCAACAATAGCATAAAATATATTTTTATAGTGCACATGGAACAGTATATATAATAGACCATATACTAAGCCATAGAATAATCTTTAATAAATTTAAATATTACAAAGCATCCTCTCAAATCACAATACTATAAAATCAGTAATAGGAAAGGGAAAACAAACAAACAAATATATGGAAATTAAATAACCCCTTGTTTAAAAATGACTGGGTAAACACTCAACAAAATAGGAATTGAAGGAAAATTCCTCAGCATAATTAAGAGCATATATACAAAATCAACAGCCAACATGGAACCAACAGTTTCTCAATGGAGAGAAACTGAAAGCCTTCCCTCTGCAAACAGGAACCAGACAAGGATGCCCTTTGTCACCACTCCTATTCAATATTGTGTTGTAAGTCTTAGCCAGAGCTATAAGGTAAGATAGGGAAATTAAAGCACCCAAATTGGCAAAGAGGAAGTAAAACTCTCTCTATTTGCAGATGATATAATCCTGAGACCATGGACAAGGACATAGCCACGGAGGGCTGGAACTGAGAGCAAAGTGCCCACCTGATGTGAAGTGAGGGGAGACACACAAGAATGCCCAAACTTGTAGATAATACCCATTCGACCTAGCTTTGATTTCTTGATGATCAGAACTCAACTACAGGAAGATAAGAAAGGAAAAAAAAAAAATTTTTTTTTAATAAAGGAAAACAAGTGTAAATTGCTACAATTTGATGAACCTGATCTATACTTATGGATGTGTTGTTGTTGTTGTTAAGTGCCATCAAGTCGATTATGACCCATAGCGACCCTGTATAGGGTTTCCAAGGAGCAGCTGGTGAGCCTGACCCACCGACCTTGCAGTTCAAAAGACTTTGCAGTCTGACGCATTAGCCCACAGTGCCACATACTTACGGATGTAGTAGCTCAAAATAGGGAAGGAAGCTTCACATCAAGTATCAATCCTGTTCCCTTGGTATACAGGGTTGATAGGGACAGGTAAGACATTGGCAAGACAGGTTAGACATTGGCTACCTAAATGGGAGGGACTGTAAAGGAGCTCTGGTAGCATAATGGTTACGAATTGGACTGTGAACCACAAGGTCAGCTGTTTGAAACTACCAGCTGTTCTGTGGAGAAGGCTTTCTGCTCCTGTAAAGATTTATAACCTCTGAAACCCTGTACAGGGTCACAACCAACTTGAAGGTACTAGACAACAACAATAAAGACATGAAGTGATTATCTTATAAGTTTTCAAGAGGGAATTTAGTTTCAGAGTGTGTGGGGGAAGCTAGAATCCCCACTAAATTATTTTCATCTTGTCTAGATAGGTCTGGTGAAAGGAGAATGATATGTTTCTTTTGATTCAATAGTGAGTAATTGTTAACATGACTAATTGAGACTGTCACAACTGTAAAGGTAGAAATTTTATAACAAAAAGAGGGAGTAGTTAATCCAGGAACAGAGAACCCTAGGACCATCAAGGGAGAAGAGCACCAGCAGAATCTGGGACCTTATCCAGAGAAGCAGAGAAACCAGAGGTAGAGACAGAGATGAGGGCATGGAAAGAGCAAGCATCTGAGGACTCTAGAGTCATGGAAAGAGAAAGTCTGTGAGCTGGCAGCCAGGTGCTGAGAAGCAGAGAAACCAGAGGTAGAGACAGAGATGAGGGCATGAAGCAGAGAAACCAGAGGTAGAGACAGAGATGAGGGCATGGAAAGAGCAAGCATCTGAGGACTCTAGAGTCATGGAAAGAGAAAGGCTGTGAGCTGGCAGCCAGGTGCTGGTAGCCAGGAGGCAGGACTGCAGAATGTGTCCTTTGGTTGTTTAAATGATTGTATATTCCTATGTGTCTTTGTGTACACCCCCTTTCCCCCACCCCAACCAAACAAACAAAAAACAGAGGGAACAGAAGCAAATACTGTTGAATGATGATACACAGAGATTGTAATCATTGCAATGAAATAAAGAGTGTAAAAGTGATGTCCCCCCATGTAAACTATCACTCAATTCACAATAAATCCTTAAAAAAAAAAAAAGGCTGGATAATAGAAAAAAATTAAAAGTGAAATATATAGTTCTTTGAATCAACAAGAATGAAAACACAACATACCAAAACCTTTGGGTCACAGCAAAAGCGGTACTCAGACGACAAATTACAGGATAAACATACATATCCAAAAAGAAGAAAGAACCATAATCAAGATCTTAACACAATAGCTCCAGCAATTACAAAAAAATACAGCAAAGTAAGTCTATAGCCACCAGAACAGAAGAAATTATAAAGATTAGAGCAGAAATAAATGAAACAGAAAACAGAAAAGCAATAAAAAGATTCCACAACACAAGAAACTGGAAACTGCTGGCAAATCTAACAGCCAAAAGAAGTAGAAAATGCAAATAACATGAATAAGAACTGAAATTGGTGATGTCACAACAGAAGCAATGGAAATAAAAAGTATAA
>NW_006408554.1:23426478-23428525 GCF_000296735.1 Chrysochloris asiatica | reverse complement strand
GGCAATGACATGATATAGGATGGGATGAATGTAAAGCTCATGTTCTCCCATGTAAACTATCACATAAATCACAATTAAAGAGTAAAAAATAAGTAAATAACATATACTACTAGTAGAATGAAAGAGGTCTGGTAGTAGTTACATGTCAGGCTGCTAACCTCAAGGTCAGTAGTTGAGAAAGACCAGCTATTCCATGGGAGAAAGATGAGGCCTTCTGCTCCTATAAAGATTTACAGTCTCAGAAACCTTATACAGGGTCACTATGAATTGGAACCGACTCCATGGCACATAAGCACCAATACCATTAGTAGTATGAGAACTGAATTCCTAGAATTTACATAAGAAAAATGAAATGCCTACAAATAGAATATTAAAAACTTAGATAGTGTCCAGAATGTCTCAAGGTAGTTAATTAAACACCTAGGAATTTTAAGATTTTATGATATATTTTAGAATATGTAGACCTAACGATATACCAACTTTTATTTATTAATTTTTTCCTACCTTTAGAAACTTTTAAGTTTGGTATAATAGGTATTCCAGGCAATATCATTCTGTGGAGCCCTTTTATACTTGGAGTCGGCTCAATGTTATTTTTCTAGGAAAACAAAAAACCCCGTGATTTTGCATCTCGTTTACCTTTGTATTGAAAGTCATAAATTCTCATATAACACATATTTTCTCATATAAAGTATAAACAACACACAGAAACCCACTTTCAAAAAAATTAAATTGAAAAAAAAATGTTACTTAAGAAATAATCACTCAAACTCCAACACCCATTCCTGATTAAAACATTCAACAAAAATAGAAATAGAAGGGAAATTTCTCAACATAATTAAGGACAAATATATAAAACCAATAGCCAATATTATGTTCAATGGCAAGAAACTGAAAACAATCTCCTTGTAAACAGGAACCAGACAAGGATGCCGTTTGTGACCACTTCTGTAAAATACCATGCTGAAAGTCTTACTCAGATTTCCAGTAGAATAAGGAGAAATCTAAGGCATCCGAATTGGCAAAGATGAAATTAAATTCTCCCTATTTATAAATGATATGATCCTATAAATAAAAATATCCCTAAGACTTGGCAAGAAAATGATTGGAACTTATTGAAAGATTCAGCAAAGTTGCAGGGTACTAGATCAGCATACAAAAATCAGTCAGATTCTTTGACACTAATAAAAGGAGCTCTAAAAAGGAAACTGGAAAATCATACCATTTACTATTGTTGTTGTTGTTAAGTACCGTGGAGTCAGTTCCAACTCATAGTGACCCTGCACAGGGTTTCTGAGGCTGCAAATCTTTACGGGGGCAGAAAGCCTCATCTTTCTCCCACAGAATAGCTGGTAGTTTCGAACTGCTGACCTTGAGGTTAGCAGCCAGATTCATAACCACTGCACTACCAGAGCTATAACCACCCAAAAATGAAGTACTTAGGAATACATCTAACCAGAGAAATAAAAGAACTATTCAAAGAAAACTACATGGACACTACTATGAGAAACCCAAAGAGATCGACAAAAAATTCAAGAACATACCATGTTCCTAGATAGGAAGACTTAACACTGTGAAAATTTCAACACTACCCATAACAATCTATAGATAAAATGCAATCCCAGTCCAGATTCCAACATAATTCTTTAAAGAAATGGAAAAATTAGTCACTAATTTTAGATGGAAGAGTCCTTGTGTGGTGCTGTAGTATAAGCACTGGACAGCTAACTAAAATATCAGTGGTTCAAATCTATCAACTTCTCCTTCAAAAGCCTATACAAGTCAGCATTGACTTGATGCCACTTAACAACAGCAAAACAACAAATTTATATGGAAAGGAAAGAGACCCAAGATAAGCAAAGCATTACGAAAGAAGAAAAAGTAGGAGACCACTTACTTCCCAATCTCAGAACCACACAGCCACAATAGTCAAAACAGCCTGGTACTTGTATGACAAAATATATACAGACTAGTTGAACATAATTGAGAACCCAGGAATAAATCCATCCACATATGGTCAACTGATCTTTGACAAAGGGCCAAATAA
>NW_006408554.1:23423373-23426093 GCF_000296735.1 Chrysochloris asiatica | reverse complement strand
TTTTGGAAATTACATATCAGACAAGGGACTAATCTCTAAAATTTGTAGATACCTCAACAAGAAAAAGACAAATAATCCAATTAAAAATGGGTATTAAAGATGTACAAACATTTCACCAAAGAAGACATTCACGTGGCAAACAAACATATGAAAAATGTTCACAATCATCATTCATTGTTGTTGTTTTTGTTGTTAGGTACCCTCCAGTCAGTTCTGACTCACAGCATCCAGTATCGGTTTTCTGAGGAGTAGCTGGTGGACTTGAATCACTGACTTTGTGGTTAGCAGTCCAGTGCTTGTCCTACATTGCCAATCCAAGACTCAGATCATTAGCCACTAAAGAGATGTATACTAAAACAACAATATAATCTAACCTAAGCACTCATAGCAAAGTTATAGACATAAAAAACAATAAATGCTGGTGAAGGTATAAAGACACTGGGGCTTTAAAACGCTAATGGTAAACCACTGTGGAAAAATGCATGGTGCTTCCTCAAAAAGTTAGAAATGGCAATATAGTATTACCCAGAAATTCCTCTACTTGGTATATATCCACAATAAACAAGAACTGTGGTATGAATATGATATGAATACACAGTGTTACTTATAATAGTCAAAGACATGAGACCACTTAACTGCCCATCAATGGAAAAATGGATAAACAAACTCTGGTACATATACACAATGGATTACTGAACAATGTTAAAGAATAATGACGAATCTGCAAAACATCTATTAACATTGATGAACCTGGAAGACATTATGCTGAGTAAAATTAGTAGGTCACAAAAGGACAATTATATGAGACCAAAATTTTTTAAAAGTCAAGAAAAGGTTTTCATGCTAAAAGCAACATTCTTTGATGATTACCAAGAGTTGGAAGAAAGGGAGAGTAATTCACTGGCTGGAGGGTAGACATGATTAACTTGGGTTTTGTTGAAGGCAATACAGAACAAGAGGAAGGTTGGAAGAAGAATGATGAAATCAGGGAAAGACACAGGGAGGAGGCAAGAGTAAAAGTGGATAGGAGTAAATACCAGATGCTCCTCAGAAACCCTATATAGTGTCGCTGTGAGGCAGAACCAATTTGATGGCACTTAACAACAATAACAACAACAATTATTTACACAATCTTGAATTAACAGTAATGTACAGCTACACAGGCTGAATGGACATGGGAGAGAGAGTGGAACTATACCCACAAATATATAAAGGTTTGACAGAGGATATTTGTGCTGGGATATTTACCTTTGCTGTGAACATATCCAAGAATGTGTTGGAACATACCCTCCAGGCACCTATCCATTCCTAATATATAATTTAAGATTACAGACTTCTATATGTTAGCCAATTGGGGTTTTGTGAAAAAAATGAAGCCCCAACCATTCCTTCCACAGCACGCTCTGCTCATGCTGGGTTCAATAATCTATTACAATGGCCAAAATACTCAGACATTACACACACAGGTATAGGGGTTTATGAGAGATGTTAACAGGTTAACAGGTTTTGAGGATCAGAAAATGCTCAGGGCACAGTTAAAGTCAGCTGCTGATAAATGCCCATAGGACATAACAATCTACCATAAATCTCAGACTGAAGCCACAAAGCAACTATAGCTCTGTAAATTAGCAAACCTAACTCCCCCATATAGTGCCTGGAGCTACTCCACTCTATAAGCAAGCCTCCTGCCTAAGCTTTACTTGCTCTGTGAGTTTGGAAGCCCACTGCTCTGTCTCATATGATGGTTCTTGGTTCTGTTGCTACTACTCAGCTAGGTAGGAAAATTAAATCCAGAAGAGAAGAGGAAATACCTGGTCTGAAAGAAGTTTGTTTGTTTGTTTGTTTGTTTTTTTGTCGCAAGGACAGAGTATAAGTGAAATATTAACCATATGAAACATAATATAGAATTTTATTGTTGTTGTTAGGTGCCACCAAGTCAGTGCCGACTCATAGCGACCATATGCCCAACAGAACGAAACACTGCCCAGTCCTGGGCCAAACTCACTATTGTTGCCCATTGATGCTGCCACTTTGCCAACCATCTCACTGGGGGTCTTCCTCTTTTTTCTGACCTCCACTTTACCAAACATGATATCTTTCTCCAGCAACTAGACCCTCCTGACAATATGTCCAAAGTATCAGAAATGAAGTTTGGCCATCCTGGCCTCCAAGGAACACTCTGGGTGCATTTCTTCCAACAGAGATATGTTGGTTCTTTTGGCAGCCCATGATACTGCCAATATTCTCTTCCAACACCATAACTGAAATGCATCAATTCTTCTACAGTCTTCCTTATCCACTGTCCAGCTTTTGCATGCATATGAAGTCATTGAAAATACTGTGGCTTGGGTCAGGTGCACCTTAATCCTCAAGTTGACATTTTTGTTCTTCAACACTAAAAAGATCTTCTGCAGTGGATTTGCCTATGTAATATGTTGTTTGATTTCTCTTGGCTATTGTTTCCATAAGTGTTGACAGTTGATCCAAGAAGCAATAAGTCCTTGACAACTTCAATCTTTTCTCTGTTGATAAGAATGTTGTTTATTGGTCCAGTGGGAAGGATGTTTGTTTTCTTTATATTGAGATGCAATCCATACCAAAGGCTGTGCTCTTTGATCTTCATCAGTAAGTATTTTAAGTCCTTTTTACTTTCAGCAAGCAAGGTTGTACCATCTGCATATCGGAGGTTGTTAATGAGTCTTTCTCCAATCTTGATACTG
>NW_006408554.1:23421700-23422988 GCF_000296735.1 Chrysochloris asiatica | reverse complement strand
CCATCTGATGCCAGCAATGATATCCCTCGTTCCATGGCCTCTTCTGAATCTGGCTTCAACCTCTGAAAGTTCCCTTTCAATGTATACTTGCAGCCATTTCTGTATTAGTTTTAGTAAAACTTTACTCACATGGGATATCAAAGTTACCGTCTGATGATTTCTACATTCCGTTAGGTCACCTCTCTTTGGAACAGGCACAAATACAGATTTCTTCCAATTAGTTGGCCAGATGGTTGTTTTCCAAATTTCTTGGCATAGATAAGTGTGTGCCTCCAGTGCTGCCTTACTTTGTTGAAAGATTTCAATTTGCATTCCATCAATTCCTAGTGCCTTGTTCTTTGCCAATTCCTTCAATGCACCTTGGACTTCTTCCTTCAGTATCATTAGCTCTTTTTTTTTGAAAATCACTGAACATTTAATTAATCTCCATGTTGCTTCAAGCCACCAGGACACAAACCCCCTCCTTCCCTCCAACACCCTTAATCTTCTCCTCAGCTTTCTGCTGAAGTACTTGGCCTTCACAGGTTTTAGTGAGGTTTCCTTTCTCAAGAACTTTGTAGCAACTGAATCGCACCTCATCAATAATGGGAGCAGTCTCACTTTTATTTTTGGCCATGTTTACCTTTGTCTGCTTACTGACCAAGGTCCACAATTTATCAAGGTTGACAGTTGGACAGGAACTCTGGTTCCTCTTCAAGTTATAGTGTCTCATATCCACCTTCCCAAAGCAACCTGGATGATATTTATCTGAAGTTGATCCTATGGTGATGGAAGCTGCCAGCATTACCTCGAGATGTCCAGGGAGCTTCCAGTGCTTGCCAATATGGCCATGGCTGTGGCTTACATGGCCTCTAAATTTCTGGGTCTTCCATTGTCTGGATGGCATGTTGACTGCTGAGATGAAAAAACACAGTATCATTGGTTCTTGGTAATCGCTGCCTCTCGAAACGGTTGAACAGCAATCATTTCCTTTTGGTACCGTGACTCTGTATTCTTCCCATTTTCTTTTGATGCTTTCTGCACCATTCAATAATTTGCTCACTATTGAATCCTTCAATAATGAAAGTTGAGGCTTGAATTGTTTTCTTTAGATCCCCCAGCTTGAGAAATGCTGAGCGTGTTCTTCCCTTTTGGTTTTCTGACTCCAGATCTTTGCACACCTTATTGTATGTAATATTTGACTTTGTTTTCTTGAGCTGACCTTTGAAATTTTCTTAGAATTTTAGCCCTTCCTTATTAACTAAGTATGGCACTTTCTCTTATATGTTGTTGTTTAGTGCCGTCGAGT
>NW_006408554.1:23413383-23421250 GCF_000296735.1 Chrysochloris asiatica | reverse complement strand
ACTTTACATTGCATTACATCCTTCTCCAAGGACTGGTCTTCTTGGTAATATGTACAAAATATGAGAGACGAAGCCTGGCCATCCTGGTTTCTAAGGACCATTCTTGGCTGTTTGTCTTCCAACAGCGATTTGTTTGTTCTTTTGGCAATCCATGGTATTTTCAATATTCTTCTCTAACACCATAACTTAAATGCATCAATTCTTCTACTGTATTCCTTATTCACTGTCCAACTTTCACATGTATATGAAGCTATTGAAAATACCATGGCTTAGGTCAGGCACATCTTAGTCCTAAAACTGACATCTTGAACAATTAAAGGTCTTGTGCAGCAGATTTGCATAGTGCCAAACCTCGTTTGATTTTTCTGACTGCTGCTTCCATACTACATCCAAGCAAAATTAAGTCTTTTGACACCACCAATGTTTTCTCTAGCTATCATAATGCTATTTATTGGTCCAACGGTTAGGATTTATTTTTCTTTACATTGAGGTGCAACAGAAAACTGAAAGCTGTGGTCTTTGACATTCATCAGTAAGTATTTTATGTCCCCTTCACTTTCAGCAGGTAAGGTTGTGTCATGTGCATATCACAGGTTGTAATTAGTCTTCCTCCATTCCTGATGCCATGTTCTTCTCTATAATCCAACTTCTCAGATTACTTGTACAGCATACAGATTGAATAAATATGGTAAAAGAGTACAACCTTTGTACATACCTTTGCTAGTTTTGAAAAGTGTCCTTGGGAGAAATATGTGGCAGTCTACTTTTTAAAAAATTTACAGCCTAGGTAATTTTATGGGTGAGTTCTATAGGGTTCTTATAGGGTTACTGTGAGTTAGAGTTAACTCTGTCAATGAGTTTTCTTGTTGTTTTTCCCTTCTATTTAAACCTCATTATACCTAGCTTGCTTGACTCATTTGGTTTTACTAAAAATCAAAATGATCTCCCCTGGTGTGGTGCTATGGGATAAGCACTTGACTACTAACCAGAAGGTCAATGGTTCAAACCTACCAGCCCATCCTAGGAAACCATATACAGTGTCACCAGAAGTTGGTGTTGACTCCATGGCACTTATCAATAACAACACATATACATATAGAATAACTGATCACAATAAACCTCATGTACACATTTTATTGAGTTTTGATTATTTTTAATATTTTCACCATATATGTTCGTTACTTTTACCAAATGTTTACTTTTTTTTCCTGTTTTGTGTACATAAGTGGGGTTAGTGTAATAAAAACACATTTGGTCCGATAGGTGGTCACAAGAAAAGAAAATGACAAGTTGAAAAATAACTGATGTCTACACAACAACAACAACAACCCTGATAAATCCTCAATGAAGTGGCTCTGGTGCCACTGCTACTTGGCTCCTAGGCTGCCCCTTAGTGTGGACCTGCAATAGTTTGGACAGGAGATCCCCCAATGAAAGAGTTCAAGCTAGAGAACATAGGACTTTGTAGATCAAAGCAGAAGACAGAGAAAGCAGGCCCAGCAGAAACAGAGTAATAAATCTCACCAAGCATGCCTGGGAGAGATCAGGATGAGAGAGGATAAGTGAAGAGG
Source organism: Chrysochloris asiatica (assembly GCF_000296735.1). NCBI lineage: Eukaryota > Metazoa > Chordata > Mammalia > Afrosoricida > Chrysochloridae > Chrysochloris > Chrysochloris asiatica. Next base: position 23,419,679 of record NW_006408554.1, on the reverse strand, counting down.
GAAAATTTGAAATTAAAATCTTAGTTGATAATAAATATATATACTCTAAGTGAAGAAAAAGCTAAAAGGATAATAACTCATAATCCTACTGCCTAGAGATAGCTACTAATACTGTATTGGAATTTTGGGTTTTAGAACAAAATAGAATTTTGAGCCCTAAATAATTTTATAAACATTTTCCCATATTCTGAGGAAATAACTTTATAGTGACTAAATAACTGAGATGAAATGCAAAAAGATTTATATCCTAGGCATTAGTGAGCTTAAATGGACAACTATTAGCAATTTTAAATCAATCATATGCTATGAATGCAAATTAAAGAGAAATATCATAACATAAATAGCCAAAAAGAACATCTCAAAATCTGTTTTGAAATGCAATATTGTCTATGATAAAATAATATCCATGTGCGTAGTGGTTACGAATCGGGCTGCAAACCTTAAGGTCAGCAGTTCAAAACTACCAGCCGCTCCACGGGAGAAAGATGAGGCTTTCTACTCCCATAAGGATTTACACTCTCGGAAACCCTGTACAGGGTCGCTATGGGTCGGAACTGATTTGACAGCACTTAACAACAACAACAACATAAGGAAGACCAGCTAGTATTACTACTATTCAAATTTATGCTATTAAAGTCAATAAGGACGACATTGAAGAATTCTACTAACTTTTTTAGTCTGAAAGTGGTCAAGCATGTAATCGAGACACACTGATAATTATTGGTGATTAGAATGAGAAAGCTGAAAACCAAGAGGAAGGATCAGTAGTTGAAAAACATGGCTTGGTAATAGAAATGATGTTGGAAATCACATGATAGAATTTATCAAGACCAATGGCCTATTCATTGCAAGTACCTTTTTTCAGCAACATAAATGCACATGGACTCACCAGATGGAATACACAGGAATCAAATGTTTACGTCTGTGGGAAGAGACAATGAAGAAGCACAATATCATCAGCCAAAATAAGACCAGAGGTAGACTGTAGAATAGACAATCCATTGCTCATATGCAAGTTAAAGCTGAAGTAAACTAAAACAACTCCACGAGAGGCAAAATAGGAACTTGAGACTATCCCATCTGAATTAAGAGACCATCTCACAAGCAGGTTTTATATATTAGACACTAATGACTGAAGACTAGAGACCTTAACAACATCATACATAAAGGAAGCAAAAGTTCCAAAAGACAGGAAAGAAAGTTAAGACCAAAAGGGATGTCAGATGAGGCTCTGAAACCTGTTCTTAAATGCAGAGAAGCTAAAGTGACTAGAGGAAATGAAGTTAAGAAAACTGAATAGAAAATTTCAAGGGGCAGCACAAGAAAACAAAATATTATAATGAAATGTGAATAGACCCAGAGTTACAAAACCAAAAGGGAAGAACATGCTCTGCATTTTTCAAGCTGAAAGAACTGAATAAAGTTTCACATGTCACGTTGAAATATTGAAGGATTCCATTGATAAAATATGAAGTGATGCAGGAAACTTCAAAAGTAAAAAGAGAGGTATACAAATAGTCAGTCTACCAAGAATTGTTGATATTCAACCATTTCAAGAGGTAGCATATGATCAAGAACTGATAGTATTGAAGGAAGACGTCCAAGGTGCACTGAAGGTATCGGGGAAAACAAGGCTCCAGGAATTGACAGACTACAAATTAAAATGTTCCAACAAACTGATATAGCACTGGAGACACTTATTCATTTATGTCAAGAAAATTGAACAACAGCTACCAGGTCAACCAGTTGAAAGAGATGAACATTTGAGTCCATTCCAAAGAAAGGTGACTCAAGTGAATTCAGATAGCATCAAACAATATCAATATTTTATGCAAGTAAAATTTTGCTCAGATAACTCAAAACCTGTTGCAGCAGTATACCATCAAGGAACTGACAGAAAACAAGTTGGATTCAGAAAAAGATATGGAATGATGAATAATATTGCTGACATTAGATGGATCTTGGCTGAAGGCAGAGAATATAAAAAAGATGTTTCCTTGTGTTTTATTGACTATGCAAAGGCATCAGACTGTGTAGATGATAACAAACTATGGATAACAGCAGAAAGAATGAGAATTCAAGACTGCTACATTGTGCTCGTGAGGAATTTGTACATAAACCAAGAAGCAGTTGTTAGAACAGAACAAGGGAATACTAAATGATTTAATAAAATCAGCAAAAGGTGTGTGGCAGGATTGTATCCTTTCACCATACTTATTGAATCTGTTTACTGTACAAATAATCCAAGAAGCAGCATTATATGAAAAACAAGGCAATATAATTAGAAGAAGACTCAAGAATAACCTAAAACACACAAATAACACAACCTTGCTTGCTGGAATGCAGAGGACTTGAAATATTTACTGACGAACATCAAAGACTACATTTTTCAATATGGATTGAATCTCAAGTAAAGAAAACAAAAATCCTCATTGCTGGACAAAAATGAATACCATCATAAACAGACTGAAGCTGTCAAAAACTTAATTTTGCTCTGATCCTGTTTTATAAATTTTTTAAATGAAAATTTTATAAAACAAGTCACTTTGTACTATATTTTTAAAAGATATAATATTTTAAGTAATATCAATTCTGAACAAATTCAGGAAAGATACATGGGAAGACAACTGATTAGACAGAAAAAAGGAAAAGACAGTTAACATCAACCTCACGTAAGCAAATGAACTAACCTCGCATGAGCAAATGAACTTTCTTAGAAGCAGCAGTCTAGACATCAAATGATATATTGCATTGGCATATCTGGAACAAACACCTCTTTAAATTGTCAAAAAGCAAAGATGTCACTCAAAAGACTAGGGTGCAACTGACCCAACTCATGGTATTTTCAATTGCTTCATACATAAGTGAAAGTTGGACAATGAATAAGGAAGTCTGTAGAAGATTTGATGCTTTTAAATTATGGTTTAGTTGAACAATATAGAAAGTATCTGAACTGCCAGAAGAACAAACAAATCTATCTTAGAAGTATACCCAGAGTGTTTCTTAACAGAGGATGGAGAGACTTGGTCTTTGGTACTATTGACATGTTATCAGGAGGGACTAGTTTCTAGAGAAGAACATAAGGCATGGAGAGGTTAAGTATTAGCAAAAAAGAGGAAGACCCCCAATGAGATGGATTGACACAGTGGTGGCAACAATGGGCCCAAACATAACAATAGTGACGATGGCGGAGGAGCCAGCAGAGTGTTTCATTCTGTTGTACACAGGGTGTCTATGAGTTGGAACCTAACTGATGGCACCTAACAGCAAAAACAACAATAAGTGACTTTCATTGTGTAGTGGTAAATATTGCGGTCAATAATATGCAACCAGCATTCTAAAAAATAAATAAAGGCTTGATTTACTGCTTATGGTGGTTTCTGTGATGTGAATGCTCCCAATCTGGACAAGGTCAAATTATCCATGTGATGTTGCTGAAGGTGACTTCAGAAAAACATGTGCACAATTGGATCTTAGTAACTGTCACACGCCAATGAGAACATTGCTGAACTTATTTTAAGTTGTATCATTTTCAAATCTTTATTTCATCTCAATTGTGGCTGGATACACAGTTGCCGTAACTATTCCTCTATAACATATATTTGTCACTTTAGGATTTAGTCCTAGAAAAGAGATGCTGGATAAAACTTTATAAAATATATTGACAATAATTAATGATCTCAAGAAAACAGGGATAAACTCAATACCATAGTTAAGATAAGATTTTTACTCAATTTTCTTTGGATCAAGGAAAAAGCACCACAATTAATAAATTGGAATGAAAATTTTATAAAACCAGTCATTCTGTACTATATCTTTAAAAGATTCAGTATTTAAAGTAACATTAATTCTGAACAGATTCAGGAAAGATACATGGAAAGGTAATTGACAAGATAGAAGCAAGGGAAAGGACAGTTAACATCAGCCTCGCATGAACAAATCCTCTACTTAAATTCAACAGCAGCATTTACATTTAATGAACAGTTCTTAGACATGTAGTCTGTATTGCTTCACATACTACAGGAACAATAGTGAACCAACAGGGAGGTAGGGGGAGATTCTACCTTAATTAAGCTTCCAGCTGAGTGGTAGAGATAAATAATAAATGTGATAAATTAGCAACATATAATATAAAAGGGTTTCAAAAAGTTAGAGTAAAAATTCTATCATCTTTGAATTCCATTTTTCCATAAACTTTTTTGACATCCCTTCTTACTTCATAAAATGCTCAGTGTTCCTGGAAGCAATAACTCAGGGAAAGTGGTAGAAAATGTCTGATGCTGTTGGAACAAGCAGCTGAATCTTTAGATGGGCAACCCAGACTGTCCTCACTGGGGCTTGCAGTATCAGACTAACGATCAGCATTTCTCTTCAGGATCTACTTCTTCCAAATATCTGGGAACTGAGTGTTCATTCAGAAAAGAGACAACTGTGAACTGGTGTAATGAAAAAAGTTCAAGTCCGCTGGCAAAAGAAGCCAAAATAGGATGAGATTCTGCAGAAGGATGATTTTGACTGGAGATCCTTCTAGATGAACTTGAGAACAAAATACCCAGAATCCCACCCTCTAATTTTAATTATCATTGCATCCAAACTGTGGCCTGACAGTTTCTATAAATAAAGATATCTACATTCTCATATAGATAACTTATCAAAGAATATAACTGTTTACTGCTTACTCAAAAATTTTTTTATGGCCTTTGGCAAGGGTGTGTACTTCTCTTCATACAAATCTCTCACATATTTTTACCTGTTGTCCTGCGTATTCTATGCTTTACTTTTGTTGTTACAAGAAGGTTCAGGTGTGCTTAGATATGTCATGAAGTGACATATTTAAATCCTAATCCTATCTAAATCCTAATCCAGTTTTGTTTGGCATAACACAAAGTTTAACATGGTGATGCTGTGAGCTATCACAACATTTGGACTCCTGGGTGTGGCACTGTTGGATCAGCATCAGACTACAAACCACAAGTTTGGCAATTCAGTTCCTTGAAAACCCTATAAGGGTCACTACGAGTCGGAACTGACTCATGGTCATTTAAAAACAACAACAGCAACACAGTATTTGGAGAGTTGCATCTACAGAAGTACAAAGTGCAGGCAGCTAGTTAAAAAAAACAAATCATGGTGTACATTCCCAAGCTTTGACAATAAGAGAAAGTTGATCAACTACAATGAAATATGGCATGAGTAAAAATTAAGGAGATACATTTTGAAAAAAAAAAATCAAAAGAAAGCAAATTGCCAAGTCTTAAAGGGAGAGAAAATGGACGTAACATATTTTAAGAACGGTAAGGGTAGTTTAAGAAACCTATTAATTTCACACTGAGCTAAGTAAACATACCCATTTGAAATAAAATCCTACATCAGAAACGGAAAGACCTGAAACAACCATATGGCCTCCAAATGTATTCCAACTAATCTTATTTTCCTAATGGCTTAAAGGTAAATTTAAAGTTAAATTAGATTCAGAAAGCAATTGGAAGTTAAATGGTGTGTAAATTAATGGTTCAATTTTTGAAGTAATGGCATTAGTTTAGATTTTGAAATAAACTGTGAAAAATCACATATGTGCTTAATAGGAATGTTTCTCAACTTTATAAAACTTCATTGAAACTGCTTGCGCATAAATGTAACAAGCAAAGTAATGAAAAAGAGAAAGTCAGGATACTTATCAGATAATAACAAAGCACTTCCATGTCTTCCACTAATAGGCACATTTAAGAAACAATAAAAGCAAGATGAATGCCATTGATTGTAGGTTGACATTTTTTAAGTCTTTAAAAAATAAGGATGAACAGTAATGGTTAAGGACACTCACTGCATGGATTGACGACTATAATCAAAGTCACCGTCCAGCCCACCACTCCAGCGGAATTTCCCACATAAGATTGCCAGTTTTATTTATTTTTCCCAGTACGTGATTTTCAAGTGAATTGGTTAGTAGGTATTACAAATAAACCACTAGTGACAAGATAGTCTGATGTTGTAGGATCAGCACTGGAGTGCGAACGATAAGGTTGTCAGTTCAAACCCACCAGCTGTTCCTTGAAAATCCGATACAGGGTCACTGTGAGTCAGAACCAACTCAAAAGCACTTAACAACAATAGTACAAAGTTAAAGGATCATGGAAAATAGCTGTGAGTGTTGCGGACCGTGTAAGACTGGTCAGAGGTTCAAGGCCCTATAGGCCCGAGTGTAACAAATGAGGCCACTGGCAGTTAATGGCAAATTGCTTTCATCTTAATATTCAGTTATATATATTAAATTAATACACGGAGCCTTTGAAAAT
>NW_006408554.1:23405856-23412828 GCF_000296735.1 Chrysochloris asiatica | reverse complement strand
CCGCTGGATCTCCCCTCCTCGTGAACCAAACACTCGTGAACAACATAACTATGTCGAGGTCAGACCCTGGCATGTGAGGATAAAAACTCACCAAGCCAATAGAAACTTGTATCAACTCCTTTACTTTATTAGTCTGAACAATGGAGCTATGGCAGTTTATATTTATTTTTGAAATAAGGAATATAGAGAAACAGAGTTATGGACTCCCATAATTTTATTTCATTTGTATCTGAAAATATGTTTCTTGCTAAAGCATAGAAGAAAGAATGAAAGGAGGAAGGAACACACTGAAGTAGCCTGAGAAATTGGGTTCTATAAACCTACAACTTTGGTCAAAGTAGATTGGAATTATGTATGGTGTGAGGTAGTGAAATTCTTGCCTTCCATGTGGAGACCCAATTTGGTTCCCAACTGATGTACCTCATGCACATCATAAGCTGTCTGACAATGTAGGCTCATGTGTAGCTATGAAACTGGTGTGGTGCTGTAGGATAAGCACAAAACCACAAGGCCAGTTTGCATGACCGGGTTACCCATTCAAACTAACCAACTGCTCCTCAGAAACCCTATACTGGATCATTATGAGTTGGAACTGAAATGATGGCACTTAACAACAACAGCAATGATGATGAAAAGGTTTCAGCAGGCCTTCCAGAATAATATGTATTAGAAAGAGTTTCCTTCTGAAAATCAGCAAATGAAAATGCTATAGATCACAATGATGTTATGATCCTCAGCCAATAGTGAGGATAGCACAAGAGGGGGCAGCATTTACTTCTGTTGTATATGGGGTTGCAGTGAATTAGGTCAACTTGAAACCATCTAATAAGAACAACAAGGACATGTAAGGTATAATTCTATATTTCAACTGTCCAAATTTGTTCTCTGAAATTTCTTCCCAAATCTGTTCAATTAATTTGCCGGAGCACATCATCTCATGTATTACGATATTACAGCTTCCATCCAAGGGAGTTCACGTGTGACACTGCAGGATAAGCACTGGACTGTTAACCACAAGGTCAGTGGTTCAAACCTACTAGTCACTCCTTGGAAACTCTATACAGGGTAACTATGAGTCAAAAACAACTGGACATCACTTAACAACAACAACATCTAAGGGAGTACAACAAAATGCATCACAATAAATTTGTCCAGTGATCAAATGTTCTGAAATGATTTTTAATATATTTATAATAGTTATAAAAAGACTTTATAGTATCCTGTTGTTGTTGTTGTTGTTAAGTGCCATCGAGTCGGTTCCGACCCATAGCGACCCTGTACAGGGTTTCCGAGGGTGTAAATCTTTACGGGAGTAGAAAGCCTCATCTTTCTCCCGCGGAGCGGCTGGTAGTTTCGAACCGCTGACCCTAAGGTTCGCAGCCCGATTCGTAACCACTACGCTACCAGAGCTCCTATAAAGTATAAAAAAGAATAAACACATAGTGTCACATATTCTTCGTAGAAGTAGTATCTAATTAGTAGTAGTAGTAGTAGTAGTTAGGTGCCATCAAGGCAGACAGCAGAACCAAACACTGTCCCGTCCTAGGCCAACCTCACAATTGTTGCTAGACCTGAGTGCATTGCTGCTGCTGCTGTACCAATCCATCTCATTGGGGGTCTTCCTCTTTTTCTCTGACCCTCCAGTTTACCAAATATGATATCCTTCTTTAGTGAATGGTTCCTTCTGATAATATGTCTGAAGTATGAGAGACGAAGTCTGGCCATCCTGGCTTCCAAGGAGTACTTTGACTGTACTTCTTCCAACATAGATCTGTTTATTCTTTTGGTAATCCATGGTATTTTTAATATTTTCTTGCAACACCATAGCTCAAACGCATTAATTTTTCTATGGTGTTCCTTGTTCAATATACAAGTGTTGCATGCATATGAGGTTACTAAAAATAACATGGCTAGGTCAGGTACACCTTACTTCTCAAACTGATATCTTTGTTTTTCAACACTTTAAAGAGGTCTTGTGCAGCAGATTTGCCTAATATACTATGTCGTTTGATTTCTTGACTGCTGCTACTATGAGTGTTGATGGCTGATTCAAGCAAGATGAAGTCTTTGACAACTTCAATCTATTCTCTGTTTATCTTGATGTTATTTATTGGTCCATTAGTGAAGATTTTTGTTTTCTTTACTTTGAGGTGCACCCCATATTGAAGGCTGTGGTCATCATTAGTAAATATTTTAAGTTCTCTTCACTTTTATCAAGCAAGGTTGTATCATCTGTATATTGCAGACTGTTAATGAGTCTTCCTCCAATCCTGATGCCATGTTTTCTTTATATAACTCAGCTTCTCAGATTATTTGCGCAGCATACAGATTGAAAAGATATCGTGAAAAAGTACAACCATAGTGCACACTTGGTATCTAATTGAAACATATTATTTTGTTAGGGCCATATAAAAAGAAATGCTTAGCAATGCAATTTCAATATATTGGATTTCAAATAAAAATGTTAATTTTATTTCTTCAATTATTTAATCATTTAAAAACTTGATTATATGTTTGATCCTGAATTTGTGTTACTTAAAATTCTTATTGTTTTTATTTTCTAAACTTTAAAAAATTTACAGTAAAATTAAAAGTAATTTTCCAAACAAATTTTCTTTCTGGCTGTGTGAAAAAAGACATTTTTAATCACACAAAATCTAATTTCTCTAAGTATTTAAATCAATCACATTTTATCAAATATGCAATATAGTCCCATTTCTTCATTTGAAAATCAGATGCCAATATGTAGAAATATGTTTATTATATTGTGATTTTTTTTATATAATGTGATATTTTGATAAATATTTGAAGGCTAGTAACCTAAAACATAAATTTCATATAATTTTAGCAAACATATTTACTTAATAATTATGCCACTTTATATATTTTTCTTAAATTACTTCATTCTACAAACACTTTTAAAGGATCACTATGTTACAGATATGCTCCTAGTCATTGAAGATTACAAGAAGGTTCGTATTATGACTTGCCAGCAAGAAAAAATTAATAGTAAATGTAAAAGACTGTATGAGGTTGGAGATAATCAAACATGTTTTTATAGATGGGAGAGTCTAATGATCGACAATATTTTAGATAGTATTTCACATTAAAAGCCCTATAGTGAGATCTGAGCTGACAGCAAAATGGTTGAAGGAATCAGCACATAAGGTGTCATCGAAGTTTTGTTAGCAGAAGAAATAGAATGTGCAAAGGGTCTGAAGTGTGCTCAGGGACTAGACGGAAACCATCGGGGCAGGAGTGGAAAGGTTCTGAATCTTTGAGAGATGAGGTTGGTGATGAGGGAAGATCAGATCACAAATGGCCAGATAGATAATCATTGAAATTTGCAGTAATAAGTCATATACAGATAAAATATACTTCTCCATATGAAAGAATTACATTGGAGACTAATGGAGGATGAAGTTTTATAAAGGCAGACGTGACAAGAACAAGAAGTACACGTTTGACAATAACTTAGTAAAGACAGAAGTCCAGGTAAGACATGACAGTGACTTAAACTAGGATAGGAGTCATGGAGGTAAACAGAAGGAATTGGATTTAATTATGTTTTGGACTAGGCCTGGTAGTGCAGTGGTTAAATATTCAGCTGATAACAGATTAAATCCACCAGCTGCTCTGCAGGAGATTTTTCAGTAGGATTTTACAAAAATTTACAGTCCCAGAAACCCTACAGAGCAGTTCTATTCTGTCCTATAGGTTACTAGGAGATGGAATTGACTCAACAATAACAGCATTGCTTGTGGTTTGTTTGTTTATTTCTATTTTGGAGATAGAGAAGATAGACTAAAGGATGAGAACATTGTTGGATATAATACCAGGAGACGAGTCCTTCACATTGGAAGCTATTCAAAATAAGACTAGGGAAGAGCTACTTACTTAAATTACAACTGACATTAACAATGGGAATAGTGTGATGCTTTTGTGACATTCATTTGTTGATGGGACACAACTCAAAGTGAGAAGAAACATCTGGAAACATCCATTTACTAATCAGAACAAGAAATACATTAAGCATGAATATAGGAATATTGGAACTCATAAAAATTAAATGGAAAGTATAAAGATCCATGTCCTAGGCATTAGAGAGCTGAAATGGATTGGTATTGACCATTTTGAACAGGATGGCAATATTGTTTAACATGTAAGGATTACAAACTGAAGAGGAATGGCATTGTATCTATCATCTAAGAGAACATTTCAAGATCTATCTTGAAGTATAATGATATCTATGATAGAATAATATCCATATACTTACAAGGAAGACCAGTCAATACCACTACTATTCAAATTTGCACACCAACCACTTAAAGCAAGTGATAATAAAATTGAAGAATTCTACCAATGTCTTCAGTCTGAAATTGACCAAACATGCAATCAAGGTGCATTGATAAGCACTCATGTTTGAAATAGGAAAGTTGGAAACAAAGATGAAGGATCAGTATTTGAAAAACATGGCCTAGGTGATAAAAACAATGCTGCAGATTGCATGATAGACTCTTGCTGGACAATTCATTCATTAAAAATACCTTTTTCAACAACATAAATAGCGGCTATACACATATAACTCATTATAATGGAATACACAGGAGTCAAATTGACTGCATCTGTTGGAAAAGATGATGGACAAGGTCAATATCAAACCAAAACAAGACCAGGGCCTAATTGTGGAACAGACCATCAATTTCTTATATGTAAGATCAGGTTGAAAGTGAAGATATTAAAACAAGTTTATAAGAGCCAAAATATAACCTTGACTATTTCCTACTTGCATTTAGAGATCATCTCTAGAACATATTTAATGCATTAGACACTCAGAAGATTGTGGAGGACATTAAGATCAAAATATATGAAGAAGACATAAGGTCATTAAAAAGAAAGGAAAGAAAGAAAAGACCAAAATGATATCATAAGAAACCCTGAAACTTCCTCATGTTTACAAAGAAGCTAAAGAGACTGGATTAAATGATGAAGTAAAAGAGCTAACCAGAAAATTTCAAAGAGCAACTTCTGAAAACAATGTACTTTAATGAAATGTGCAGTGACCCAGAGTTAGAAAACTGAAAGGGAAGAATACTCTCAGCAGTTCTCAAACTGAAAGAACTGATGAAAAAGTTGTAGCCTTGCATTGCAGTGTCAAAGGATTTTATGGACAAAATATTCAATGATGCAGAAAGCATCAAAAGAAGATGGAAGGAAGACAAAAGCACTGTACCAAAAATAATTTGTAAATGTTCAATCATTGAGCAAGAACCGATGGCAGTGAATGAAGAAGTGCAAACTGCACAGAAGAAAGGCATTGGGGGGCGGGGGGGGGGGCGGTTGGAGGTGGCAAAAAAGGTCCCAGGAATTGACAGAACACAAATTGAAATGTTTCAACAAACTGAAGCAGCACTGGAGATGCTCACTTGTCTATGCCAAGAAATTTGGAAGGCAGCCATATGGCCAATTGATTGGAAGAGATCCATATTTTTGACCATTCCAAAGAAAGGTGACAAAATGGAATGCAATAAGCATCTAATAATATCATTCACATTATAGGCAAATAAGAGTTTACGGAAGATAATTCAAAAGCATTTGCAGCAGTACTTCAATAGAGAGCTACCAGAAGGTCAAGCCAGTTTCAGAAGATGATATGGAAGTAGAAATAATATTGCTGATATCAGATGGGTGTTAGCTGAAAGCACAGAATACCAAAAAGAAGTTTATTTGTGCTTTATTAACTAGGCAAAGGCATTTGATTGTGTGTATAATAAACTACTGGTAACATTGTGAAGCACTGATATTCCAAAACACTTAAATTTGCTCATAAAGAACCTGTACATAAAGTTATAGGCAATTGTTCTAACAGAACAAGGGGCTACTGAATGGTTTAAAACTAGGAAAGGTGTGCACCAGGGTTGGATCCATTCACTTAATCAATCTGTATGCTGAGTAAATAATCTGAGAAACTGGGTTATATGAAGAACATGGCATCAGGATTTGATGAAGACTCATTAACAAACTGTCTTATTCAGATGATACAACCTTGCTTGCTGAAAGTGAAGAGGACTTGAAATATTTACTGGAGAAAATAAAAGACTACAGTGTTCAGTATGCATTATGCTGAACAGGAAAAGGTAAAAACATTCACTGCCCTTTTTGCCCAGGAGACAAGTTAAAATGTTAATCAGGTTACTGAGTGGGACTAATCCTCTCTGCCCAGGAGTACAAGCTAGAATGTTTATCAGGTTACTGAGTGGGACCAATCTTCTCTGCCCAGGAGTCAAACTAAAATGTTAATCAGGTTACTGAGCGGAACTAATTCTCTCTGCACAGGAGACAAACTAGAATGTTAATCAGGTTACTGAATTGAACCAATCCTCTGTTTTCCCTCCTGTCTTCAAACAGGTCCACAACCTAACCCCTCCCTGATTTTGACCCCATATAAGTCTGCACTGCTCTGTATTCGGCACTCAGCATCTGGAGAAATTAGCTCCTCTGAGCCAGTGGCTTAATAAAATCTGAAACTCTGCTTCACCTCTCCGAGTGGCCTCGGTTTCTTCAACGACAGATCAAGAGCTGCTGTGATACTCTCAGATCTAAAACTTCTGTAACAATACCTCATTGTAAAGAAAATAAAAGTCCTCACAAGTGGTCCAAAAAATAATATCATGATAAATAGAGGAAAGATTAGAGTTATCAAAGACTTAATTTTGCTTGGATTCACAATCAGTGCTCATGGAGACATCAGTCAAGAAATCAACTTTAGGAAAATTTGCTGCAAAAGACCTTTAAAATGATAAGAGCAAAGGTGTCATTTTGAAGACAAAGGTGAGTCTGACCCAAGCCATGGTACTTTTAATTGCCTTATTTGCATGTGAAAGTTGGACAATGAAAAAGGAAGATTGATGCATTTGAATCCTGGTATTGGTAAAGTACAACCAGAATGCTCCTTAGAAGACAAACTGTTAG
>NW_006408554.1:23390751-23405025 GCF_000296735.1 Chrysochloris asiatica | reverse complement strand
GACTCGACAGCACTCAACAACAACAATTTTTAATTTGATAATTGCTTATGGCCCACGAAGGATGTTTTAAATTTTGGCAGAACAGCAAAAAATTTCAGCTGTAAAGAGTCTGAACCACCAACTTCAAGGTAAGCATTACAGTGTTTATCCTACAGCACCATACCAGTACTGCAGCCAAAGACATTAAAATAAATGGGCCTAGAAGGGATTTTAACCCAACTAGTCTGATTTCACCAACACTCTACTGTCAGATTGTCATACTGTGGTGGAATGTATGTTGACATGATGTTGTAACATTAAATAGTTTTCAAATACAAACAGGGTCACGCCTGGTGGACAGGGTTCAGTGGAGTTTAAGACAGACTAAGTAGAAGAACGTGGTGATCTCTTTAAAATAAAAGGGGGGGTCAGTGAAGGCAGTGAAGGTAGTGAGTAGTAGGAGAACACTGTCTGAAATAGGGCCAGACGGTGGGTTCCTCAGGTTGGAAGACACGCAAAATATGACTGGGGAAAGAGCTATCTCCTTATAGTTGTTGTTGTTGTTATGCGCTATGGAGTCGGTTCTGATTCAGAGACCTTCTCTGTACAGGGTTTCTGACACTGTAAATCTTTACAGGAGCAGAAAGCCTCATTTTTCTCCTGCAGAAAAGCTGGTAGTTTCGAACTGCTGACCTTGGGGTTAGCAGCCCAACTCATAACCACTATGCTAACAGAGCTCCTTATCTCCTCAGAGTGGTCAGTAATAATCTGATTCAGTTTACTAATACTTAGAATATCTACCTTTATGCATTCCATTTCATTTTTGATGATTTCCAATATTCTTAGTTTCATACTTCACTCATTCCATGTTTTAATTATTAGTGAATGTTCTCAGCTGTTTCTTCTAAATTTGAGTTGTGCCACATCAGTAAATGAAGGTCTCAAAAGCTTTACTTCTTCATTATTAAGGTATCCTACTATGTCCTTATAGTAGGATACATTTACTTCTTCTACATTATTAAGGTAGCTCCTCATAGTAGGATACCTGCACTTCTTCTGCATTATTAAGGTTTCTCCTTATAGTAGGATACCTTAATTACGTAGGTGTTCTAGGTATTAGTAAACAGAATCAGATTATTACTGACCATTTGAGTAAGTCAATCATATGGCCCTTTTTCCTTTATCCCACTATGGCAAGCATAACAAATGAAAAATGAATGGCATCACATTCATCTTCAAAAAGGGCATCTCAAGATCCATCCTGAAGTAAAACACTCAGTGGTAGGAAAATATCCATATGCCTATAGGCAAGACTGGAGTCCTGGTATGGCACTGTAGGATAAACACTGGATTGCTAACTGCAAGGCTTGTGATTCAAACCCATAAGCTGCTCCTTGGAAACCCTATTCTGGGGTTTTATTATGAGAAAGAATTTATTCAACAGTACTTTCCAACAACAACAAACACAACATAGAGAATACCCGTTAATATGACTATATCTCAAATTTATAAACCAACAATTAACACCAAAATAAATAAAGATTTTTGTCACTGTCTGTAATCTCAAATTGATAAATCTGTAATCAAGATTCACTGCGAATTACTAGTGATTGGAACGTGAAAGTTGGAAATATAGAAGGGTTGTTTTTGTTGTTGTTGTTAAGTATCGTGGAGTTGGTTCCCACTCATAGCAACCCTACACAGGGTTTCTGAGGCTGTAAATCTTTAGGGGAGCAGAAAGCCTCATCTTTCTCCCGTGGAACAGCTGGTAGTTTCAAACTGTTGACCTTGAGGCTCACAGCCCAATTCGTAACCACTATGCTACCAGATCTCCTTATAGAAGGGTTAGCAGTCAGAAAATATGGCCTCGGTGACAGAAACGATTATGTATATCACTTGATAAATTTTTCAAAACCAACAGAATTCATTACAAACATTTTTTTTTTCCAACAATATAAATGGTAACTATACACATGGACTTCATCATATGGAATACATAGGAATCAAATAAAATACAACTATAAAAAGAGAATATGGAGAAACACAGTAACACCAGTCAGAACAAAGCCATGGTCCATCTGTGTAATAAACCATAAATTGTTCATATGCAAGTTCAAATTTAAGATGCAAAAAATGAAAACAAGTCCATGTGAGCCAGAGTATATCCCCAAGTATGCTTTGTTGTGTATCGTCAAGTCAATTCTGACCCTTTATAGGGTTTCCAAGGAACAGCTGATGGGTTTGAACCACGAACTTACAGTTAGCCATCCAGTGCTTATCCTACAGCCCCATACCAGGATTCCTCCTTGAGTATATCCTACCTGAATTAATAAACTATTTCAAGAATATATTTGATGCACTGAACACTAATGATTTAATAAACAAATTGTGGAATGATCTCAAGGACATAATACAAAATACAAAGTATTGTTAAAAGTAATCTAAACCTTTATTAAATAAAAATATCAAAATGTGAAGCTATTGTCTCTCAATATATCCTCCATCTAGGTCTATACAATTCTGAAGGCAGTGTTTCCATCTCCCTAAACTTTCCGTGAAGAACTCTACGCTTTTTGATTTATGTCAAAATGGCACTTTGGCATACTTGAAGGACTCAAATGACATTTCCTTTAAAAGTGCTTTGAGTTTTAGAAACCAAAAGAAATCTGAAGGGGCAAGATCAGGTAAACAGGTGGATGGGTTAAGGTTTCAGAATAAAATTCTCAAAGGTCAATCTTTGCTACTCTCAAGGAATGAGTAGGTTCATGTCATGAGGGGAAAAAATCTTCGTGTTAACTTTCTTGGCCTTCATATTACCAAGGCAAATTCCTGTGTTCTTAAAACCAGAAAACAGTTGCCGTATCTGCCTCAGATGTCCTCTCTAACTTGAATTTAAGTGACCAAGTAGATCCCCTAGATTGCCACTGTTTTGATTTGACCTTTTTCTCTGGATCATGTTAGCAAATTAAGACTCATTGTCACTAAAAAAAAATTTTTTTCCATTCAAGTGTCTTCATTAGGTTCAGTCTTGCTGAAAATGCTGATGGAATGATCAGTTCTTTGAGATTGTTCTTCTTCCCGCAACATTTTGGGTTTTTGTTGTTGTTGTTGTTAAGTGCCGTTGAGTCGGGTCTGACCCATAGCGACCCTGTACAGGGTTTCCGAGGGTGTAAATCTTTCCGGGAGTAGAAAGCCTCATCTTTCTCCCGCGGAGCAGCTGGTAGTTTCGAACTGCTGACCTTAAGGTTCGCAGCCCGATTCGTAACCACTACGCTTTGGGTTTTTAGACCATCATTTTTTGAAGACATCATAACAAGACTAAGACAAATATATTATTGAGACAACTTGTCTTGTCTACACCGAACTGCTGATCCCAGAAACATGCTTAAACATATTTTGTTTGAAATAAACCCATACATGTATGAACTAAAGCTCTACTAAAAATATTTTTGACTTACATGAGAAAAGCATTCCTCATTGTACATGAGGAAAGCAAAAGTCCATTAAAATACAGGAAAAGAAGATATTGATATGGATGTCAGAAGACATTATGAAACTTTTTCTTGAACGTAGACTAGTTAAAATGAATGGAATAAATGAAGTAAAAAGTCTGAATATAAGATTTCAAAGGATAGCTTAGAACAGAGTGCAAATTATCTGTGCAATGATCTGGAGTTTGAAAATCAAAATGGAAGAACATGCGTAGTAATTTTCAAGTTAAAAGAACTAGTGAAAAATAAATCACAGAATAAACCAGAAAGGGTGACTAGATCAGCATCCATCACTATCAACCTTGATCCCTCACAGTTAGGCTCCCGACCATGGGTAAGGTTATACCACAGCCAAGCAGCCCCAGATCATGTCTTGGGAAAAGAATGCTTAAATTCCTTCTCCTTTGATTAAATATTTATCGACAGCCGTGTTTACATGCTCAAATACCATGTACAGAGAACAGGCAGGGGAAGGACTAATAAAAGAGGGTAATAAAATGGAAAATTAGAAAATAAAAGTATAAGTCCCCATTTTTTGCTAACTCTCCACTTTTCCAAGTATGCTGTCTTTCTTTAGGGACTGGTGCCTCCTGATAATATGTCCAAAGAATGAAGGATGAAGCCTGGCCATCCTGGCTTCTAAGGAGCATTCTAGATGTACTTCTTCCAACACAAATTTGTTTGTTCCTCTGGCAATCCATGGTACTTTAAATATTCGTTTCCAACAGCATAACTCAAATGCATAAATTACATATATAGCCTTGGAAACCCTTTACAGGGTCACTATGGGTCGGAACCAACTCAACGGCACTTAACAACAACCTTATTCATTGTCCAACTTTCACATGCATATATGAGGCTATTGAAAGTACCATGACTTGGGTCAGGTGCACCTTAGTCCTCAAACTGACATCTTTGCTCTTGAACACTTTCTAGAGGTCATGTACAGCAGATTTGCCTAATGCAATATGTCATTTGACATCTTGACTGCTACCTCCATGAGTGGAGTCCTGGTGTGGAGCTGTAGGATAAGCACACTGGACCGTAAAGTCAGTTTGATCTTCAATAGTGCTGGTTTGAACTCACCAGCTGCTCCTTGGAAACTCCATACAGGGTCGCTCTGAGTCAGAAAGGAGTGCTGGTAGCGTAGTGGTTACAGTTCAGACTGCTAACCTCAAGGTTATCAGTGCAAAACTAACAGCCATTCCATGGGAGAAAGATGAGTGTTCTACTCCTGTAAAGATTTACAGCCTTGGAAACCCTATGCAGGGTTGCTATGAGTGGATCTGACTCCATGCACACCACCACCACTACATGAGTCAGAACTGACTTGAGGGAGCTTAACAACAACAACAATTTCCATAGTGTTGTAATAGATCTAATCAAAATGAAGTCTTTGACAATTTCAATTCTTTCTACCTTTATCATCATGTTACTTATTGTTTCAGGGGTGACGATTTTTGTTTTCTTTACATTTTGGTCTTTGTTTTCTTTATGATCCTTTGCTAGTTTCCTGTATGCTTCCTATTCTGGCCTTTGATCTTTAGTGTCTAGTGCATCAGATCTGTTCTTGAGATGATCTCTAAATTCAGATGGCATAAGTTCAAGGACATATTTTGGCTCTTGTGGACGTGTTTTAATTTTCTTCAGCTGCAGTCTGAATTCACATAATGAGCAATTGAGGGTCTGTTTCACAATCTACACCTGGCCTTGTTTTGGCTGATGATATGGAGATGTTCCATGGTATCTTTCAACTGATAAAGCCAATTTGATTTCTGTATATGTCATCTAGTGAGGTCCATGTGTATTGCTGTCTTTCATGTTGTTTAAAAAAGATATTTGCAATGAAGAAGTCATTTGTCTTGCAAAATTCTATCATAGGATTTCCTTATTATTTCCATCACTAAGGCCATATTTTCTAGCTACTGATCCTCTTTGTTTCTAACCTTTGCATTCTAATCAACAGTAGTTGTTTTCAACCTTTGCATTCCAATCACCAGTAAGGCATGTTTGATCAATTCCAGACTGAATAAGTTGGTAGAATTCTTCAATTTCTTCATCATGGACCTTAGTGGTTGGTGCATAAATCTGAATAATAGTGGTATTAACTGGTCTTCCTTATAGATGTATGTATACTAGCCTCACATAGACAGCATTATACGTCACGATAGATATTGAAATGTTCTCTCTGATGATTTGAAATGAAGAGGAATCCTTCTTCATTCTAGAAAAAAAATAATAAAATCCCTATAGGGGTTATTATTGTTGTTGTTAAGTGCCATCAAGTCAGTTCCGACTCTTGCTGACCCTGTATAGGGGTTCCAAGGGCAGCTGGTGGGTTTGAACCACTGATCTTGTGGTTCACAGTCCAGTGCTGATCCTACAGTACAACACCAGGAGTCATTAATCCCAGTGTACAACATTTTAGCCCATTTTATCCAAGTGCTTCCTGGCTTCCATCTACTAGCTGAGCTTAACTATGACAGCTGCATTTCCACTGAGCCATAGCCCCTGCCAATTGTGGTAAAAGATTGATGCATACGACAGTCCTCTCCCTGGCTAGGATAACGCTACAGTCTGAGGAAACCAATCATTATCCCCAGAGACAAAGAAAATAAGAAAAACTATTCAAGTAATCTATTTCTTAGTACCAATCACAATCGTAAATGTTTCCTCTATATTATGTTTTATTGAATCACCACAGAAATACACAATAAAGTATAGCTTATCAACTTATCTTCTGTGAGAATATGCTTAGGTTAAATATAATAAAGTATAGATTAGAATTCAAAATTCAGTATAACAAATAGTTACTTTCTGTAAACCTGAGAGAATTTACAAGAAACCTGAAAGCTCAGTAGGGATTTTGTGTGTGTGTGTACTTATTTATTTTGAATTAAAACACATTTGCCTTCATTGTAACACACAGCCCAATGCACAACAGTTCCAACACTCTTCTGCTGCCTCATTTGTCTTTCTTGACATGGCTAAAGAGTAAAACCTGACAATAATAGCTAATATTGATTATGACTTTGGTCAGATAGTGTTCCAAAGTACTTTACACAGCGCAAAGCATACAGCCACCCTAGGACAAAAGCCAATTACCCTCATCACTCTTTGTCAAGGGTAAGAATATTAGCCAGAGTGGTTAAGAAACATGCCTTTTGGGGTTTGCAAAAAGATTGTAAGCAACGAAGTTGTCTCTAGAGCCTGAGAATCTAATCAATATGCTGTGTATTCTGAAAGATGAGTCCAAATTCCTGGTTTCAACATTCCCTAGGTAAGCCATGTGGCCAACCTAGATGTTTGGAGGGAACAAGATAGAGACAAATCACCATAGTGAGGGGAGGATGAAGATGATTTAGCCTCAGGAAAGGACTATGGCTAGTCCTAGGTTCACAAACTCTTCTGACACAGCTTTCAGCATTCCTCATTGAGGTAATTTTTGTTGTTAAGTGCCTTCAGGTGGGTTCCAGTCCCACTTGAAGACCAAAGACCTTGGTTTAAACAGTTTTTAAACCAAGCAGGTAGCAGTTCAGTGTTTATCACACCAGGACTCCATTGTTTGAGGTTGTTACTGTTGTTCATTGCCTTCAAGTCAATTCTAACTCATAGCGATCCTGTATAGTGTTTCTGAGGAACAACTGGTGGGTTTGAACTGCAGACTTTGCCGTTCAAACTGACCTTTCTGTCAAGTGCTTATCCTACAGTGCTACACCAAGACTACTTTATATTTAGTATATATATTAGGTCTGGTAGTGTAGTGGTTATGAATCGGGCTGTGAACCTTAAGGTCAGCAGTTCGAAACTACCAGCTGTTCCACGGGAGAAAGATGAGGCTTTCTGCTCTCGTACAGATTTACAGCCTCGGAAACCCTGTACAGGTTCGCTATGAGTCCGAACCAACTCCACGACACATAACAACAACATATTAGGTTGGAACTGACTCAATGGAACTTAACAACAACAATAATGAAGACATATGGTGTCATACTAACCTGTTCCGCTGCTGTGTGCTGTGGAGTCCTTCCAACTTCTAGTGACCCTGTCTGTATATGGTTTCTGAGGCTGTAAATCTTTATGGGAGCAGAAAGCCGCATCTTTCTCCCATGGAGGAGCTGGTGAATTTAAACCACTGACATTGTGGTGAGCAGACCAAGGTGTAACCTATTAGACTACCAAGGCTCCTTACTAACTTGCTTTAAGCCGAACCATATTCAAATTCAAAGCCAGAGAATCCATAGATTAAAGCAGGATCATGGGGAGTCATAAAGGCCACAGGGCTGAGAGAAAATCATGCTTTCTCTATTATAGAATGAGACAATATAAGACTATTTTCAAATACAATTTGACAATCCAGAAGGTGATGATTCATTTTCCCCTCCCTCTTAACTGCCTCCAAGTCCTTGAAAACAGAAAGAATAGAAAAATGGGGTCAAAAAGAATTGTCTGGCTGAGTACATCATACATTGTTTTCAATAAAAAGATGGTAAACTACATTATATAAGAAAAAAATAGGACCATCCAATCTATTAAGAAAGATTTTTGAAAAATGCATTGTATAGTGAAATGTCTGTCTCACTAATGCTTGCTTAGAAATAGAACATAAGAATTATTTTGTGTTAGAGAAAAACATAGTTTGTGAGTTATTAAAAAGTTCAAGGATATTCTTTCTCAGGACTGTCTGGAGAGGTTAAAAAAAAAAAAAACTAATCAAAGATAAGAAACAGAAGACATTCCTACTAAATTGACACATTTTACACACAACCTTTCTTTTTATCACCAAGCAACCCCCAAAGTAATATCATATTCTTCTTATACGTGAGAAAAGTGAGATTCAGCAATGTTAGGAACACTGACCACACTGGGAAAAGAAATATGTTTTACTCCTTTGTCCCTGTCTTCCAACACTGTGACCCTTGTGACATGGGCTACGCACTTATAACAGGAGAAAGCAAATAATGGCAACCCCACCCTTGAAGTATACTGTAAACCTGGGAGGTTTCTTCAGACATTATTGCATTCATTCGTCTATCTACCCATCCATCCATTCATTCAACAAAGATTTATTGAGCACTAAGCCCTGGTAGCATAGTAGGCTACACATTGGGCTGTTAACCTCAAGGTCTGTAGTTCTAGTTCACCACATGTTCCATGGGAGACAAGTGAGGCTTTTTGCTGCCATAAAGATTTACAGCCTCAGAAACCCTATACAGGGTCGCTATGAGTCAGAATCAAGTCCATAGTGTAGGACCAAGAAGAAAACTTGAACATTAGCCTGAACACGTCTTCCTGTTCCAGGAACGTGCTAAATTAGCTCATGCTGCCTTAGAATATCCTTTCACCCCTAGCAACAGCAAGAACTAGATAAGTAATAGACAGGACAACCCAAGGCCAGATGCCAGATGTTTTCTTTATCCTAGCCTAAGAATGAAATACTACCAGTACCGACCAATTAAACTGTAACATCTCATACTTTGCCAAATGTCAACCAATCCAAATATTGTAAAGCTGAGAAACCCTAAGCTTGGTTGAAAACTCTATAAAAACTCCACTAACAAAGAGCTCAGGGCCTTTTCCCGAGTCCGCTGTGCCGGATATGGAGAAGGCCCAGGCTCGATCTTGAATAAACAACCCTTGTGCACTTGCATCGGCGTCGGCTCCTTGGTGGTCTTTGGGGACCCTGAATTCTGGCATAACAATAGCACACCACCACCACCACCACCACCGGGCTTTGTACAAAGCAAGCTAAAATAAACTGGAGGGATGGGGACTCTTGCTCTCCTATAGTTAACAATTTATAGAGGATATATATAAAGGAGCTCTGGTAGCGTAGTGGTTACGAATCGGGCTGTGAACCTTAAGGTCAGTGGTTTGAAACTACCAGCCGTTCCGTGGGATAAAGATGAGGCTTTCTACTCCCGTAAAGGTTTACATCCTCGGAAACGCTGTACAGGGTCGCTATGGGTCGGAACTGACTCGACGGCACTTAACAACAACAACAACATATAGAAAGCTTATAGTGTGCAAAGGGGCTATAGCAAGGACCCAACACTAAGTTTGAAGAGGTTAGGTAAAATTTCATACAAGAAATACTAATTCAGCTTCTACTGAGATTCAGTCAATTCATGGAGCAGCTAAAGTCAAAGGGACACAAATGGGACTGAATGATAATCTTGGCATTTGAAAAATGTAAATTAAAAAAATAAGGTATAAGTACATAGACCATATGGGATGAAGAAATTAAAAGAACTGAATTTGGGAAGATGGAGTCCTTGTGTGGTTTCATAGGATAAATATCCAACTTAAGGTCCATTAGAACCAGGAAGGTCAGTGGTACAAACTCACTAACCGCTCCTCGTAAACCCTATGCCTGTTGCTGTGAGTTAGAGCTAACTTAACAGCACTTAACAACAAAAAGAAGACTGCGAAGATAGGTATGGGGAGATTATTAAAGGCTTTCAGAAGTATATTGAGATATGTGGACATTGACTCTGATAATGTCAGCCATTCAGCAATAATATGAAAAGGAACATTTTGTCAATTGTACAAAAAAAAAAAGTTTTTACAGGAAGAAACCTGAACAGTTTAAGAGACTTTTGTTTTAATTAGATAGCAATTTAAAGAGTCTATATAGTGAATAATTGTTATTAGGACTGATTGTGAAAATTGGAAATGTAAAGGTAGACGTTTTTGTAACAAAAGGAGGGGAGTGGTTAACTTTTCAGTCTAGGAACGGAGGTCCCTAGGACCATCAAGGGAGAAGAGCAGAGAGCAGGAACCCTACCCAGAGAAGCAGTGACACCAGAGATGGAAGCAGAGAGGATGATGTGGAGAGATGGAGCAGCTGGGGACTTTAAACCCAGAGAAGGAGAGGGGCTGTGTGATGAGAACCAGGGTGGGAGTGGGGAGGGCAGGCTTGCAGGGTATATACCCTTTGGTTGGTTGATGATGCATTGAGGGGATTGTAACCATGGCAATGTAATTATATACAATAGGATGAATGTAAAACTAATGTTCTCCCATGTAAGTTATCACATAATTCACAATAAAATATTTAAAAGAAAAAAGAATCTATACATGAAATGATCATCACTAGAGCAAGGGCAATAGTAAAAGGTAAGAACAGAATTGAAAAGACCCAAGGAGTCCTGATGTGGTGTTGCAGGAAAATGTACTGGACCACAGGTTGGTGGTTCAAACCCAGCAGCTACTGCTTGAAAACCCTATATAATGTTACTACAAGTTGAACCAACGTAACATCATTTATCAACAACAACAAATGGCTTTTTTGAAAATAAGGTTTATAAAACATGGAATAAGGAAAAATAACAATTATAAAAAAAAGTCAGACCCGTGTTCCTGGATTGAGCAACTGGATGATCCACTGGAAGTGACCTAACTAGTGCCACAGATTTGGACTAGATGAGATGATTCATCTTCAGTTAAGTCCACTAAATAATTATCTTTCACTCAGGAAAGAAGTCTAAACTGGAAACACAGACTGAACATATCCAGAGAAGTGGAGTAATGATTTTGTCTTCTTTACTGAATGCCAATATCACAATAAATTAAGTGGATTGAAGGAAGAATTAAAATGTATTTCTTAGAGACAGATATGCACACATAAACTGTTCTGGAATGCTGAAGATGCCTTAACTTACCCTCACGAGTGATAAGGATTCCCAAAGTCTCTTAGTCTTCAGCTGATGACTCATGAACATGTAGTGTTTGAAGGATGGATTGAAAATTATGATAGGTATTTATACAAAGCCAGAATAGTCATCAGAGAAAATGAAGTCTTACTCAGGTGGCTGGAGTAGATTTCAAGAGGTTCAGGTTATCACAATTTTCAACACTTGGAATGTATACATACAGTTGAATAGATTTTATTATATTCTCCCTTTGCCCCAGGCCTCAGAATCCAATAATCTACACTGTGTCTCTATGGACTTATTTATTATGAATGGTTCATATCAGTGGAATCTAATACTACTTCTGAATTTCTTCTTAATTTTTTTTTAATATAATTTCTAGCTGTTTGTATTTTAGACTAGATTTTCATTAGTTTTAGACATATTTATAAATGCTGATGTGGGAGCATGTGGTTTTTTAGGATAAGCACTGGACTACAAACCATAAGATTGGCAGTTCAAGCCACTCCGTAGTAGTAAGATGAGGCGTTCTGCTCCCTCAAAGATATGCAGCTTGGGAAACCTTATCCAGGCTGCTGTAGGAATTGACTCAACAACACTTAACAACAGCAATAATTGCTGGTTTAAATTCTTTTCACAGTATTTTCAATAACCAAGCTTCCTCAGGAATAATTTCTACTGACTGATTTGTATCTTGTGTATTCATTTATCTCATAATATCATTACGAAAACTAAAAATGAATGTGGTAACTCTGGAAATCAGATCTATCCAAAACTTCTGCATAGTTTGGTGTTGTTGTTACTATTTATTTGTTCAGTAACTCTTTGGGTGTTACTGTTGATGTTCTTAAGTGCCACTGATTTGATACCTTCTCATAGCCACCTTGTATAGTGTATCCAGAGAGTTTGAACCACTGACTTTGTGGTTCTAACTGACTTTGAGATCCACTGTTTTCTCCTACAGCACCACACCAGTAATTGGATACTAATTACGAATTTTGTCATATCTATATTTTTTGTCCCATCACTTGTCCGTTTATCATACTGCAGTGACTGATTAGTTACTGTGACACTGGAAGATATGTGGACAGATTTCAATGGAACTCCGAGTCTAAAACAGGCTGGAAATGAGAAGGGGACTATTTCTGAATTATTAGTCACTGAAAACCTTATGAATAGCAATGACAAAATGTGACACTATAGGATAAGCACTGGACTACAAGTTCTATTTGAACCACAAGGTGGCATTTCAAACACATCAGCCACTCCAGGAAACCCTATACCAGGTTGTTGTGAGTTAGAACCAACTTGATGGCACTTAACAACAATCTGATACAGAGCCTAAAGATGAGCCCTTTATGTTGGAAGGAACTCAAAATATGACTAGGAAAGAACTACCTCCTCAAAATAGAGTTTACCTAAATGATGTGAATGGATTTTCAAGAAGTTCATTTAATGATTGGACACAACTGAAAATAAAAAGAAATAGCTGGAAATATCCATGAATAATTGGAATATGGAATGTATGAAATATGAACCTAGAAAATGGTAAGTCATCAAAAATAAAATAGAAAGCATAAATATCAATATCCTAGGCATCAGTGAGGTGAAATGAACTGGTATTGGCCATTTTGAATCAGACAATTGTATGGTTTACTGTGCCAGTAACAACAATTTGACAAGGAATGTGTTGCATTAGTTATCAAAAAGATCATTTTAAGATCTATCTTAAAATGCTGTCTGTGATAGTATAGTATCTATACATCTGCAAGGAAGACCAGTTCATATCACTAGTAAATTTATACAACAACCGCTAAATCCAGTATCAATGAGATTGAAGAATTCTACCAACATCTTCAGTATGAACTTGACCAAACATGTAATCAAAATGCATGGATAATTAATAGTTATTAGAAGGTGAAAGTTGGAAATAAAGAAGGACAGATAGTTGGAAGAAATGACCCTGGTAATAAAAATAATGCTGAGATTGCATTATAAAATTTTGCAAGGCCAATGACTTATTCATTGCAAATATCTTTTTCCAACAACATAATAGGCAACTAAACACATGTGCCTCACCAGATAGAATACACAGGAATCAAATTGACTCCATATGTGGGAAGAGACAATGGAGAAGATCAATACCATCAGCAAAAAGAAGGAAGGAATTGACTGTAGAACAGATCATCAATTGTTCATACGCAAGTTCAGGCTGAAGCTAAAACAAAAATTAAACAAGAGCACACAAACAAAAATATCACTTTAAGATAGCAAAGCTGAATCTAGACCATCTCAAGAACAGATTTGATACATTAGATACAAATGACAGAAGACCAGAGAGTTGTGGAATGACATCAAGAACATTATACATGAAGAAAGCAAAAGATCATTAAAAAGAGAAGAAAGAAAAGACCAAATTGGATGTCAGAAGAGACTCTGAAATTTGCTCATGAACTTAAAGAAGCTAAAGAAACTTGAAGAAATGACAGAGTAAAAGCTACTCAGAAAATTTCAAAGGACAGCTCAAAAAGATGAGTTATTATAATGTAATAGGCAAGACCTAGTGTTAGAAAAGCATGCTCAGAATTTCTCAACTGAGGAAAAAATTCATAACTAGACTTAATTGAAGGACTCTCAATGGCAAAATAGAATCCTTCTATTTTTAAAGACAATATCTTTGATATCCCATGCGAGTAAAGTTTTACTAAAGGTAATACAGAAACAGCTGCAAGCATACATTGACAGAGAATTTCCAGAGGTTCAAGCTGGATTCAGAAGAGGCAGTGGAACAAGGGATATCATTACTGATGTCCGATGGATCTTGGCTGAAAGCAGAGAATATCAGAAAGATGTTTACCTGTGCTTTATTGACTATGCAAAGATTTTCAATGGTGTGGATCATGACAAGCTATGGACAACATTAAATGTGCTCATGAAGAATCTATACATGGACCAAAAGGCAGTTGTTTGAACAGAACATGGGAACACTGAATGGTTTAAAAATAAGAAACGTGTGTGACAGGGTTGTATTTTTTTTCACCATACTTATTCAACCTTTATGCTGGGCAATATTCCAAGAAGCTGGGTTCTATGAAGAAAAACGTGGAATCAGGATTGGAGGAAGACTCATTAACAACCTGCCATATAAA
>NW_006408554.1:23370682-23389991 GCF_000296735.1 Chrysochloris asiatica | reverse complement strand
TCAGTTGGACTCGATGGCACCTAACAATATCAAGAACAATTTTAAGGATACAGTGTCAAATCCTTCTATTTTAAGGATATTTTACAGTTAAATTGTTTAAAGAGTACATATGTCAGTTTGAGGACTAATGTGCACCTGACCTAAGCCATGGTATTCTCAATTGCCTATTAGGTATGTGAAAGTTGGACAATGCAAAAGGAAGACTGAAGAAAAACTGATGCATGTGAATTATGGTGTTGGAAAAGAACATTAAAAGTACCATAGACTTCAAGAAGAATAAACAAAATCTGTGTTGGATGAAGTACTGTCAGAATGCTCCACAGAAGCCAGGATGCTGAGACTTTGTCTCTCATACTTCAGACATTTTATCATGCTTGGTAAAGTAGAGGTTGTTGTTGTTGTTGTTATGTGCCGTGGAGTCAGCTCTGACTCATAGCCACCCTGTACAGGGTATCCGAGGCTGTAAATCTTTACGGGAGCGAAAAGCTTCATCTTTCTCCTGCAGAACAGCTGGTAGTTTCAAACTGATGACCGTGAGATTAGAAGCCCGATTCGTAACCACTATGCTACCAGAGCCAGCAAAAAATAGGAAGACTCCCAAAGAGATGGATTGGTATAGGGGTAGCAATAATAGGCTCAAATGTAACAATAGTTAAGGTGGTGCAGGACCACGCAGTGTTTCATTCTGTTATGCATGGGGTCTCTATAAATTACCTCACCTAACAACAACAACATGCAAAATATTGAACGATGCAAGAAGCATCTAAAGAACTTGGAAGGGATACACAGAGTAACTTCAACAAAAGAATTGATCAATGTTTAGTAATTTCACATGGTAGCCTATGATCCAGAACCAATGGTACTGAAAGAATTCCAAGCTGTACTAAAAACATTCATGAGAAATAAGTCTCCAGTATCCACAGATGGAAACAAATGTTTCAGAAAACCGATGCAGCACTAAAGACACTCATCTATGTCAAAAAATTTGGAAGACAAAGCTACTTGGCTAAGCAATTGAAAGAGACTCATGTTTGTGTCCATCCCAAAGAAAGGTGACCCAACAGAATGCAGAGGTCATCAGACAATATCATTAATATCACATGCAAGTAAAATTTTGCTACAGATAATTAAAAACAATTGTAGCAGTACATTGGCAGGGAGCATCCAGAAATTTAAGCCAGGTTCAGAAGAGGAGGTTGCATGAGAGTTAGCATTCCTGATGGATCTTGGCTGAAAGTGGAGAGTACCAGAAAAATGCTTGCTTATGCTTAATAAACACTGTGCAAAGGCATCAATTGCATGGATCATATCAAACTATGGATAGCTTTGGGAAGAATGGGTATTCCAGAATACTTTCTTGTGCTCATGAAGCTATGTACAGACCAAGATTGAGAAGCAGTTGTTCCAACAGAACTGGGGATGCTGAGTGAATTAAAATCAAGAGAAGTTTGCATCAAGGTTGTATCTTTTCACTATTCTTATCCAGTCTGTATGTATACTGAGCAAATAGTCCAAGAAGCTGGGTTATATGAAGAAGAATGTGGTATCAGGTTTGAAGGAGGACTCATTAACAACCTGCGATATGTAGATGACACAACCTTGCTTACTGACAGTGAAGAGGACTTAAAATACTTACTGATAAAAATATGGATTACACCTTGATGTAAAGAAAATGAAAATCCTCACAGATAAACCAATAAATAACACCACGATAAATGGAGGAAAGACTGAAGTTGCCAAATACTTTATTTTGCTTGGATCCATAATCAACAACTCATAGAAGCAGCAATTATAAACTGAGTCAAAGTGTTGCACTAGGCAACTCTACTGCAAAGGCCCTCTTTAAAGCATTCAAAAGAAAATATGTCAGTTTGAAGACTAAGGTCCACCCAATCCAAGCCATAGTATTTTTGCCTCATATGCATGTGAAGGATTCCTGGTGTGGTACTAGGGTTAATGTGCTGCACTACAAGGTTTGTGTGAACTGCAAAGTCAGCAGTTGAAGTTCACTAGCTGCTCCTTGGAAATCCGATGCAGGATCACTATGAGTTGGAATTGATTTGACAGCACTTAACAACGAACGAACAACATCAATGTCCATATGAAGGAATCCTATTGTGGTGTTGCTGTATAAGCACTGAACTACTAACCACAAAGTCAGTGGTTCAAACTCACCACTCACTTCTGGAAACCCAATATAGGGTTGCTATGAATTGGAACCAAATTGATGGCACTTAGAAACAACAACAATATTCATATGAAAGGTAGAAAATGAATGAGGAAGACCATTGAAGAATTGATGCATTTGAATTATCATGTTGGTGAAGAATATTGAAAGCACCATTAGCTGACAGAAGAACAAACAAATCTGTCTTGGAAGAAGTACAGCAGAAATTTTCCTTAAGAATCAGGAGGGCAAGACTTCATCTCTCATATTTTGGGCATATTATCAGGAGGGACCAGTTCCAGGAGATAAAAATCATGCTTGGAAATGTGGAAGATCATCAAAAAAGTGGAAGTTCTTCAACAAAATGGACTCACACCACTGCTGTAACAGTGGGCTCGAACATATCAACAATTGTCAGCATGTTATAGGGCTGTATTTCTTTCTGTTTGTTGTGCTTAGGATGATTGACAGTTCAAATCACTGGAAGGTACCAAATAACAGTAATGTAAGTAAGGCATGGTATATGTCTGCAGCTCAGTCAGACATGAACTTCAAAAATTCTACAATTAATCAGGATGGTTTGTAAGTTCCTTGTATGTAACTGGCCAAAAAGTATGCAAACAATTGTCAATTAATTTTAAAATTTTCCTCATAAATTTTAAGTTATACTTAAAAATATAACTTAATCTCAAAAAATTGTACATGTTCAAAGATAACTGATAGTGTTTTAGTCAAAACATCTAATTTAATAGTTTGCAACAAAAGAAATTTCTGAAACTCATAATCTCTGCAAGTAGAGAATATCTATCAAAACGACTTAAGTTGCTTACAAAAATTCAGATTCCTGGTTTTACTCCATACTTGCAACAGAATCTCTGCTGATAATAGTAATACTAACAATTTACATTTAACAATCTACTCCTAAATGTCAATTTTGCATTATAAAGCTTGAGAAATATGCAAAATAGTGCTATCTTTATTCTTTAACAGTAAGAGGAAAGAAACAATAGGGTGGGAGGAGAGAGAGGAAAAATGAAAAGATATTTAGTAGTCTTTAGAGTACCATAGGAGCTCTGGTGGCGTACTGTTTACGAATCGGGCTGCGAACCCAAAGGTCAGCAGTTCGAAACTACCAGCTGTTCTGCGGGAGAAAGAGGAGGCTTTCTGTTCCCGTAAAGATTTACAGCCTCGGAAACCCTGTACAGGGTCGCTATGAGTCGGAATCGACTCCATGGCACATAACAACAACAACACAACAGAGTACCATTATTTAAAAAAAAACAAAAACTGTGTAATGACTTGTTATCTATGAATCTGTGCTGCTCTATGGGTAATCACCAATCAGTGTCATTGTTATTGTTAAGTGCTCTGGAGTTGGTTTTGACTAATAGCAACCCTGTATAGAGTTTCCAAGGAACCGACCTTGTGGCTCAACTTGACCTTTGCAGTCCAGTGCTTTATCCCACAGCACCATACCAGGACTCGATTATATTGCTTTACTGTTTCTAACAGACAACTATATGTAAAAGGATCAAAATGAAACATTTAAAAATATAACTTAATCTCAAAAAATTGTACATGTTCAAAGATAACTGATAGTATAATCTGAAAATGAAATTACAGCTATTTTTAGAGATATGAAAT
Source organism: Chrysochloris asiatica (assembly GCF_000296735.1). NCBI lineage: Eukaryota > Metazoa > Chordata > Mammalia > Afrosoricida > Chrysochloridae > Chrysochloris > Chrysochloris asiatica. The sequence continues at coordinate 23,386,180 of NW_006408554.1, read as the reverse complement.
TCAATAGCTGTGTTGTTTAGGCACCAAAATATTAAGAGTAAAATAAAAAGCAACCCTAAGGTGAACAGTTCAAAACTACCAGCTGTTCCATGGGAGAAAGATGAGGCTCTCTGCCTATAAAGATTTACAGATTGCTCCTGTAAAGATTTCCAGCCTTGGACAACCTATACAGGGTCGCTATGAGTTGGAATCGACTCCATGGCACACCACCATGACCAAAGATATTTACTGGAAAATTGTATTATAGAATTGAATAAGAGTGGTTCAGTTTAAGCCTTATATTTTAGTAAAAAGGCTAATGAATTTTAAATGTTGACATTAGTAATAACACTCTTTGAGTAAGTTTTCAATCTTAGCACATATTAGAGAACATAATCATATTTCTAGAGGACTTTTTAAAAAGTTTAACCCTAAATTATTATAATTTGGACATGAAATGAGAACATATATTTCTAACAGCAGTGATATCATGCTTTTTAAATTCCTTTATCCTGGCATTCTTATCTTTAGCTCTTTTAGAAAAATAATTAGTATAATACCACAAGAAAATGAGAAAGTTATTGAATTATTATCAATTTTAGAAATTATAAGGCTTAAATATATCTTTTCTTCTGTAAAACTCACTTTTATTTGAAATCATATGGGTCTTCAGTTAAGTGTTAAATGTCACATGTCATGGAAATTCTATTTTATCATGTGGAGCTAAGAACTGACACCAGAAATAATGTGTTCCATATAAGAAACATAACCAAGTTCTGGATTTTTCATAAAAAATACAAAATATATATTCCAATTTAGGTATTTACTAAGTTATGTGCTTAAGAGAATTTGTGTGTGTGTGAAGAAAGCATAATTAGTTTCTTGTGATTTTAATGCTTATGAATCTCTTGCATTATGTCATCCTTTAATTTCAATTGTAGAGTCTGAAAACATGTAGTAATGGATCTCATTCAGCTTATTAGTCTAGTCCAATGAAAACTTTTATTAATTAAATCCTTACACATAATCTATGTGCTAGATAGAATGGTAGAAGATATTCAGCATGCTATGGGAATACATATCAGAAGGAGCTAAACTTTTCTAGGAATAAAATAAAAGTGTGATTTAATCTAAGATCTAAAGTATAAATAAAGTGATGATAGATGAAGAATGTTCCAAGAGGGCATGGATAAATGTGTAGAATGAAAATGACACATTGAAAATGGTTTGAGAACTGGAGTTATACCAGAGTGTGCAAGAAAACAGGGAGGAAAGAAGCCGGAGATGCAATTGGTCTAAATATGAAAAATTAAAATGGTTTTTCATGTTTTTGGCATTTTACCATAAAGAAATATTATGCCACTTTATTTCTTTTTTAAATTGAGAAAATTATGGCCAGAGTGACATATATAAACTTTTTGAAACTTCCATGTGAGGAGTAGTTTGGTAAGATTTGTGACAGATTAGTAATCCAGGAAAGAGATAATGGTGGAATGCTCTACAGGGTAGCACTGGTACTAGAGAGAGACTGAAACAGATCCCATAAATGGTGAGTGTAAACTTAAATTTACTGTCTTTTAATTGCAATATTGAAGGAAAAAAAACTAAAGCTTGAAAAATTATCTGATGTGTATATGTTGATAACAAAGATCTAGAAGAAAAGGTAGAAAACACAAGACAAAGTAGAGATATTGAAGAGTGAGTCATATAAAGGGATGGAATGAAGAGCAGCTATGCACTTGAGAGCAACATTATTGGGAGGAAAGCAGGGTGACAGATGTTTTTACTTTGCACTAGGAGAAAAAAAAAATCAGTCTAGATTGTCGAGACAAGAGAGATAATCAAATGCTAACTCTAGAAAATTAATCCTATAACCAACAGGCAGAATTTAAGAGGGGAAGCTGTTACTTTTCATTTCAACTATAAATATGACTCCATCACACCTTAATAAATTAATAGTTCTGAATATCTTATCGTATTTCACAAAAGAAAGGTTTCAATTATGATTATTCTAAAATGCAGTAAAAACAATGATTTCAATGGCAAAAAATAAAACTTGGCAACTCTAGCTTTTAAAGAGCTCAACGCCTTTTAATCCAAACCAATACGTATGCTTTACATTGACAAATTTCATTCTCGTCTTTAACACTTCAGCTTCATCCTCCCCAGAAAACTTGGCATTTTGAAGGGATCCGTTTTTCATTAATATTTCATTACCAAATATTTATCAATATACTTGTAGATATTTTAGGTTTTATTATAGAAATTTTCAGAAAGTCATAATAATGAAAGAGAATATGCAATGATCCTGCACCATCCATCCATCTCCAACAGTGTCAGCAGTTGACTAATTGCTCCATCACTTCCTTTTACTTTTGCCTGAACTTTAAAGCAATTCTGAGTACCATTTTATTTTAATTAAACATAGGAGCAGACAACTCAATAAGCAAGGTAAGCAAGGAATTCATTGTGTTTAATTACCAATCTGATGTGAACTATTTCACATGAATTTCACCACATTTTGTGAAACTATCAATATAGCTTAGTATGTAAGAACAAGTAAGCCCATGTTTACCTCACTTACTGAGTACTGTCAGGGATTTTAAACTTGGATAGAGGCAATGTGGTTGAACGAGAGATGGATGCCAACCATATTTAGATGTTGAATCTTTGATGTGAAAAAGTATGAAATTGTTCACTACAGATTAGTTGTTGATAATCATTTTAAAACTTTTTTTTCAAAATAAAATAATTGTATATTTTATATTCAAATGCGTTTTTTTAAACTTTTAATTGTGAATTGAGTGATTAACAGACAAGTTCATCAGTTTGAATTCAACAAATCACACACTTTGTTTCATCTCAGTGATTACAATCCTTTCCATGTAAGTTATCCCAGTTCCTCCCTGTGGTTCCTATTCCACCCACCTCCCATTCCTTCTCAACTTTGTCCTCAGGTAAATGTTGTCCTTTTGATTTTGAATGGTTGACCATTCCATCCCTTACTTGTGTTGTTGTCCCCCTGCACCCTCTATATAACTATCTAGATATCTAAGACACCTTTCTTCACCATTCTTCTACCATCCTCCTTCTTCTTGTATATTGTCCTTCCTGTCACCCAAGCTGAAGTGTCTACACTCTAGGCAGTGAATTATTTTCCCTTCCCTCCCAACCCTGGTAACCACCAAAGAATGTTTCTCTTAATATGAAAATCTTTCCTTAAGCTTTTATAATAATGGTTTCATAAAATATTTGTCTTTTTGTGATTGATTAATTTCACTTAGCATAATATCCTCCAGGTTCATCCATGTTATGAGTATTTTTTAGATTCATCAATTTTCTTTAATGTTGCTTAGGATTTCATTGGGTGTAGTACCAAATTTAGTTTAGCATTTCTTCCATTTATGGGTACTTAGGCTGTCTCCATATTTTTGCTATTCTGAATAGTTCTTTGATTAACATTGGTGTGCATATCTACTCGTGTCCTGGTTTGTATTTCTTGTGGATATATACCAAGTAAAGGAATTGTTAGATCATAAAGTACTTATATTTCTAGCTTCCTGAGGAAGTGCCATACCCATTTTCTAGAGTGACTGAACCATTTTACATTCCCACCAGCATTTTAGGAGGGTGTCAGTCTCTCTACACCCTCTCTAGCACTTGTTATTTTCTGTTTTTTGTTTTTGTTTTGTTTTTTTAACTTCACTGTTAATGCTTGTGAGAAATATCTCATTGTTGTTGTGATTTGTAACTCTATAATAGCTAATGATTTGTGAACATTTCTTCATACGTTTATTGGTTGCCTGAATATCTTCCTTGGTAAAGTGTCTGTTCATGTTCTGAGCCGGTTTTTGATTGGGTAATCTTATTGGGTTGTCTGACACTGTAAATATCTCTTTCTGCATACCTAAAATGAGGAAAATTTTAGTAGCAAAAACACTATCACAAATACTCAATAAAATTAGTACCAATTGCTTCTTGTTATAGGCTGTACAGTGGGTTCTGTCTCATAGCAACCCTCTGGTTTCTGAGGAGTGGCTGGTGGGTTTCAACCACTGACCTTGCAGTTGGCAGTCTAGTGTTATTGCCATAGAATACCCAGTCATATTTTGATTTTCCTTAAAAGTCTCATAGATTTAACAACAAAAAATCATTGTTTTGTTTAAATCAATGTCCAGTAGAGATCTACACGTTGCCTTTGTTTTGTTTTGGCTTCAAATGTCTCTGTTGTTTATTTTTTGGTTTTGCTTCAAATGTCTTTTACAATCTCCTTCCCATTTTCCTCCAATCACACTTATTAGTAAAAGAATTTCAGTCATTTGTCCTGTAGAATGTCTCATAATCCAAATGTGCCTGACAATTTTCTTAAATATTTAAAAACTTTAAAATAAACAGTATTTAAGATAACTGAATTAGCTTGACCACAAGTCACTTAACTACAGAAAAAGTTTAATTTTGTGGGTTATATAGATTTCAAGTGGCCAGTAGCAAGTAAAGACATAATATAAATAACTGAAACCAACCAACAGGCTTACTAAGTAAAATAATGAGTGCCTGATAGCAGAAAAAGAAAAAAAAAAAAAAAAACTCTATAAATTTCACAGTGAAAAAGATGCCTATGCCCCACTTATTTCTAACAATATTTTGTCAGTGCAATTCTAACAGGACTTATAATGTGAAAGGATTTCAGGTTTGGAACAAAAACCTCATACCTAGCCTATTTATAACTGAAGTGAAAGTAGGAGCTCTCTGTATCTTCAGGAAAGACCCTAATATTTGTATCTATGGCAGTGCCTTCCTCACACATGGACTCAGGCAAGCTCAGAATCTCAGTGAGTAGCACCCACTACCCTTGGTTTATTTTTGTGCATATCTGTTTTACATGTTAAGCAGTCCTTGACTCAAATGAATTCTCTCAGTTCTGTTTCAGAGACACACTGTGCTTCCCCAGAGTCAGCTGTCTCTTGGGTACTCTCCTCTTGTAAGGCAAAAAAGCAAATTAGGTGTTTGTGAGTCATGACTTAATGGTCAGGGATTTGAGTTTACGTTACCAATATTATAAGAAAAGATTTAGTGTAAATATGATCAATTTGATGTTAAACAAAAGCATGGAAACTAGAAACTGATTTCTGGAATAAAAACTAGAAATTTCAACTATAAAATCATCAAGAATTGACCTGAATCAAGGGAATAGAAACAGAAAACAAAGGTGCTAGCTATGCAACCCAGTTGTCACATGAGAATCATTGGTAAAAGAATTAGTACTACCTAGAGGTGAAAAATAAAAGTCATAGAATAATTATATATCTACTATGTAAATAAAGAAGCTATGACTCTCCAGTAGACAGATGAGTTTGTATAATTTAAATAGATATTCACTTCCCAAGATTGCAAGTTACATAATATATAACGTCTTGCGTAACTTCTTATATATTTCATAAGTATGTAGCTCCAGAAAAGTATGTCAGCTATCTAATAAGACCTAATGTTAGAATACAATTTTAGGCAAAATAAAGGATGATATATTAGCTCTAAGATAATGAAACTACAGTTCCTTTAAACTTTTAGGGATTGCTTGCTTTGGCTAAAGAAGGAGAGCTTGGATTCTGACACATCAAATGCACATAATAAATCATCAGCCATGGAATACATTCATTAAACAAATAGTTTTGTCTGCTTATTTTGGACTATCCTAGCTCTAGAGGAGTCTTGGTGTGACACTGTGGATTAATGCGCCAGACTGCAAAGCCCTTTGAACTGCAAGATCTGCGGGTCAAGTTCACCAGTGACTCCTAGGAAACCCTATACAGAGTCACTGTGAATTGGAACCTACTTGGCGGCACTTAACAACAACAAACAAAGTTCTAAAGGTGAGAAGAACTTAACAAAAATGATAGTCTCTCTCCTGAAGGGGTTCATAGTCTAGTAAGAAGACAAAGAAACATACCACTTTAATGGAGTAAAGCAAGTGTAATGACAAGGTAATACATTTCAGTATATTAGTCCAGGCCAAAACAGTAGGTGCTCTGAAGGAAATGAAAATTGGGAGAAAATCTAATGAATGAGTAAAAACAAGCCCACTCAATGAGGTCAGGGTTAAAAAAGACAGTTTTAAGGCAGAAAAAATAGAATGCGCCTAGAGGTGAGTGTGGCCCTTGAAATAAAGTGGTACAAAAACTGCATATAGATCTCTAAGTTCTCTTCTTCCCATCAGTAACATCCTATTGTTCTACTCTGTAGTTTTTATTAAATGCTCAAGAGAGATTATGAAGATGAAAGCATGCTTTTGCAATAAATACAATGAATTATTACTGCACATTCAAATGTAGCAGGTCTAATTTCATTCACATCAGTGCACATTTTACACATTTTACAACCATCGTACACAATCCTATGCTGTATCATAGGGCATGAAATGTGAAGGCTTTTTGTCTGCAAACAACTGCAGCCAGGCAGAGCTTAATTCCGTTTTGTGCCTAGGTTTAAGTGTTTAGATGCCAATTTTTATTGAAGATTTCATGCACTTTTGACAGTTGAATTGCCAGCATTAGAAGCAGAGTATATTTTAAAGTGGGTTTGGAGCTGCTTCCTCTAGCTGGCCCTCACAGGAGCCTTCCTGGGCATACCCGTTAATAATGTCATACCCTGAGAAAGTCAGAGACAATGTTTAATCTTACCTATGTGCAATAATCCCTCCCTCTTCCATAGGCCCAGCATGCTTATATGGCACATCGCTAACATCAATCACATTTGTAGGAGAAAATTCCTTTGTTCTCTGTGTGCTATAAAAGGTCACCACATGGAGGCAGAACTGTGGAAACTTATCACAGCATTATATCGATGATATCCCTCACCCAGGTGATTTGTTTGCTTTTATCTTCTTTTTACTCCTGTTAAAGACTTAACAAGATTCCTGGTGTGGCACTGTATATTAATGTGTTGGACTGCAAAGTCAGTTTGAACTGAAAGGTCGATGGTTCAAGCTCACCAGCTGCTCCTTGGAAACCCTTCAAAAGGTAACTATCGGTGGAACCAACTCAAGGGCTCTTAAGAACAATAATAAGACTTAAAGAATTTCTATAATATTTGTAAATTTGAAGACAGGGTCTCTTTTCTCCCTTTCAGCAAATGACATAGTCATTAGCAGGATGTCAAAGTCTCCAGAAGCCCAGCGACCAGCAGGTGTCAAACATGGAGCATTTATCTCAACCTTAATCCTTATACCCCTGGGGAATCTTCAAGGTAAGCACTCTTGAATTTAGGGCTTTCCATGACTGTTTATTAAGTCTTAAGTTTTAGTTAGGTGTTTCTTTGTCTGAAAAGATTTCCTGGAATTTTAAGACAATATTATTTTTCGTAAGCTCTTGGAGTCATTCCTTTGTACGCACTATGGTGGAAGATGCATGGGGATCTTGAGCCTGTGGCTGAGAAAACCATTGCTACTTTTGGTAACAATTGCTGTCTCAGATTTTGGAAACTATTTAAGTTTCCAAAGTCTTGCAGTGAATCTTCCCAGAGGTGACAGCAGTTCCTGACCTGTTTTAGGAAACATGTGTTTGTTCAGAAAGACATTATCAGTAACAATAAAATAGATTAACCTAGGTAAAACCACTTAAAAACTATGTAGCTACTTTTGTATGTGTGCTGCTTCATATTGTGTTGTGCTGTTTTGATAATGTTATGCAATTGAAACAGAATATCGTAAGGGAAAACATAAACCTGTTAAATCTTATTCTTAAAATTATTGGTAGCCCAGGAGCCATCAAGTCAAGTGGTAGGGTCCCCTCAGGGCAAACACCCTTCCAAGACTCAGACTTAAGGGGAATACATGAGCAGACATGTGGTCTGGCTGGTGACCACACTGGTCACTGATAAGGGGAAGTGGGGGGGTAGGGGGACAGCAGTGAAGTTGTGACTAAGTCCAACCATGTTCAATAGACTCCTGTGAACTTGGCTTATGACCTGGTTGGCCAGCAGTATGGCAAGATCTGGGGACTCCTGGGTCCTGAGAAAGTGACATGGCCACAGAGGACTAGAATGGAGAGTGAAGCATCCAGCTGATATGAAGTAAGGGGAGATGCACTAGAACACCCACACACGCAGACAGTACCCACTTAACCTGGCTTCAATGGCTGGATGATCAGAACTGGACTAGAAGAAGAAAAAAGAGAAGAAAAAAAAAGAGTAATCTACAGTTTGATGAACTTGACCTACACTTATGGATGTAGTAGCTCAAAACAGGGAACAAATCTTTACAGTGAGGATCATTCCCACCCCCTTGGTACACAGGATTGACAGATGGGCAAGTTAGATATTCCTACCCAGTATGGTGGGGGAGGGGGAGAGAGCTACAAAGGCAAGAAGTAACTGGCTTACAAACTATCAATAGAGAGCCTAGTTCCAGAGGATGTGGGGGGAAGGTAGAATCTTCACTGAGTGGTTTCCAATCTCCCTGGATGGGGCTGATGAAAGGAGATGGGGATAAGACTCTTGTGATACAATAGTGAATAACTGCTATCAGGACTGACAGTGATGGTTGAAATGTAAAGGTAGACATTTTGTATCAAAAGAAGGGAAGTGGCTGATTTTGCAGTCCAGGAGCATAGGCCCCTGGGACAATCAAAGGAGAAGAGTGGAATGTGGGACCCTACCCAGAGAAGCAGTGATGCCAGAGATGGAGGCAAAGATGATGACTTGGAGAGATGGAACGGCTGGAGACTCTGGACTCAGGGAGGGAGAGGGGCTGTGTGCTGACAGCTGAAGGGCAGGCTTGAGGGGTGTACCTTTTAGTTGTTTGATGATGAATGGAAGGGACCATAATCATTGCAATGAAACAAAATATGATAGAATGAATGTAAAGCTAATGTTCTCTCATGTAAGCTATCATGTAATTCACAATAAAAACCTAAAAAAACAAAAAAAATCATTGGTACTGGTTGCCCACTTTCATGACATTTACAAGAGATTCATTTGGAATTTAGCTGCTTTCTGTTACTTTTAAGTAAGCAGTTTATTTACAAAGTACTCTAGAGTAAAAAGGAGGCCTAGTAAGGCACTGCAGGATAATTCACTGAACCGCAAGGTCAGTTTAACCTGCAAGGTCAGTGGTTCTAACCTACCATCCACTCCTCAGAGACCCTATGCATGATCGTTATGAGTCAGAATAAGTGATGGCACTTAACAACAATTGTAGAAAAAAATCATATAATTTATATATAAAAAGACCTGCTAAGTGGGGCACTATAGGACAAGCACTAGACTGATAACAATAAAGTATGTGGTTCAAACCCACCACAAAGTGCCTGGGTTACCAGCTGCTTCCTAGAAACCCTGTATAGTGTCAATATGAGTCAGAAGCAACTCTACAGCACTTAACAGCAACACCAAAGCAATAAGAGTCACAAAAATAGGATTTTTGTCTCCAGATGGTATTATTAAATTAAAAGTATAACTTTTGAGCTCCATTTTAGTTTCTACTAGTGTGTGGTTATTACTCAATTTATTTGATGTTATGGAAAATTAAAACAATGTTTTCATCAACAGGTAGATCTTCATGCTTGTACAACCAGAAATAAAATAAAAAAAAAACTAATTTGAATGAAATATTGTAAAAATGTTGTTGTTATTGTTGTTGTTAAGTACAGTGGAGTTTGTTCCGACTCATAGTGACCCTGTACAGGGTTTCCAAGGCTGTAAATCTTTACGGGAGCAGAAAGCCTCATCTTTCTCCTGTGGAGCAGCTGATAGTTTCAAACTGCTGACCTTGTGGTTCACAGCCCAGTTCATAACCATTATGCTACCAGAAGTCTTACCCTTTAATTTTCCCCCTTAATCCTGATATTAAAAAAAAAAAAAAAAATCTGTATGCTGAGCAAATAATTATAAATGCTGGATGATATGAAGAAAAACGTGGCATCATGATTTGAAAGCAAAGAAGCTTTACAATACTTAGTGATGAAGATCAAAGTTACACCTCAGTATGGTTATACCTGAATGTAAAGAAAACAAAAATCCTCACCACTGGACCAATAAATAACATCAAGATAAATGGAGAAAAGATTGAAGTTGTCAAAGACTTTATTTCCCTCTGATCAACCCTCAACACTCATGAAAGCAGAAGTCAAGAAATCAAATGATGTATTGCACCGGGGAAATCTGTTGCACCAGACCTTTTTAAAGTGAAGAGCAAAGATATCAATTTCAGGACTAAGGTATACCTGTGAGAAGCCATGGTATTTTCAATAACCGCATATGCATGTGAAAGTTGCACAGTGAAGAAGGAAGACCATAGGAGAATTGATGCATTTGAGCTATGGTGTTTAAGGAGATTATTAAAATTACCATGGACTGCCAAAAGAAGAAATCAATCTGTGTTGGAAGAAATACAGCCAGATTGCTTGCTCCTTTTAAGCCAGATGGCCAGATTCATCTCTCGTACTTCAAACATATTGTCAGGGGGACCAATTCTTGGAGAAGGACATAATGCTTGATAGAGAAGAGCATCAGTGAAAAAGAGGAAGACCCCCAGTGAGATGGATTGGCACAATAGCAGAAGCAATGGACTCAAGTGTAGCAACAATTGTGAAGCTGGTGCAAGACCCAGCAGTGTTTCTTTCTGTTACTATGAGTTGTTACCAAATGAAGGGCACCTAACAACTACAAAGGAATTTGGCTGCATTGTTTTCTAATTGGCTGGGCAAGTCTAATCATATGCAAAGGAATTAGCAATCCTAGGTTTTTTGTCTTTAGTTGTGAGCCAGAGGTGGGAAGGGATACTCAGTCTGAATTTATAAAACCCAGGGATAATTTTAAAGAATGATAAAGAAGAATTCTTCTCAACTCAGTGTGAAAAGAACTTGAGTGACTCAAAGTGTTGAGCTTTGAATTGTTAATTACAAGGTCAACAGTTTGATTCTACTAGTATATCCTCAAGAGAGACTAAAAAGGCTATCTGCTTCCATGGAAATTTTTAGTCTCTGAGATCCTACAGAGTAGTCCTGCTTTATAGAGTAGCTTTGAGTTGTTGTTGTTGTTAAGTGCCTTTGTGTCCTCTGATCCATAGTGACCCTGTATATTGTTTCCAAGGAGCAACTGTAGAGCTTGAACCACTGACCTGTGGTTCAAATGACTTTGCAGTCTAGCTCATTAGCGCACAATGCCACACTAGGACTAGACTCATTGGCAACAAGCTGATTATGTGTAAGTGTTTTAAAAGAGAGTTTTAAGAAGTCAAATTTAGATCGAGAAAATATGTAAATTTAAAAGAAGTCTTCAGATATTTAAACAATCTTTTATTTCAAGAGCAATTAGGTTTTATAATACATAATTTCAACCTCCTTTAGAATTACTCGTGTTGAATTAAGTTGACAAATATTTAATTTAAAATTATATGCTTTTCCTTTTCAGAGGACGGATGTACACATTTGAAGTCTAATAAATAATGTGTCCATTTTTCCTTTGAAAGAATTACATTATAGGTCATGCAATTAAAAGACAGTTTAAAAACTAAGTAAACAGAAAGTGGTGGTGGTGGTAATATGCGGTGGAGTTGGTTCTGGCTCATAGAGACCCTGTACAGGGTTTTGGAGGCTGTAAGTCTTTACAGGAGCAGAAAGCCTCCCTCATCTTTCTCCCACAGAGCAGCTGGTTGTTTCTATCTGGTATTATAACCCTCTGGCTAAAGTCTAGGAGTTTAATTTTAGATTGTTTCAGAAACTTAAATGCTAACAATATTGTCAGGTATTGAATCGTGCTCCCCAAAATATGTGTCAGCTTGTTTAGACCATGATTCTCAATGGTTTGGCAATTATGGGATGAACCCTTATGATGTGATCTGAGGATTAAAGTCCTGGTGTGGCTCTGTGGGTTAATGTGCTGGACTGCAAAGTCATTTTGAACCACAAGGTCGGTGTTCAAGTTCACCAGCTGCTCCTCGGAAACCCTATTCAGGATCACTATGAGTCAGAACTGACTCTACTCGAAGGTACTTAACAACAGTAACATCACACAACTCTTAAGAATCCTGCTAGGAAAAACACTAGACCTTGAGGTCAATTTGAACTATAAGGTCAGTGGTTTGAATCCACCAGCTACTTCTTGGAAACCCTCTACAGTGTCTCTGTGTGTTGGAATTGAATTGCAACACATAACAACAGCAACAATGCTCAGTTTATTTCTCAACAAATTATTAGCATTCCAGATAAAAATGTTACTAAATGTGTTCAAAATCTTAATTATTTTAATTGCCACCTTAATAATAACTCCATTTCTTTTGAATCTGAATGCTTATCTATAGATTTAACTAAAATATAATCAATTTAATAATATAGTATTATTTCTAATTCTTTCTAGAAAAGATCAATCATAGTGCTTTAAAGTATTTTTGTCTAACTTCCTTCTAATTTTTAATTAACTATAATTGACCTTGCATTAGTCTGTAATTCTCATGAAGGCTTTCATTTACTATAAATTAATCATTGCCTGTTAAAGTGGTACCATCTGTAAATAAGCTTTTACTTTATTGACTTGCCATGCTCAAGAGTTTCCAACAGAAATTTGGATTATACTGGACTTTTGAAAAGGACTGATACTTTGAACTTGGAACCTACCAAACTAAATCAATATTTCCAGACTATGGAAGTTGATGGAATTCACAAATTACAGCTGATTTCCCCTCAAAAATATGTCAGGAACAGAAATAACCCACTGAAAAGACCAAACTGCTATAATGGGTATTGATATTAGAAAATTATGAGTGTTTTTAAGCTTCTATATTTCTATGTATAATAAATCATTTTTTCCTCTTAAATTGTCTAACTAATGGGTTTAGAGTTAAAACGCTCAGATTAAAACTTTTATTGATAAACTTAAAAAGATTATCATAAACATAATTAGACAAGGACCAAAATTCAAATTATGACCTTTCAGAGAAAAATGACAGAGAAAGGTTCTTGCTAAGTGTCTCCAAGGATAGAATTTTATAATTTAATAAATAATTGTTTTATGTTCATGTTCACATGCAACTTCAGGTTACTGCTTATGTATAAACAATGCTTTATCATATTTATTATTAATACAGAGACTTTCATGTTTTAGTTTCATAGTGCCTCATGGGTTTTAACCACCTGTCTTACAGTTAGCAGCCCAGTACTAATATGATCAGAGAAAAATTTGATCTTCAAGCCTACTTGGTTTCACCCTATAATGTTATATATTGGAGGAGACATCAGAAGACATCAGAACCCAGGTAATTTTAACTGAACATTCTTGTTTTTAAATATAAACTCATTTGTCACATACTAAAGAAACTAAAAGACTCCTAGTGTAGTGCTGCAGGATTAGCACTGGACTACGAACCACAAGGTCAGAAGTTCAAATGTACCAGCTGCTACTTGGAAACCCTACACAGGGTCACTATGAGTCAGAACTAATTTGAGGGCATTTAACAACAACAAAAGAAATGAAACACTCCCTTTGGACTTGAAGTAGAAATGCCCCAGTGGGCAGATGCAGATGACTAATTCCCAAGCCCTTGGATTTTGATTTTACTCAAATTTCTATTGCATTTGAGGTCGCTTTCCCATGGTAAATTAAATCTGTAGAATGGTAAAATAAACAATGTACATTTTATACCAATTTTTACATTCTTGACTATGTATGAGGGCTTTGTAGACAAAGTTTGCCTTAGTGTATGAGTGTTATTTAAAATCATTGCCTATACCTGATCCTCATTGTTGTTTGTCATAGTTTTGTTCCTTAGCTTAAGTTTTATAACTTTGTAGGTTACTGTTAAGTGTTGGTGAGTCGGTTATGATCCATAGCAACCCTGTATAGGGTTTCTGAAGGGCAACTGATGAGATTGAATTGTCTATCTTGCAGTTCAAACTGACTTTGTAGTCCAGTTCATTAGCTCACAGCACCACTTTGTAGACAGAAGTTTGGAAACTCTTCATGGCATCAAATCACTTGGGAGATCCTGGCTTGCTTTTGTCTTGTTTTTACTTCTGTTCAATGTATTAAAGTGTGTCTATAATATTTATATGTTTGAAGCTTGGGTCTCTTTTCTTCCCTACAACAGATGTGAGGAGAATGCTATGTAGAAAAAGAACAGATTTTCAAACCTTTGCAATAGTAATTCTATATAGCTTATCTTTCCTCATGCATTTTTTTTTACAAGATCTTTGAAATAAGTCCATACTAGCCATTGCTAATATTACTTTAGTTTGATTATGACAGGTGAACAACATGTCTAAACATGTGTCCTGATGGTTAACTTAGATCTTTCTGGTTCTCCTTGCTACAAAGTCAACTCCTCTGAGGGCAGTCACAGATGTCCTATTTTTTTCTACTGTGCATCACAAAGACTTGTTTGGAACCTGTAAAGATTGTCTACATTGGACTATCATGTAAGATCTGTGATACTGGTCAGGAGCCAAAAGTCCTTTCTTTGCCTGAATGTGGGAAACCTACCTGAAAAACAGCTTTGAAAGTTGAATTTAAGTGAAAGTAAGAAGAACAAAATAGAAAAGAGAAAGTCAGAATTTCAACAACTCTCAAAATACTGGACTTGAGTCTTGATAAAAGCTTCACATTTTTGTTTATGTGCCACTTCTAAGAAAAGTATATACAAGAAAAGAATCTAGGCAGGCTCAAACTTTTGCCTTCTGTAACACAGAAAAAGAATACACACTAGTTAGGCAAATGAAGATGTAAGCAGTTTCATCTTGAAGTAGAGATGGCAGGAGAAACTTGAGAAACGAAATGAAAGGAAACAACAGAGATGAGATATGCTAGTGGAAGACTGTCACTAGAGTCATCCAAGAAAGTATCAGGGGTTACTCTGATTAATTTATTCAACAATTTATGAAGCAAACACCCTCGGAAACCCTGTACAGGGTTGCTATGGGTCGGAACCGACTCGACGGCACTTAACAACAACAACAACAACAACAAGGGGAAGTAAAATGAAAAACTTATACAGACCTTCGAAGGGTAGCTTCAGGAAGACCTTTGATGTTAAGAAAGGTATCAACTAGGAGGAGAATTCAACTCACTCTAAATAATGACTTCTATTGGAAACTACTGGAGATCAGCCCACAGCCAGAGGGGAGATTTAGATCACAGGTCACTGTGATCAAGTAAGTCACTTTCCATCACTGAAAATTATGTAACCAGTCTTGACATGCTGGCAGATAGTCTAATCTTTATGCTGCAAATCAAAGACTTGTAAATACTGCTTTCAGAAAAATAGCACTAATTTCTAAAACACCAGGGTATCCAGGATGGCATACAATTGAAAGTTCTTGGAGAAGCTGATGCTAACAGAAAGTAGAGCAGCACCCTCACACCAGCCCCACTCATTTGAATAATCTATGCTACTGTTATAGGAATTTTGAACAAGCAAATTAACTTTGCTTTAAAAATACTGTCATTATTACCCATCCACAGACAGCCAATTGATCTTTGATAAAGTGCCTAAGTATATTGCATGGGGAGGAAATAGCCTCTTCAACTGATGGT
>NW_006408554.1:23368137-23369387 GCF_000296735.1 Chrysochloris asiatica | reverse complement strand
ACCCACACTAAAAGGAAGGAAAATTGAAAAGAAAAAAAACAAAACAAAACTTTGTTGGTTACCATGGGTGAGGGAGTTTGGGGGGAGGGAGCAGATGGTAGGGCTAGGGTAGGGGATAGACACATCATCACAGTTTGGGTGATTGGGTGAGCAATACAAAAGAAGGGGGAAGGGGATAGAACAAGGTAGATAGGAGAACACTTGTCAGGCTTGCATGGGCTAAATGGGACAGCAGTAAATAAACAGTGATGTGTGCTCAAGCTTGGAACAAAAGGGCTCTGTGATACAGGGATTGAGGCATAGTCTGAATGAGTATAAGAGGGGAAATACTGTTAAGATGCTTGACTGTCTTATGAATATTGGTTTCCCTTGCCTGCTATTGTAAAATAGACACTTGAGGGGGATAGCAAGGATTATCTGGAAACATAGAAAGCTTGTAAAACTGCTCATAACTGATTGGAATACCAAAAAGGGGTGCTAGGACTTGCCCAGTGAAAGAGGCTTCTTGCAAAGCTTTTGTAGGGGATAAGACATTAGGTTGAATCCCGATCCCCATCAAAAACCTTCTGGGATGAGAAATTCCCACTTTGAAAGACTAGCTGAGCAGCTTGGAACAGCTAGAGGAACCAAAGATACTTGAAAGAAAGACCAGCAGGAATACTGATATATGCTCGATGTTGAAACACAAGAGCTCTGTGATACAGAGATCAAGGCATAGTCTCATGAAGGGTAATAATATTAAGATGTTTTACTGTCTTATGAATCTTGGTTTCCCTGGCCTACTATTATAAAATAGACACTTGAGTGGGTAAGAAAGGAATGTCAGGAAACATGATTATAGGAAAGCTTGTAAGCCCATTTTCAGCCTATAGCTGAATACCTAAAAGGCATTCTACAACTTGCCCAGTGAAATATGCTTCTTGTAGAGCCTTTGCAGTGTATAGGACCTTAGGTGGAATCCTGAGCCCCATCCAGAACCTTCTGAGGTGGGACATTCCCACTAGGAAGGACAAGCAGATCAGGCTGGAACAGCTAGAGTGACAGAGACACATCTTCAAATAAAGATCAGCAGGAAAAATACAAAATAAAAACAGCATTAAGACTGGCTACTACAAGAATAAGCAAGTTGTTCACCTGGAAGCATCAAGGCAAACAATCAAGTCCCTTCAGGACAAAACCCTCTCTAAGACTGAAATTTAAAGGGAACACATGAGCAGGCATGTAAACTTGCTGGTGCCCATATTGATCTA
>NW_006408554.1:23364646-23366787 GCF_000296735.1 Chrysochloris asiatica | reverse complement strand
AAAGAAAGAAAGAAAGAAAAAAGAGCTTAAATGAATAAAGAGAAATACTATTAAATGATGGTACATGGAGGGGATTACAATCATTATAATGAAACAAAGTATATGATTTGTTGAATGTAAAACTGATGATCTGCTCTGTAAACTTTCACTCAATTCACAATAAAAATTTTTAAAAAAACAAAAAATACTGTCATTATTCTTACACTTAAATTTCTTAAGCAATGAAAAACAGTGTTCTGGAAGCTTAGGAGTAGTGGTGGTTTTGAGCCACAAAGTCGGTTCTAACCCATAGTGACCCTCTAATAGGGTCTCTGAGGTTAGAAATTTTTATGGGAACAGAAAGTCTCATCTCCCTTCAGAGGAGCAATGGTAGATTTGAACTGCTGACCCTGTGGTTAGCAGACCAGCTTGTAATCCACTATGCTATCAGGGCTCTAAAAGGTACTTAGACAATCTTTTTGTTTTCTAAGTATCTTAGGTAGGAAGTCTAAGAAAAGCTATGGTGTCTACCCTTCAAGAGTGAATTGAATTAGATATCTGCTTATAAAATCAAAATATGCTTGCTGAAAATACAACTTCCTTCTTTGTTGACTCACCCTTTTCCCTCTATGACTTTCAATAAATTAATTCAACAGATTACACAGCACTTATTACATTCCAAAAAAATTTGGAATACTGTGTATGTGTCAGCCATTATTATTGAGAATTATAAATATATTTTATTTAGCACTGTTGTTGTTGTTGTTGTTATGTGCCATGGAGTCAGTTCCAACTCATAGCCACCCTGTACAGGGTTTCCGAGGCCGTAAATCTTCATGGCAGCAGAAAGCCTCATCTTTCTCCCACAGAACAGCTGGTAGTTTCGAACTGCTGACCTTAAGGTTCACAGCCCGATTCGTAACTACTACGCTACTAGACAAGGGAATTTTCAATGTAGTTTCACCTGTAACATCTTATTTTGTTATCTAAAATACACCCATGAATTTAAAATATGGAAGAGAAACCTAGGTGCAGGAAAATGTTTGTGTAGAAAGTTTTACATAGTTATATAAAGAGGAGTGGACAATTCTGATACAGGTTTACTTAGGATAGGGCCAGATTGTCTGTGGCCTTAGATACCAACCTAACAAACTTTGATTATACACTTTTTAACCATTAGGTTTTTCCTGGCAGTTTTAGCAGATAAGCAACATGAAAAGTACATATCGAAAATTAATCAAATAAATAAATTCAGCAAAGTTGATGATACAAAGTCAACACAAATATCAGTCCTGTTGCTATATACCAGCAATAAAGTTGGAAAAAAAAATAAAGCAATATATTGGTATACTTGGAACTATGTGTCAACAAGTGGATTCCAACTCAGTCACCCTGTATAGTGTTTCCAAGGCTTTACATGTTTGCAGGAGCAGAAAACTTTGTCTTTCCCCCAATAAGCACTTGGTGGGCTCAAATCACAGACCTGTGGTTTGCTGTCCAGTGCTTATCATAGGGAGCTTCCATGCTCTCTACCATTTATTATAGTATCTAAAATAATAAAATATCTAGGAACAAATTTAGCCAAGAAGATAAAAAGTAGTGCTATGAAAAATAATAGAACATTGCTTTAAAAAATTGTAGGAGATCTAAATAAATGGAATAACAATATGTATTCATGGATTATAAGGCCAAATATAGTTATGATGTTAAAACTATCCAAAGCAATCTATATATTCAGTGTAATCCCCACCAAATTTCAAACAGCCTTCTTCCAGAAATAGAAACCAGGACTGGGACTCTGAATTGCTAAAACAGTCTTAAAACAAGTAGTGGAAATCACACTTTCTGATTTCAAAACATATGATAAAGTCATAGTAGTTAAAATAGCCTGTTTTGGTACTTTGGGTGGATATAATGGAGAGTCCAGAAATAAATTCAGCCATCCATTATTAAGTTTGACTAGAGTGCTAAGTCCAATCAATGTGATAGAAAGAGTCTCTTCAACAAATGGTACTGGAAAATTTGAATTTGCACATGCAGAAGAAACAGGATTCATACCTCACACCATTAAAAACAAAACAAAAAAGAAATTCCAAATGGATCAAGGACCTTAATGTGAAAATAAAACCATAAAATCCTTAGAAGAAAATATAAGAATGTAG
>NW_006408554.1:23360693-23364206 GCF_000296735.1 Chrysochloris asiatica | reverse complement strand
TATAAATTCTACAACTTAACAGCAAAAAGACAAACAACCCAATCAAAAATGGGAAGAGGACTAGAACAGGTATTTTACAAAAGAAGATATTCAAATGGCCAACAATCACATGAAAAGATGTTCAATGTTATTAGCAATTAGGGAACTGTCAATCAAAACTACTATGAGATAGCATCTCATCCCAATTAAAATGGGATAAAAAATTAAAATACAAAAATTGTTGGCCAGGTTGTGGACAAACTGGCACTTTCATCTAATGCTAGTGAGAATGTAAAATTATATAATTATAGTGGAAAACTATTTGACAGTTCTTCAGAAAATGGAACATAGAACTACCATATGACCCAGAATCTCAATTCTAGGTATACGCAAAACAGCGAAGTCAGGAATCAAATAGAAACTTGTACACCAACATTCCTTGTAGCACTTTTTACAATCCTCTAAAAGGGGAAACAACCAAATTAATAGATGAATAGATAAAGTGTAGCATAAACATACAAATAAATACCACTGAAAGGTAATGAGAAGTTCTGATGCATGCCACAGTGTGACAGCTTATGTGATCTCATTTACATGAAATAAGCTAATTTATAGAAACCAAAAGTTATTTAATGGGCCAAGAATGAGAGGAAGGGGGAAAACAGGAATTTTTGTTAGGGAATATTGAGTTTCTCTTATTAACGTTGGTATGACTTGGAAAAGGAGAGGAAGAATTGTTGCATAACTTGAGAATGTAATCCATGTACCAAATTTGAAATTAGAAACTTTTGAGAGAACATATGTTGTATTATGCATATTTCCAACACAATAAAATTCAAAACTTAAACATATAGAGAAAATGTTTATGAAAAATCAATGTCTGCTTCCAGCAAGATAAAGTAGCTGTACTTTTCTTCATTCCTTTGTAAAGTGCCATAAAATACTCTAGACACATATAAAAGAAAAGTAAGAAAAAGAAAGAAAGCAGATGAGTGGCTATGGACTTCAAAATTTACAATGATTGCTGAAATTAGTCACCTTGAAATGCCTTTGGTGTGGATCAAAAAAAAAAAAAAAATTAAATAACAAATCACACTTCTTCCATTTCTCTACACATTACCCAAAAAGGAGCATCCTTTCAATACAGATTATACATAATTTTTTTTTAAACTAACACCACTTATTATCATTCAGCTATTTCATAGAAAAAAAAGAGGTAGCACACAGGTCAGGGTTTGAGACAAAACTCCAGCTTTGTATGTTGTTGTTGTCATGTGCCGGGGAGTCAGTTCTGACTCATAGTGACCCTGTACAGGGTTTCCAAGGCTGTAAATCTTTACGGGAGCAGAAAGCCTCATCTTTTTCCCGTGGAACAGCTAGTAGTTTAGAACTGCTGACCATAAGATTAGCAGCCTGATTTGTAACCACTATGCTACATAAGTGGCTCTATTTATACCTGTGCGGGGCTCTGCCACATCCATATCAGGCACAGCAGCTGCACTTGTCTGATGTGCCTTTGCAGATGCAGCCCTGAGAGCACTTGGCATAGCTCACTACGCAGCTGTAGGAGTGCATAGGAGCAGTAGCTCTTGTAGGAGGTGCCTTTGCATTCTGCACTTGCAGGAGCTACCGCACACACAGAAGCCATCAGTGGCATGGGAGCAATGGGGTCCACTTCTAGCAAGGTGAGTGAGGTGAGACTGCAGAGGATACTAGGCTGGTGGAAGGCATCAATATATGTTTTTACTGGCCAATTTTACTAGAATTAGATCAGGAGGTACTACTCATTGTACATGATGTATTGTACGACCTCATTTCTATGAAATTAGCCATTTTGAACTGGACAGTCAAGCAATCTACTGTGTTTGGAATGACATTTTGAAGATAACTGAGATCACATTCATTGTCAAAAAGAACATTTCAAGATCTGTCCTGAAAGACAACACTGTCAGTGATAGAATAATATCTATAGGCAAGATCAGTTAACATGACTATTGCTCAAACTTATTCACAAAACATTAATCCATGAGATGAAGAAATTGAAGATTTTTATCAACTTTTACAATCTGAGATTTATCAAGCATGCAATTAAGATGCAGTGATAATTGATGATTAGGATGTGAAAGTTGGAAATGAAGAAGGTTAAGTAGTTAGAAGATATGGACTTGGTGATAGAAATGACACTGGAGATCTCATGATAGAATTTTGTAAGATCAATGATGTATGCATTGCAAATATCTTTTTCAAAAATACAAACAGTGACTATATCCATGGACATCATTGGATGGAATACATAGGAATCTAGTTTCCTATTTCTGTGGAAAGAGTCAATGAAGTAGTATCAGTCAGAACAAAGCCAGGGACCAATTGCAGAACAGAAAATCAATTGCTCATATACAAGTTTTAGGTTGAAGATGAAGAAAATTAAAACAAATCTTAGAGAACCAAAGTATGACTTTGAGTCTATCCCACTGAATGTACAGGTCATCTCAAGAGTAGACTTGATGCATTGAACACTAATGATGAAAGACCAGACAAGTTGTGGATGACATAAAGGACATCTTACATGAAAAAAAATAAAAGGCAATTTAAAAGAAAGGAAAGAAAGACCAAAATGAATGTCAGAAGTGAATTTGAAACTGGTCCTTGAATGTAGAACAGCCAAAGTGAATGGAAGATATGATGAATAAAATAATTAAACAGAAGGTAAAGTAAATTATTATAATGAAATGTGCAAAAATTGGATCTAGAAAACCAAAAGGAAGAACACACTTGGAAGAACACAGATTTTCTCAATCTGAAAAAAACTGGAAAAAAGTTAAGCTTCTAGTTTCAATGTTGAAGAGGCAAAATATTGACAGACTGAAAAGTATGACAACAAAGCTAAAGGAATACTTAAAGTCACTTTAACATAAAGAATAGGTCAGCATTCAACAGTTTCAGGAGGAACCATATAATCAAGAGCCACTGGTATTAAAGAAAGACGTCCAACCTGCACTGAATGTAGCAAAAAAAGAAAGTTTCCAGGAATCGATGAAATACCAACTGACACATTTCAATAAATTGATGCAACATTGCAAGTGCTTACTTTTGTTTGCTAAGAAATTTGGAATATAGCTATTTGTCCAACCAAATAGAAGTGATCTCTATTTGTGAGCATTGAAAGAAAGATGATGGAAGCAGATGCAGAAATTAAGCAATGGCATTACTATGGAACCAGATGCAGAAATTATCAACCAATGCCACTACTCTCACACACAGTTAAATTGCTGGCTGAATACAATTTTTAAATGCATGCAGCAGAACTTCAACAGGGAACTGCCACATATTTTAAACTGGATTCAGAAGAGGATGTGAAACAAGGGATATTATTGCTGATGCCAGACAGATAGTGGTTGAAAGCAGAGAATACCAGAAAGATGTTTATCTGCATTTTATGACTATGCAAAGGTATTTGACTTTGTGGATCATAACAAATTAAGAATAATGTTGCAAAGACTTGGAATTCCAGAATACCTAATTTTACTTCTATAG
>NW_006408554.1:23357462-23359398 GCF_000296735.1 Chrysochloris asiatica | reverse complement strand
AGCAAAGAATATTTAATATGCCATGGACTACCAGAAGAACTAATGGATCTACCTTTGAAGACATACAGACCAAATGCTCTTTAGAAGCATGGATGGTGAGACTTTGTCTCACTTACTTTGGATATCTATGAAAGACACTCATTGAAATGTATTTACATAATGTTTGTGACAATGGTCTCAACTATAGCAACAGCTGAAGATGGTGTAGGATCGGGTAATTTTTCATTCTGCTGCACATAATATTTTTATAAGTCAGAAACTCACTCAAGGGCACCTATCAAAAACAGCAAGAGACAAAAAGCTTTGTACAAAGCTTTAGATGATACTCTAGCCAAATATCCCAGGAAATTTTTAGCCTTAATCCACTCAGTAAATGCTGGGTGGGAACCTAGACTACCAACTTTTTCTGGATGTAATTAATGAAACATCTCTAAATTGTCCAAGGTAGTGCAAGAAAAGCTTCTGTGATCACCCTCACATAAAGGTAACAAAGCCTCACACATGCACAATACATTTGACCACATGTAGAGCCTAAACTCACCCAGTAGTAAGGCACCTCTTTCATCTCACTGGGATGGTGTCACAGTTGACTTTGTGGAGAGTCAGAACTTTCACCACCACACACTGCTAACAAGGCCAGTAAGCAACCACAGTGCCAATGCAGGCCACATGGGGACAACTAATGAGATATTTGTCCCCTTCCCAGCCAGAATGTTATCAATGGAATCCATTCATTATTAACAAGGATCTCTCTCCACCTGAGTGTCAACAGAGGTTGAGTATAGAACCTTTACTTGAGACCATATATCATAGTAGCAAGGTGGTGCTCATTTTCACCCATTCAAGTAGTATCAGAGAAAATGCAAGATTCAAATAAGATGTTGTTATGTGCAGTTGAATTGGTTCTGATTCATAGCGACCCTGCATAGGATTTCCAAGGTATGGCTTGTGGGTTTCTAGAACCAACTTTGTGGTTAGCAGTCCAGTATGTATGTAGTTGTTGTTGTTATGTGCTGTGGAGTCAGTTCCTACTCATAGCGACCCTGTACAGGGTTACCGAGGCTGTAAATCTTTACGGTAGCAGAAAGCCTCATCTTTCTCCCACGGAACACCTGGTAGTTTCGAACAGCTGACCGTGAAGTTAGCAGCTCGATTCTTAACCACTACGCTACCAGTATGTACACAGCTCTTATATTATCCAAAATATCATTCATTTGAAAATCAGTTGCATAACCAAAATCTAGCTGTCAATCTGAATGATAAAAGATAATCACACTTCAGACCTAAAATGTCTTCATAATAAATGTATGGACCCTGTCCTATCACTGAGTGTTATACTTTTTGTGAGATTTTGAAAAGTCCTTTTTGAGCACAGATGTGACAATGTTGTTGTTGTTGTTAAGTGCGATCGAGTTGGGTCCGACCCATAGCGACCCTGTACAGGGTTTTCGAACCGCTGACCTTAAGGTTCGCAGCCCGATTCGTAACCACTACGCTACCAGAGCTCCTTTATTTCTCTTCAATTTGTCATTCCTTACATAGTAGACTATATGACTGTCCAATTCAAAATAGCCAATAAAATTCCATTTCAGCTCACTAAATGTCTCTAGTATATCAACCTTTATGTATTTTTTAATTTTTAAGCTGGAGGAATATAGATAAGCCATTTAGCTGTTGTAAGCCTCAAAAGCTTCATTTATAAAATTAAGTTTGTAACTACTTGCAGAAGATGGAGTGATAAAACATGTGGGTATTTCTCTTGCCTTTTTTGTGTGTCCTTTATTTTTGATCATTAGCTCCAAAACCTGTGTCTTTGTGAATATGTAGTCCAAATCATGGATGAATTTATGGAAGTATACAAGGAAAAATTGTGAATTATTTTGCAAGTTATCTGAAAGCAAACAATTCTTCAGGATTATTTCCAGTCACCCATTTT
>NW_006408554.1:23350890-23354402 GCF_000296735.1 Chrysochloris asiatica | reverse complement strand
CTGATTTTAAATATTCAGAATCCCCTTGTTCTATTCAGATGACTACCTCATGGTTTAGATACAGGCTCCTGATGAGCACAATTAAGGGTTCTGGAATTACCATTCTTTATGTTTGTTATAATCTAAACAGTCCAATGCCTTTACATAGTCAAAGCCAGAGCAAATACTTTTCTACTATTTTATGCTTCCAATCACAATTCATCTGATGTCAGTTAATATATCCCTCATTCCAGGTCCTCTCCTGAATCCAGCTTGAATTTCTGGCAATGCACTGCCACAACTGTTTTTTAATTTCTTCAGCAAATTTTAACTTGTATGTGCTATTAATGATATTGTTCAATGTTTTCTGCATCCCTTTGGGTTACCTTTCTTTGGAATTGGCACAAAAAAAGTTGATTGGCTAGTAGCTGTCTTTCAAATTTCTTTGCTTAGAAATGGATGAGAGTCTCCAGTGCTACATCAGTTTGTTGATACATTTCAATTTGTATTCCATTGATTCCTGGAAACTTGCTTTCCACCAATACCTTTAGCTCAGATTGGATTTCTTTAATCAATACCGTCAGTTCTTGATCACATGCTACTTGCTGAAATGGTTGAACAATGATTTAATTATTTTTGTACAGAGATTCTGAGTATTCCTTTCTACTTCTTTTGATGTTTCAATGTATCACTTAATGTTTTCCCTCATATTATTCGTTGATAGGAGTCCTAGTGTGGTGCTCTGGATTAATGCGCCAGACCACAAGCCCATTTGAACTGCAAGGTTGGTGGTTCAAGCTCACCAGCTGCTCCTCAGAAACCCTATACATGGTCGCTATGGGTTGGAACTGACTCGACATCACTTAACAACAACAACAGCATTCTTTGATATTGCAACCCAAGGCTTGAATTTTTCCTTCAGTTCTTTCAACTTGAGAAATGCTGAGTGTTCTTCCTTTTTTGGTTTTGTGACTCCAAGTCTTTGCATATTTCATCATAATGCTTTGTCTTCTCAAGTTGCCATTTAAAAATTTCTATACTTCTCTTTCACTTCATTACTTGCACTTTTTAAAGATTCTTTGCATCCAAGAGCAAGGTTCAGAGTGTCTTCTGACATCCATTTTGGTCTTTTCTTTTTCTGTTGATTTTTTACTTTTTTTCTTCCTGTATGATGTTCTTGATGTCATCCCATCACATCTTTGGTCTTCTGTCATTATTGTTCAACACATGAAATCTGTTCTTGAGAGGGTGTCTGAATTCAGGTGGGATATATTTTGGCTCTCATGGACTTGTCTTAATTTTCCTCAACTTTAGCCTGAATTTGCATATGAACAAGAAATGGTCTTTTCCACAATTATCACCTTGCTTGGATTTGGCTGATGATATTGAGCTTCATCTTCTCTTCCCACAGATTTATTCAATTTGATTTTTGTGTATTCCATTTGGTGAGGTCCATGTGATAGCTGTCATTTATGTTGCTGAAAAAAGATATTGTCAATGAAAAATTTGTTGGTCTTGCAGAATTCTGTCAAACAGTCCCCAGCATTGTTTCTATCACCAAAGCCATATTTTCTAACTACAAATTCTTTCTCTTTCACAATCCAATCACCAGTAATTATGAATTCCACATAATCACATGTTTGATCAATTTCAGACTGGAGA
Organism: Chrysochloris asiatica; assembly: GCF_000296735.1. NCBI lineage: Eukaryota > Metazoa > Chordata > Mammalia > Afrosoricida > Chrysochloridae > Chrysochloris > Chrysochloris asiatica. The sequence continues at coordinate 23,352,761 of NW_006408554.1, read as the reverse complement.
AGTTGGTAGCATTGTTAAATATCTTCATCATTGACTTAACTAGTTTGTGCATAAATTTTAGTAATAATCATATCAACTGGTCTTCCTTATACAGCATTTTAGTTCAAAATCGATCTTGAGATGCTCATTTTGACAATGAATGTGTTCCAATTTCTTCTTCCTAGTATAATAAGTTATATACTTGTCTTATTCAAAATTGTCAATACCAGTCCATTTCAGCTCACTAATGCCAAGAATACCAATCTTTATGTGTTCCATTTCATTTTTGATGATTTCCAATTTTTCTGAAGTTGTACTTTGTACATTCCACATGCCAATTATTAATGGATGTTTGCAGTTGTTTCTTTTCATTTTGACTTGTGCCTTATCAGTAACTGAAGCTCCATTCAAATCATTCAGGACAACTCTACTTTGAGAAGGCAGCTCCTTCCCAGTCATATTTTGAGGGCCTTCCAACCTGAGGGGCTAATCTGGCATGATACCAGACAATGTCGTCCTGCTAGTCAAAATGTTTTTAATAGTTAATCACTCAAAAGTGGTCCACCTCCTCTCCGTTTTCCTAGTCTGTCTTAGTTTGGAAGCTGCACTACAACTGATCCACAATGGATGACCCTACAGATACTGATGGCATAGCTTATAGCATCACAGCAACACATAAGCCACCATAGTACAACAAACTGACAAATGAATTGTGGAAAACTGGACTTAGAAACAATAAAGTCTTAATGTTATATCACAAGCATAATACATTTTGATCAAAAACAGCATACAAGTCATCAGAGAAAATCTTTACAAATAAACATTTGAACTTTTTTGTTCACTCTGGAACAATTTAAAATAATTTATTTCTTCTGAAACTCATTTGCATTCAATTCTAAATACACAATATTCTAAAAGTGTCAAAATCTAGGCCAAAGACCTAAATACAGCACTCCAGGGAGAATGCTGGCTGGATGCATGCTCACTTATATAACTACTAGTTTATCATTTATCAGTGTGAGAAATAAAGGAATTTCTTTACTATAACCAGTGTGATGCCCTCTTATAACAACATGCAATAAGTGGAGGAAAAAAAATATAATGTATTACTTCAGAAGTCATTTCCTAAAGAAATAGCATAGTGAAGGAATAGTACAAAACCATTTCCAAGGTTCTTAGCAATATTTTTTTGTTCTCAAAGAACAAAAATTGGCACAGGACCAGGCAACTTCCATTTTGTTTGAAGATCACCATGAGTCCAAGTTGACTCCACAGCAGTCTCCACCACCAAGTTTTCTTAGTATGCTGAGATAGTCATCCTTTTTCTTTTCTTCCTTAATAAGAAAGTTTTATAGAAACCTGGGATCTTCCTTTTTATCTGTCATCTTGAACTGGTGATGAAAGTCTTTAGAAACACCAAAGTAACTTACTTTGACTGCAACAGATGTTACAGACATTTATTTTCCCACATACTGTCTCAAATGTCTTCATTCATAGTGTTCTTTGATTCACTATATGTCTCTAACGTTATAAAAAGAGAATACATTTCTCATATGGCTAAACTTTAACAGTCCATTAATTTTTAGAAGGGCAAATGAAATATACACTAATTAATAATCTGACAGACATAGTTGAATGCAGGTAAAAGTTTATGTTGTTGTTGTTGTTGTTGTTAAGTACCATGGACTCTACATAGGGTTTCTGAGGCTGTAAATCTTTACGGGAGCAGAAAGTTTCATCTTTCTCCCTTGGAACTGCTGGCAATTGCTAACTGAAGACTTTGAGGTTGCCCGATTCAACAACAGCAAAATAATAAAAAGCCTAGCAGTTAGAATTTGAGATAAATTAGGATTAAGAGTAATGATAAAATTATTTGTAATTGATTACTAAAT
>NW_006408554.1:23321522-23350215 GCF_000296735.1 Chrysochloris asiatica | reverse complement strand
CAAAGAGAAATATGCAAAATTCAGTGGCACATTTCAGTGGAAACAAATGAAGCTACTTAAACAAACAACAATAGTGATTAACAGAAAACATGGTAGAAAATAACGGGTATGAATTAAAAAATGAGTCATTTTCCTTTGTTTAAAATAACTTTTTCTCAAACAAGGAATATGCATGCTCTGCAAGTTCCCTCAATTCAGGGGCTAATGTCATATTATTTTTATATTACATACATAGCATGGATTCTATTTGTCTAGTTCTCAAAAACATGAAAGGCTTGTTAACATAGTGATTATTGGAATATACAGTCAGAGTTTCTGGTTCATTAGCTCTAGGTGAGGCCTGAATTTGAATTCCTTCAAAGTTCCTATGTTATTATCCTCTAACTGGCCTAAGGACTACATTTTGAGAACCATGGGGGTACAAACAAAATGTTCATGCTTCAGATTTGATAATACCTTCTTTTTCCCCCACTGTATAAACTGAGAATGACAGGAGAAAAGACCTTACTGTAGAATCAGTTTAGAATTAAAATCCATGAATTTGACATACACACATCCTCAAGGTTTAATAGAGATCAGAGACATCCTAACTGGACTGAGGTCCTCACATTAGGCATCTCTAAGACCACAGCATTGTGCACATACACCAATACAAGTTGACTGTTGATTCTGAGAAGCTGAAAGATACTCAATTGGACTCTACAGTTCATTTGTATGAGAAATTAAACATAACCCACTTTTCATTACTATTTTGGAAATTGAACAGACCTTTTTATTACTATTATTTTTATTTATTGCTACACTACTTGTGTGGCACTATAGGATCAGCACTAGACTTTGAACCATAAATTCAGCAGTTCAAACCCACCAATTGCTCCTTGGAAACCCTATACAGAGTTGCTATGAGTCAAAACTGACTAGACAGCTCTTAACAACATCTTCTGCATTTGATTAGGGTAGGTTGAAGCACTGAAAATCCTAAATATAAATAAACTACTGCATGCCTGTTCTCTGAAACAGCAACAATTTTAGAAGACATGAAAGATGATGAAAAGGATAAAGGAAGAAGATTCTGGGTAAGTTTTATTATCTAAATATATGGAAGCTCAAGAACCCTACTAAGAGTCCATAGATCAAATAATTTGCCCAGAAAAACACATTTGCATACATGAATAAGCTTAGTAGGTTAAATTTAAAGCAGATTTTAGCATTTGCACTGCATACATCATAATGGGGTTGTGTAGTGTTTTACTATATATAAAAGGCTATCATCAACAACATAATGCCATCTTAAGCACTTGATATTTTAAAACTTTATAAATCTGCCATTCCTCTTATGAACATATAAAATTCTTCTCATCTTCTATTTACACATAATCTAATCCATAGTGTAATGATTACGAATCAGGCTATGCACTGTAAGGTCAGCAGTTCAAAACTACCAGCTGTTCGAAACTACCAGCTGTTCTGCTCCCGTAAAGATTTACAGCATCAGAAACCCTGTACAGGGTCGCTATGAGTCAGAACCGACTCCACGACACATAACAACAACAACAATCCATAGTGTGACTGTTCCTATTTCAGTCCATCTAACTGGTGTGGTGCTGTGGGTTAATGCGCCAGACTGAAAAACTATTTGAACAGCAAGGTTGGCAGTTCAAACTCACCAGATGCTCCTTGGAGACCCTATACAGGGTCGCTATGGGTTGGAATTGACTCGACAGCACTTAACAACAACAATAACAAGTGCTGTCGAGTAAGCTCTAACTCATTGAGACCCTGAGTAGGGTTTCCAAAGAGCGGCTGGTGGATTTGAACCTGACCTCCCAATTCAAACCAACTTTGCAGTACAACTACAGTATAGCTACATAGAACATGATCACAATGAATCTGTCAGTTTGTCATAATGTAATGGCTTGTGTGTTGCTATATACTGGAAACTAGCCACTGGTATTTTAAATACCAGCAAGGGCACCCATGGTGGACAGTTTTCAGCAGAGTTTCCAGATTAAGACAGATTAGGAAGAAGTTCTACTTCTAAAACGCTGGTCATTGAAAACCTTATGAATAGCAGCAAAACATTATCTGATACAGTGCTGAAAAATGAGTCCCTCAGGTTGGCAGATACTCAAAATACAACTGCAAACTACAAGGTCAGCAGTTCAAACCAACCAACTGCTCCTCAGAAACCCTATACAGGGTCACTGTGAGTCAGAGCTGACTTTATAGCACTTAATAACGAAAACAACAATTAACTGCTTCATTCTGAAATTGATCAAACGTGCATTGATAATTCCTGGTGATTGGAATGAAAAGTTAAAGAGAAAGTTTTGGTAATTGGAAAATATGGTCCTCCTCCTAGTGATAGAAATAATGCTGGATATTGTGTGATAGAATTTTGTAAAACCAATGACTTTTTCAAGCAAATGTCTTTTTTCAACAATATAAATGGTTACTATATGGATCTCATTTATATAGTCCATGGACCTCATCAGACTGAATACACAGGAATCATATTGATTTCATTTGTGGGAAGAGATGATAGAGAAACTCAATATCATCAGCCAAACCAGGTCAGGGGCTAACTGTGGAACAGACCATCACTTACTCATATGCAAGCGTATGAGACCGTCACTTACTCACTGAACTCAGGCTAAAGCTGAAGATAATTAAATGAAGTCCATGAGAGCCAAAATAAAACCTTGAATATATTTCACCTGAATTTAGAGACCATCTCAAGAACAGATTTCATCCATTAGACACTAATAACTGAAAATCAGAAGAGTTATGGGATGACATCAAGAGCATCATGGATGAAGAAAGCAAAATTCATTAAAAAGATGAGAAAGAAAGAAAAGGAAAAAATGTATATCAGAAGATACTGAACTTCACACTTTACTGTAGATAAGCTAAAGCCAGTGGAAGAAATGATGAACACAAAGATCTGAATACAAAATTTCAAAGGGCAGCTCTAGTAGGCAAAGTATTATAATAAAATTTGCAAAGACTTGGAGTCAGAAAACCAAAGGGAAGAACATTCAGTTTTCCTCAGGTTCTAAGAACAACAAGGACAAAAATTCCAAGACTTAGGTTGCAGTATTGAAGGATCGTTGTTGTTAAGTGCCTTCAAGTCAATTCCAATCCATAGCGACCTGGTATAGGGTTTCCAAGGAGCAGCTGGTGAGCTTGAACCGCCGATCTTGCAGTGCAGCTCATTAATCCACAGTTCCACATCAGGACTCCTATTGAAGGATACGTGGTATCGTGCTGCAAGATAATGCATTGGATTGTATGGTTGGTTTGAACCCCAAGGTTGGTAGTTCAACCTCACCAGCTTCTCCTTGGAAACCCTTTATAGGGTAGCTATGGACCAGAACCAACTTGATGGTACTTAACAATACCAGCAACTGGTAAAATATTGAGTGAAGCAGGAAACATCAAAAAAAGATGGAAGGAATACATGATCTCTGTACAAAAATATGAATCATTTTTCAACCATGTTAGCAAGTAGCACATGATCAAGAAATGATGGTATTAAAGGAAAGAGTCTAACCTGCACTGAAGTTATTGGAGAAAAACAAGTTTCCAGGAATTGATGGAATACAAATTGAAATGTTTCAACAAATTGACATAGTGCTGGCGAGCCTCACTGGTCTATGACAGGAAAATTGTAAAACACGTGCCTAGCCAACCAATCAGAAGAGATCTATATTTGTGCTTATTCTAAGGAAAAAACCCAGCGGAATGCATAGGTCATAAAACACTATCACTAATATCACATGATATTGCTTGTTCAAAGTGCTCTTCTGAATACAGCTTGAATTTCTGGCAGCTCCCTGTCAATGTATTGCTGCAACCAATTTAGAATTATCTTCACAATGTCAGATGAATCTAGGATAAAAGAAGAGAAAACCAAAAAGGTGTTTCCTTGTGCTTTATTGACTATGCTGAGACATCCAGCTGTGTGAATCATAACAAATTAAAGATAGTATTGCGAAGAATGGGAAATCCAGAATACTTAAATAATTGTGCACATGAGGAATCTGTACATAGATGGGCAGTCCTTTGAATAGTACAAGCGGGTGCTGAATGGTTCAAAATCATAAAATGGTGTATGTCACGGTTGTATCCTTTTCCATACATATTCATTTGTATATTGAACAAAAGTTCTGATAAATTTGATTAATGAATACGGATGTGGCATCAGGAAGTAAGAGTGATTAACAACTTGCAATATGCAGATGACACAACTTTGCTAGTTGGAAAGGAAAAGGACTTTAAATACTTACTGATGAAGGTCAGAGTCTTCAGTATGGATTGCAACTTAATGTAAAGAAAATAAAAAATCCTCAAAACGGGGCCAATAAATAGCATTATGATAAATGGAGAAAATATTAAAATTGTCAAAGAGTTTATTTTTCTTGAATCCGCAGTCAATGCTCAAGAAATCAGCTATTAAGAAATCAAATGATTTATGTATTTGTGGTTAAGTGCTGTTGAGTCGATCGCGACCCATGCGACCCTGTATAGGGTTTCCGAGGAGCAGCTGGTGAGCTTGAATCACCAACCTTGCAGTTCAAATGACTTTGCAGTCTGGCACATTAACCCACAAAACCACACCAGGACTCCGATGTATATATAGCATCAAGGAAATCTGCTGCAAAAGATCTCTTCACAGTCTAAAAGAGCAAAAATGTCACTTTGAGGACTAAGTGACCCAAGTATGTATGCAATTGATTCATATGCATATGAAAGTTGGAAAATGAATCAGGAAGACTTGAGAAGAATTAATGCATTTGAGTTATGGTGCTAGAGAAGAATATTGAAAGTACTATGGAATAAGAGTTGTTGTTAAGTGCCATTAAGTTGTAGAGCAGACAAGTGTATTTGGAAATACAGCCAGAATGTTCCTTAGAAGAGAGGATGGTGAGACTTTGTCTCTTATACTTTGGACATATTATCTGGAGGAACCTGGAGAAAGACATCATGCTTGATAAAGTGAGGGGTAAGCAAAAAAGAAGACTCTCAACAAGATGAACTGAAACAGTAGCAACCAACAATGGGCTCAAACATGACAATTGTGAGAATGGCATAGAACTAAGTAGTGTTTCATTGTGATATGCATATGATTGCAATGAATCATACTTGTCTCCAAAACACCTAACAACAACAACATAGAACATGAAACAATTATAGATTGCTAGCTCATTGCAATTCTAATTATTAATATTAACATTGTTAATCTATTACTATTATTGCGTTCACTCTTAATTCTCATTACTTGTCTCTAACACCTTTAATTTTCCCTTTTCACAGGTTACTTACAAGTCATAGAAAACAGATTTCATGCTTATCAACCTTAAAAAATTCTTTCACTTGTATATCATTCTAGTTTGTATCGATCTTCCCATAATCATCAAACTTCATAGACTAGTGCTGAGGTGGATTTCCTACATACATTTGCAATGGATATTAATTAACCAATTGTATTTTTGCGATCAACATAATTCATATTAAGTACTTATGTCCCATCAGGATAATTCTGAAATATTTCCTTAAGTGGAGTCCTTGAACTCCCTGTTAACTCTCATTAGCATATTCACTGTGTGAGAATGACTAATAGTGTGGCACTGCAACACATCCTTTTACTTGTTTTTGGGTCTAATGGGAATGAGTATCTTGGATTATAAACTCCGTATATGCTCCTGCACATAATTCTTCCTGCACACAGCATAAATATTCCTTAAAGTAAAAAAAAAAACAAAACAAAAAAACCACACCTCCCTGCAGACGAGAGTTGATTGTGTCCATTTAATGAGACTCATTTCTATTCAATTCAAAGCAACACATACTGAAGATGTTGACCAAGTCACAGGCCTCCTGACTAGAGCACCACCGGTATAGGAAACAACCTGCTCCTTTCATGGCTTTAATAACTGTCCTTGTTTTTATTTTCTCAGGCTTTCCAGAAACTCACAAGACTTGTTTTCTGGTACCTTGTCCTGTATAGTTCAACTGATGTTGCATAGGAACAATGGGCTTACCCACCTACCTGATGAAATCTGTCCTGGCCCGTTCATCACCACATCTTAAGGCAGTGTCTTTTTTTTAATGGCAAATATCAACATTATTAGCTCATTTAATCTGCATGTCAACTCAAAAGGTTAATAATCCAGGGATGTTATTATACCTATTACTTTTGTTGTTGAGTGCTGTCAAGTTGGTTCCAACTCATAGTGACCCTGTATGTGGGTTCCAAGGAGCAGCTGGTGGGTTTGAACTACCATCCTTGTGGTTTGCAGTCCAGTGCTAATCCTACAGCACCACACCAGAATCCCTGTTACTGATTCATATAAAAATCTATTAGCTCCCTAAAGGTGACACAACAAGAAATAAAGGAGCTTGGTACTTTACATTGTGATGCTTCCTTGGATGTATTATGATCTTCTCTATAACTACTTGGCTCACTAAAATGAAAGCTTTTTAAAGTACCTATACTATGCCCATTCTTGTTACCCAGCATGTATGTGGTGTCTTGCAGGTAGTAAGTGTTTGATAAGCATGATCAGCAGTCATGGAAAGCTATTTAACTCATCGTATAGCTATAAATAGGAACCGACTTGACAGCATTTAATAACAACAACAACAATCAGGATCACAGGGTAGCCTCTCCAACACTGCCAGAGTTCCCAATTATGGTAGTAGAAAAAAAAAAAAAAATCTCTCCAATTTCATTAATTTCATGGAAGGAAGGCTTTTATTGTATTAAATGTTCTCATCTAACAGGGGTGCTAAGAAATAGGTTACTGATCATACGCATGGCATTAGTGTATTAAGTGAAGAGATTTTAGAGAAATCAAAATTTGAAAAAGGATAAAAATATCTGTACCAGCTGTGAAATAACTGGGTGGTGTTAGCTTTCTTAGCAATTAACTGAAAGGTTGAAACTTCTGATCCATTTAGAGACACTTCAGAGGAAAAGTCTAGTGATCTACTTCCGAAACACTAGCCATTAAAAATTCTATGAAACTCACTTCTATGCTAACACACATCCATGTGTGTTGGAATCAATCACAAGGTGTTGGAATCAATTCCGTGGTAACTGGTGATTCATGTTTTAACAAAGGGATGGCAAAAAAAAAAAAAAAAAAGACATAATTTAAATAAAAGTGTTGGGGAAATGATGAAAATATAAACAAGGTTTAGGAAGTAAATAAGAAAAGCGTTGTCAGGTTGGGAGATTTTAGACATAACTTGCAGCTCCTTCCCTTGAAAATCAACTGTAATAAAAAAGATTTGTCAGAGTCATCTTTTCCAAATAGAATCATATATGAAGAAAGCCAACAGCAGAGCTTTCATGGGCATAAGTCACATCTAAAAATACTATTAAAATGCAGCCTTATCTGCACCATGAAAAAGATTCTGATGTCACATACTGGGGAGACACCTGTTTATTGTCATTGCTGAAATGCACTTTGGTTACATGAATTAGCAGACCTATATAACACATCTGGAGAAACAGATTTTTAGATCAAAATGAAGAATCAATGTATATAGAGTTTACCTATTTCCACATCAAAGCTCTTAAAATCTACAGTTATGGAATATACAAAAGGATATTCCTTTATGCCCTACATAAAGATGGGAAGAATGTCAAAACCCTAGAAGCAATGAACTTTCTACTTTTAATCTGAAAAAATTAGTGTTTGCAGTTTTCTTCCTATCATAGCTTATCAGAGCACAAATCATCAGTACATACAGGGAGTTCATCATATATTTTCACCATCTGCACTGCAATAAAACACCCTTTTCTAAAAATATGTGTGCATGCAAAATCATAATCATCATCATTTCACACATTACCGGGAGAAATAAATTAGCAATGTTGTTGTTAAATGTTGTCGAGTCAGTTCCAACACATAGCGACCCTGTATAGTGCTTCCAAGGAGCTGTTACTGGGTTTGAACTACGGACCTTTCATTTATCAGTTCAATGCTTATCGTCAGTACCATATCAGGACTCAAAATTAGTGATATGCCTAAATAAATTATATAATAATTGTTACCAGAAGAAAATATGTTATAGGTAAAATATATTTTAAATACAATGTAATACAAAGTTTATTTCTTCTCTCAAGTGACTGTGTTGTACATAGTAATGATTATCCATAATCATAATTTATAAACTCAACACAGCTTTACTTACATTGAACCCAATGATTTAAAAATGAATGAATAACAGGTAGGCAGTCTTGTATTTTACATAAGAATGTATAAATGTATTCCAAACACACCCAAAGTAAACAAAAGTACATATTTTACTCCCTTGTGCCTTCAGAGAAACTCTGTACTCTCCATAGATGAAAAATAAGTAATGAAAGACACAAGCAGAGAAGAAAAAGAAGTTTCCATCAAAGCAAAATGTTTTCTTTCCTAATTTCAGATTTGTCAATGAACAGTGAGATAACAGTCCTCAGTATCATTAACAACAGGAGGAAATGAGGAGTCTCTAGTTGAAGAATAGAGTGCATCTGCACATACAGCCTGATTAGTTTTTGGTCTTTCCTAAAGGTTAATAGGATAAGTTGTAATGAAGTGTCAAATTGTCTTTTGTTTGGGGATCTCAATTAATTATGTAGAGGTAACAGCTACTTTCATAGAATGTCAATTTGACAAAAATAATATCCATATTCAGAGAATACCTGTGTCTTTCTTGGGAACTCTGAGAGTCTGGTGCAAAATTCTTTATTCACAGTAGGGTCTCAGCAGAAATAGCCATCTAAATTTCAGTTGCTAGCTGTGTTATATGTCTTATTACCTTGTAATGATTTTCCCATTACCACTTCACACTTTACCCTTAATATATTGGTGTGTTTGGGGGGCTTATACTTTTTTTAAGTTTTTATTGTGATTTGAATGATAGTTTACATGGGAGAACAACGGTTTTATGCTCATCCTATTTTGTTACATTGCAATAATTACAATTTCCTCTGTGCATCGTCATTCAACAGTATTTGTGTCTATTCCCTCTGGGTTTTTTTTTTTTTTTTTTTATGTACACAAAAACACTCATGAATATATATCTTTGCCTCCATCTCTGATATTGCTTCTGCTCTGGATTGGGTCTCACATTCAGCTCATGCTCTTCTCCCTTGATGGTCCTAGTGTTCTCTGATCCTGTAATGTAAGATTAACTACTCCCTCCTTTATGTTACAAACTTCTACCTTTACAGTTGTGATGATCACAGTTAGTCATGATAACAATTACTCACTATTGAATCATAAGAATCTTATCCCTATCACCTTTCACTGGACCCATCTAGACAAGATGAAAACTACTCAGTGGGGATTCTACCTTCCCCTGCGCACTCTGAAACTAAACTTCCTCTTGAAAACTTGTAAGCCAGATACTTCATGCCTTTATTGCTTCCTCATTTTAGGTAGCCAATGTCTAAGTTGCCTGTCCCTATCAATGCTGTGTACAGAGGGAATAAGATTGGTATTTAAAGTGAAGACTCCTTCCTTCTCAGTTGGTATTTTGAGCTAATATATCCATAAGTGTAGATCAAGTTCATCAAATTATAGCAATTTACACTTGTTTCCTTTACCAAAAATTTTTATCTTCTTCTAGTTGAGTTGTGATCATCAAGCTATTGAAGCTAGGTCAAATGGGTACTATCTGCAAGTTTAAGGGTTTTTGTGTGTTTCCCTTCACTTTATATGAAGTTGGAAACTTCATTCTCTGCTCTAGCCCTCTGTGGTTATGCCCTTGTCCATGGGCTCAGGTGTTTCCAGGTCTCATCATACTTCGGTCCAACCAGCCCTTCCTCTTATCATCCTCATCTCCAGGTCGACAGGAATTTATGGAATGTGGTCTGCTTATGTTTTGGTTGAGTAAGAGTGACAATTTTATTAGGACTCTCTTACTCTGAGCTACTAGAATTATCTTAGAATCATAAAGCATATTAGATCCAAAGATGATTGAATTTGTATGTGTGAATGGATGGTTGTGTGAATGGATGTTTGGATAGATGGATGGAATGGTAGAGATAAATCTTCACAGACATTGAAAGCAAGGTAAACTAAGAGATTCCTGAAGATATGTGGAAATCTTAAAAGAGGTTCTTTAAACTTCATTCAAATACTAGAAAACCCTTCATCTTAAAATAGTACAAGGCATTCCAAACACTTAGCGCACTTATTTGCATCCTTGGGGTTTGTAAACCTATCTTCTAAAACTTCCCTTTTTAAAAACTGAATGAATATCTTATCAAATTAGGTAATGGATTTACAATGGAAAAATTCATTTGCTAGAGAAACATTTTACATATCATAAATTTCACATTAGTAATGTTTTAATATATTCACAGTTGTTCACCACAATGTACTTCTTGAATTTTTCCAAGATTCCAAAAAACGTATCCCATGCACATTAGCAATATTCTATGTTTTTGTGTCTTGGTGTTTCAATTTCATTCAGGTTGATGTATTTTATAGTTTCCCTGTGATCTCTACTCAGATCAATTGATTATTTAGGAGTGTGTTATTTAATTTCAAGAATTTTCACCCAATTTTTCTGTTGTTGATTTATGTTCACTATGTAATTCATCACTGTTGGAATATATACTTTGTATCATTTAAGATTTCCAAAATTATTAAGGCTTGTATTTTTGCCTAGTATATGATCTACCTTGGAGAATGCTCCATATGTCATTGAGAAGAGTGTATATTCAGCTTTTAGACCTACATTTTTATATTGTTGTTGAAGTATTCTCTTTTCTTATTAATCGTCTGCCTAGTTATTCTATCAATTATGCAGTTTGTATTGAATGTAAAATTAAAGAATTAAACTATATATTTACCCCTTCAATTCTGTCAGTTTTTGCTTCATTTATTTTGATGTTCTATTTTTTGGTGGACATACATTTATAATTATCTTATCTTCTTAATTAATCAAAACTATTACCATTATAAAATGTCCTTCATTGTCTCTACTAACAGATGTTGTCTGAATGTCTATATTGTCTATTACATTGCAAATATCTTTTTTCAACAACGTATCTCTTTTCAGCAGTGACCATACATATGGATAAGACCAGATGGAAAACAATTTTGCTACATCTGTGTAGAGACCATGAAAAAGCTCCATATCATCAGCCTAAACAAGGTCAGAAGTCAACTGTGGAACAACCCACCAATTACTCATACACAAGTTGAGGCTGAAACTGAAGAAAATTACAACAAGTCCAGTAGTGTAAAAACACGACCTTAAGTATATTCTACCTGAAATCAGAGACCATCCCAAGAACAGATGTAATGTGTTAAACATTAATGATTGAAGACTAGAGCTGGTATGGGATGACATCAAGAATATCATACACGAAGAAAGCAAAGGTCTTTTAAAAGACAGGAAAGAAAGGAAAGAGCAAAATGGCTGATCTATCTATCTATCTATCAACTAACTATCTCAAATAGATGTAGATGATGTCTTTATAAATGATCGTGGGAATTCAGGATTTGATAGAAATTAATGAAATTCTAACATATCAATATATTTAATTTGAGTCATGAACTTGGAGATCGAGTCTCTATGAGACAAACTATGTTGAATAATGAACATTAGAGTTTCTTGAAATAATTGAATTAATAATTTATGTTCTAAGAAATGTCATGGTATCTCTTTAATACATTGGTTTAATTTTGTAACTATTGGTAGGCACCTAATTAACAAGAGAAGTTACATTCAGCATGCATTGAAGTAATGCATCTATGTTTAACTCTGAATATTAGCATATAAAAATCTCATGAAGAATCTAACTAACCTGTTCTAACAAATCAGCAATATGGAAAAACAGGTGGTTGTCAAATAATTTGACTTACTGAGACAAACTAGAGATGGAATTAAATCAGAATAGCATTCTTTGGCATTTTCCACTGTAAGTTTGATGAAATTTTTCTTTCTCTCTCCATTTCTCCACCAGTCATTTTACCATTCTCATACCTACCTACGAATCAATGATGTAAAGTAAAAGATAAAAGCACAATGTTGAACTGTGCATAATAAGGAAAACTGGACCTGAGAGGATGAGAAAATAAGATAGTGATTGGAGAATATATTTGCAAACAACGTAAGTGACAGAGGATTTATTTCTAGAATAAAAGAACTCTCAAAATTCAACAGCAAATGTACAAAAAAATCTAATTGGAAAATCATCAAAACACATGAGCAGACATTTCACCAAAGAGGGTAGACAGTTGGCAAAAAAAAAAAGCACAGAAAAGATGTTAACAATATTAGCTACTAGTGAAATGCAAATTAAATCACATTGTGATATCTCTCTATACCTTTCAGAATAGTAAAAATAAAGATGGTGGTTACATAAAATACTGGAAGAGAAAGTAAATCACTCGTACAATGCTGGTGGGAAAGTAACATGGTAGAGAGATACAGGTAAAAACGGTTTTGCAGTTTCTGAATAAACAAACAAATAAAGAATCCATTAAAACAAAAACAACAACAACAAAGAAAAAAAAAACCCAACAAATGTAATAAACAGTTATCATATAACTCACTAATTTAACTTTTGATATTTATCCTGGTGAAATAAATATATCTGCACACAAAACCTGAAAATGAGTGCTCATAGCAGCTTTATTTGCAATAGCCCCAAACTGCAAACAACTGGATGATTCCTAATAGATGAATGCTACATTCACATCATAGAACAACAAACTACTAACACACACAATCTGAATTCATTTCAGAGAATTATGCTATCTGAAAAACTGACAATCTCAAAAGGTTGCAAGGCATATGATTCCATTTATATAACATGATTGAAATGGCAAAACTATTGAAATGGACAAGAGATTAGTAGTTGGCAGCACTTAAAGTGGTGGGTTATAGGAGAGAAGTGCAAGGTTAAAATGTGCGATCTGAAGGCAGCTCTGGTAAAGGGAATGTTTTGTCTCTTCATTGCATCAATGTCAATATCCTGGTTTTAATACTGTAGTATAGTTTTTCACAATGCTACCTTTAGAGGATATTGAATAATGGGTAATGGGATTACTCTGTATTTTATGTTGTAACTCTTGTGAGTTTGAAATTATTTCAAAATAAAATTTTAATTAAGAATAAATACAAAGTCTAAGACCACTCTGTTCCTATGTGTACATAAATCAATCACTAGAAAGATAGTTGTTGTTAAGTGCTGTCTGGTCAGTTTCGACTCATAGCAACCCTATACACAACAGAAGGAAACACTGCCCAGTCCTGTGCTAGCCTCATCATTGCTACTTTTGAGCCCTATTGTTGCTACCACTGCGCCAATCCATTTCATTTGGGAAAAAGTGGTTAAGTAGTCTCAGCTAAATTGAAGCCAAATATTGGTTTCACAACTAACTAGTATGAGTAGAAATTTTAAATCCCTAGAATTTATTAAATATTTTAAAATAAGTTGTCTATTCTCTATAAAATGGAAATAATACTAGGTTCCTCACAGAGGTACTTGGAGATGTGGCCTTATAGTTGCATAAATCTTGGACTTGAACACTCTACTGGTTTCACAGTCTACTTTAGTAATTGTTTCCTGGCTCCTGCTTCATTTGCCACCTTCTGCCTGTTGCTTTGTAATACAGTGGTGACATGCATGTTACTGTGATGCTGAAAACTATGCCATCACTATTTCAAATATCAGAACGATCATCCATGGTAGATAAGTTTCAGTAGATCTTCCAGCTAAGACAGACTAGAAAGAAAGGTCTAGAAATCTGCTTCCAAATATTAACCATTGAAAACCTTATTGATAACAATAGAACACTGTTCAATGTAGTGATGGAAGATCAGTGTATACAAGGTGACATGGCTATAGGTTTTAATTTAGGAAGATAATAATATGTTACAGGGTTACCTCAAAGAAAACTAATAAACCTTCTTATCAAAATGAAAAAGAGAATAATCATGAAGTGTCAGTAAACACCAAAACAACATCTAGTAAGGAAATGACAACAAAATGTATCAACAAAAAGACATCAACACAGAAAAATATATCGTGTAAAGAAATTTTTTAAATGACTCAGACACACAAAATGTAGAACAAATGTCAAAATAATAAAGACTAGGTTTACTACATTCTGATACAGAATGGTGGAACCCTCAAAACTATGGCCCTTAGAAACCCTTCAATACTAAATTTGAGTTCACCTACATAGCTCAGCTTTCAAACAATAGACAAACCTTTATGGTGAACACCAAGGAGGTAGGCACTCCTTAGAACAATCAAGCACAGGAAATCAAAAGAATAGCGTTTTACCACGGGTGAGTATCAGAAGGAAGGAAGGGATAGCAAAGAAATATGAATGGAAATAGTAAACACAGGGAAGTTTGGAAAGAGTAGTGCTGGATTGCTGGGACTGAAATCAGTGTCATGAAATAAAATATGTATGAATTGTTGTCTAACTTGCTCTGTAAATTTCACCCACATCACAATTTAAAAAAAAGGAGGGAGGGGGACTAAATTGATGTCAGAAGAGTCTCTGAAACTTATTATTAAACACAGAGTAGCAGAAGTGACAATATTTCAAAGGGCAACTTGAGAAGTCTAGGTAGCATATTATAAGTAAATATGCAAAGATTTGGATTTAGAAAACAGAAGGAAAGAACACAATCACTTTCTATCAAGTTGAAAGGACTTAAATAAAAATTCATGATTCAAGCTGCAATTTTGATGGATTCTTTGGGCAAGGACACTGAATATACCATGAACTGATAAAGAACAAATAAATTTGACTAGGAGGATGTATTTACATCCTGAATGCTCCTTAGAAGTAAGGCTGGTAAAACTTTTTTTTTTTTTTACTTACTTTGAACAATTGTCAGGAGGAACTAATCACTAGATATGCAAACCACATTTGGTAAAGTTGTCAAGTTCCATTGAGTCAGTTTCAACTCCTAGTGACCCTGTATAGGGTTTCCAAGGAGCCTTGGTAAAATGTTGTTACGTATCATTGAGTCGGTTCCCACCCATAGTGACCCTAAATGGAAATCCATTTGAATAGAGTTTCTGAGGAGCAGCTGATGAGTTTGAACTTCTGGCCTTCCTGTTCAAATCAAATTTGCAGTCCAGTGTATTAATCCACAGTGCTACACCAGGAGAGGGTGGCAAAACAGAAAAGACTTTAATTGAGATGGATTGATACAGTGGCAGCAATAAGGAGCTCACACATACCAAGGACTGTCAGAATTGTGCCCAGTCATACAGCATTTCTTTATGTTATACATATGGTTGTCATGAGTGACTTCATGGCAAGAAAAAATAACAACAACCCTTTCTTGCTGGGTGATCTTTAGGTGACCCTCAAGGTTTCTGTTTTAAACCCTCTATTTTTTAAATGTTTTATTTCTCTCATTATTTATCCTCTTTCAAAATGAGTTCACCCATTAAGTTGTTGTGACTTCAAACTCAGCCTCTTAAATCTGATCCCTAGTTGAACCAGATCAGAATATATGAGGGAGCTTCAAAAACTTCATGAAATAATTAGATTATCTTTAAATTTAATTTTCCATGAACTTTTTGAAGTCCTTTCATGTAAACTGAACTGGTTATTGCCACATTAAAACCAATATTCCAAAATTACAGTCTTTATCTTCTCCTCTAGAATGTATTTTCCTTCAGGTGTTGTATTTCTCAGTGCTTGGCATCCATCTACATGGTTTCCACAGCTAAACACTGTTAGTCATTGCTCCCCTTGTTTGTTTGACTTGATCACCTTTCTCACTTAACCTATAAACCAAATCTGTAAACGCCAACTCACCTTTTTCACTGGTCTGCTGATCTGTGGACAACTATGATTCTAAACAATGAAAAAATATAACTTCATAACATTAAATGTTTTATATTTGAATTTCATCTCTTTATCATATAGTTAATGAGTCTTCAACCAATCCTGATGCCATGTTTTTCTTCATATAACCTAGCTTCTCAGATTAGTTGTTCAGCATACAGGTTGAATTTTAAGTATGGTGAAAAAATACAACCACGTCTCACACTTTTCTTAATTTTAAACCATTCAGTGTTTCCATGTTTTGTTTGAACAACTGCCTCTTGGTCCGAGTAGAAATGAGTACAATTAAGTGTTCAGGAATACTTATATAATATATATGACTCAATCTGATGTTTTAGAATATTTTTTGTTGCAAGAATCAAAGCAAATATATATAATTCAATTCAATCTGGCTCATGCAATAAATAGGTTGTATAAAATTTCCATTCATAAAAGTCAGTAGATCAAAAGTTTAACTTGGCAATGTCAGAAAAACTTCAATTTCCTTCCATCTCTGTTTTGCTTTCTGTGCCATCATATAATTCTAATTCTGACAATTCCATTAGCAGAGATAGTCACGAAGTACTTGTATGGTGCTGTGAGTTAATGTGCTGGACTGCAAAGTCAGTTTGAACAGCAAGGTTGGCAGTTCAAGCTTGCCAGCTGTTCCTCAGAAGCCTTATACAGGGTCACTATGAGTCAGAACTGATTTGAAGGCACTTACCAACAACATACATAGTTACAGGACCATTTCCTGCCCCATCTTCTCCAAGGATAGAAGAGAATTTATTTGGAAAATTATTTGAAGGGACTAAGAAAGTGTATTTGTATCCATGAAAGCTTCCAGAAATATACATATGCATCATATTGGACCACAGTGGGACATATGAACATCACCAAAAAAGTAGATTTTACCATCTAATATGCAAACTGGTCTCTCCATCCAAAGACACAAAGAGTGAAGAACATCAAAGACTCAAGTAAGCAATTAGTTCAAAGGACTAATGGACAGTGTGAACCACAGTCTCCAAAGCCTGAAACCAACACAACTAAATGGTGACTATCACTAGCAACCACTCTGATAGATCACAATACAAGGTGCTCAGAAAAGTGGGAGACAAATGTAGAAGAAAATTAAAAATAATAGCAAGAGCAACCTTACTGCTCTGTGAGGGACTGGTGGAATTCCCAAGATTGTGGCCTTTAGACACACATCAAACTGGACTGAACCTATCCCTTGGGACCAACTTGTAGCCAAACAACACACAGGACTATAACATGAATAATAATAGTCATGAGGAATGTATTTCTCAGAGCAATCAACTGCATGAGACCATAAAAGCAGTATTTGAAAAAACAAAGCTCAGGAGACTAGAAGGACAAATGGAAATGAGGAACCTAAGGAGGACACAGAAAAAGTGCCTTTACACTGAAGAAATTACAACTAAAATTACAAGAAAAAAAAGTGAATAAATTATTAAATGGAAAACTAATGTACTCTGTAAACATCCACCCAAACCATAATATATAAAAAAGGGGGGGAGAAAAAAACGGGAACTGTTGACATACACACAATCGAGTACTACTCAGACATAAAGAAAATGAAGTCTTTATGAGCTTTGAAAGCAACATGCTGCGAAATGTCAGTCACAAAAGGCCAAATAATTGCATGATCTTACTTAGATAAAATAAAAGAATATATAGAAACCAAAGATTATTAGTAGTTATCAGGAGTAGGAAGGAAAGGTGGAATAATTTGGGGAAGGATAGTGAGAATGTTTCCTAACCTGAAGAATGCAATCAGTGTCATTGAATTCACATATGCACATTGTTGAAATGCAAATGTTTTGCTATGCATGATTTTACCACAATAAAAATTTCAAAAGTCTAAAATAATGGTATTAACTATTGGAAAAGTATAGAGAGAAATGATAGAATAGAAAATAATCCATTACCCAGAGATAACCAATATTTACCTGTTGTATACCTTTTAAGTGTTTTTCCATGTTTGTATAAATCATTGCCAGGTTTTAACCACTTTGGGAATAAATTAGTATTGAATTTCCTTATATGCGCAATTAAAAAAAGAGTACATTTTGTTAGCATAAGGAAACTTAGTTCTGAGCAGCTTGCATTTTCCAAAGTCAAGATATTGTCAACTTTACCCAAAGAAAATTGGTATTGCAGCGACAGTGTGAGAGTCTGGGATGGGAGATGGGCAAGCTAAACAACCACAGTAAGTACACATCCTCTAAAGCCTGACAAATAGCTTAATCATTAGTAAATATGACTTGGAGTTGTTAACCTTCCCCCATTGAGACTTGAGGAACCACCAAAAGTTCCAAATCACTGTTTTCCAAATTTTCTAGTAATTCCAGAATAAACATCTTTTGAAACTTCCAGATATTCAATTATGTAGATAAAAATCCTTGATACAGAAGAGAAAGGGGAATTCAAGGGGTTGTTTTATCATAGTTATTTTTTATTTAGCACAAACCCTATATCAGTTTATATACTACAGCTTTTTATACATTGTCATGTTTGATCAGTGTAAAAATCATAAAGAGTACATTCATACTACTTCAATCACAGACTGAACCTTAAAGTTGCAAAATATTAAGCAATGTCTCTAGGATCACATGTGTGTGCATACTATCTACTCTTTTGCATATCTTGGTGATTATAGTAGGAGAAATCTAAAGTAAATTTTGATCCTTAGCAAATTCTTTTAGCTAAATCTATAATCCTGGGAGAACTGCAGTAAGATTCATCTCCAGATTGTTCTAAATCAGGCCCAGATTCCAGAGAACAAAATAGGGACGCCTGAAACTATGACTTAATGTGATATGATAATGCCAAGTGAGCAAGCAATTTTCATTTGGGCATTTTCCAAAAAGAAAATGATCAAATCATTTTTATTCTCCCTGGATGCATTAGCACAAGGACAGTTCCTGTTACATAAAAAAAATAAAATATCAATTAATTACAGCACTAAAATACATGTGTCTTCTAAATACATTTTTTATATGAGGTGCTCTATGCAGAAACTAAATACGCACAATAATATTAATCAAATTATGAAAAAAAATTACTCATCATTATAACAACATTTTGAAATGTTTTGTTTTATTCTTAAATTCAGGTTTATCATTTACATAAAATACTGCATTGAAATTTCAAGTATTTAATGAAAAAGTACTGATTGATGCTAGATTCCATTTAAGCTTTCCTAACACATCTGCTTTTCCCATTAGACAATTACAATCTTTTGTAATTAATACTTTTAAATATTAATATTTTACCTTTAGTAGTTTAAGTTGGCCAGCTAACCTCAAAGTCAGTAGTTCGAAACTACCAGATATTGTGTGGGAGAAAGATGAGGCTTTCAGTTACCATAAAAATTTACAGCCTTGGAAACCTTATTGTTGTTGTTAAGTGGTGTCAAGTCAGTTCCAACCCATAGTGATCCTGGAAACCCTATAGAAAGTCACTATTAGTCGGAACTGACTCCATAGGACATAACCAATCAATAACCAACCAATGCATCTGCTTTTCCCAATTGTTGCTGTTGTTAGGTGCCATCGAGTCAGTACCAACTCATAGCGACCTTATGCACAGCAAAACGAAACACTGCCCAATCCTGGGCCAACCTCACAATTTTTGCCATGCTTGAGCCCCACTGATGTTGCCACTTTGCCAATCCAACTCACTGGAGGTCTTCCCCTTTTTCTCTGACCTTCCACCTTACCAAATGTGATATCCTTCTCCAGCCATCTTGGCCTCCAAGGAGCACTCTGGCTGTACTTCTTCCAACACAAATCTGTTGGTTCTTTTGGCAGCCACGGCACTTCCAATATTCTCCTCCAACACCATAACTCAAAAGTATCAATGCTTCTACAGTCTTCCTTATTCACTGTCCAGCTTTCACATGCAAATGAGGTTGTTGAAAATACCATGGCTTGGGTACCAAGAAAACACCATGGCTTTTCCCATTAGACAACCATAACCTTTTGCAGAAAATCCAAAGTATTAGTATTTAATCTTTAGTAGTTTACATTTTGATACAGTAACTCTGTGTACTCTTTCCATCTTGTTTTAATGATTCCTGCCTAATTCAGTATTTTGTCCACTGAATTATTTGATAGTACAACTCAATAATTACTGATCATGCTTTTCTTTCCTACTCTCACCCTCTGTTAATTCCAAGTGTCTATACATTTCATCATCACACTTCATCTTCTCAAGTTGCCCATTTGAAATTTTCACTTCAGTTCTGTCATTTTATTATTTCTTTTATTTTCTTCACTTATTCTATGTTCAAGAGCAAGTTTTAGAGTCTCCTCTGACACCACTTTGGTCTTTTCTTTCTTTCCTGTCTTTTTAATGACATTTTGTTTTCTTCATCTTTGATGTTCTTGATGTCATCCCACAATCTATCACCATGACTAGTTTTGCTAACTACTTATTCTCTTTTTTGTTTTCAAACAGCATTCCAATAACCAGTAATTAGCAATGGAACTGAACTGCCTGTTTGAGCAATTTCAGAAGGGAGAAGTTAGTAAATATCTTAAAAGTCTTCATCATTAGTGGTTGATGCATAAATTTTAGCAAGCAATATTTATGGTTCTTCAATGTTGTTTTTAGGTGCAGTTGAGTTGGTTCTGACTCATAGCAAACCTATGTAGGGTTTCCCAGGAGCAGGTGGTGGGTTCGAACTGCTGAAGTTGTGGTTCAGAGTCCAGTGCTGATCCTAGAGTGCCACTTTGTATGGGTATGGATATTAGCTTATCTCTGGCAGTGTTGTACTTCTGGATAGACCTTGAAAAAAATGTTTTTGAACATCTTCAATTAAGATGTTCAGCAAGTGGAGGCAGCATGGGAAATGCTTACTCATCTATGCCAAGAAATTTGGAATACATTTACCTGACCAACCAACTACAGGAGATCCATATTTGATGGCAGAAAGGTGATCCAATAGATGGCAGAACTTACTGAACCATATTATTAATATCACATCCAAGTAAATGGCTTCTGCAGTGCACCAACAGGAGGCTGCCTGAAATTCAAGTCAGATTGGAATGAGGGTATCATTGCTGATGTCAAATAGATTTTTGCTAAAAACTCAGAATACCAGAAAGATGAAACAAACTGTGAATTACATTGCAAAGAAAGGGGATTTCAGAACACTTAATTGTACTCATGTGGAACATGTACATAGACCACAAGACAGTCCTTAGATCAGAATAAGAGCATACTGTTTGGTTTAAAATCAGGAAAGGTTTTTTTATCAGGGTTTCATCCTTATACTATGCATACTCAGAAGTCCTGATGTAGTGCTGTACGATAAGCACTGGACTGTTAAGCACAAGGTTAGTAGATTAAACCTATCACCCATTCCCTGAAAACCATATACAGAGTCAGAATCAGAATCAGTCAGATCTGATTTGACAGCACATACTAACTCAGTCTCTATGCTGAGTAAATAATCAAGGAATATGGATTATATGGAAAAGAACACAGCATCAAGACTGGAGGAAGACTCATTAAATATCTATGATATGCAGATGACAAACCTTGCCTAATGAAAGCAAACAGGATTTGAATCACTTACTGATGAAGATTAAAGACATCCTTCAGTATGGATTACACTTCAACACAGAGGAAGCTAAAATCTTCACAACTGGACCAATAAGCAAATAGAGATAAATGGAGAAACTACTGAAGTTGTAGAGGATTTCATTTTACATGGCTCTACAATCCACATTCATAGGCACAAACCAAAGGACATATTAGGCAAATTTACTGCAAAAGGTTTACTGTTAAAGGGTTAAAAGGAAAGATGTCAGTATGAGATTTAAAATGCATTTTACCCAAACCATGTTATTTTTAACTGGTGGCATTGTGGGTTAATATGCTGGACAGCAAAGTTGATTTGAACTGCAAGGTCAGAAGTTCAAGCTCACCAGCCATTCTTCAGAAACCCTACACTGGATCACTGTGAGTTAGAACCTACTTGATAGCACTTAACAACAACAACATATACATATGAAAGTAGGATAATAAAAAAGGAAGACCAAAGAAGAATATTCATTTACCACGAACTTCCAGAAAAATGAACAAATCTATTATGCAAGTACAGCCAGAATACTCATTAGAAACAAGAATGGCAAGACTTTGCCTCACATACTTTGGAAATGTCATCAGCAGGGACCTGTCCCTGCAGAAGAACATCGTACTTGATAAAGCAAAGGGTCAGTGAAAAAGAGGAAGGTCTTCAACAGATGGACTGACCCATAGAGTGGCTGCAATAATGTGCTCAAACATAGCAGTGATAGTGAGGATTGTGCAGGACTGAGCAGTGTTTCATTCATTTGTTCAAACCAGGATAAGAAACTAACACTTTGATTTAATAGCTCCCTGGCTCATGAGACTCCACCTGGAGCTTGGTCACAGATTATGTCTGCGTAAACAGAAGAGTGACTGAAAATCCAAGCAACTCTGACAGTCACGGGCTATAGTTGTTGTTGTTGTTAAGTGCCATCGAGTCGGTTCCGACCCATAGCGACCCTGTACAGGGTTTCCGAGGGTGTAAATCTTTACGGGAGTAGAAAGCCTCATCTTTCTCCCGCGGAGCGGCTGGTAGTTTCGAACCGCTGACCTTACGGTTCGCAGCCCGATTCGTAACCACTACGCTACCTCCTTTTGCTCCATGGTATAGTGGTCAGCCGAGCACCAACTAAGTTAGAAAGAAGACAAGGTCTCTGGAAAGGAAATGGAAGGCAAAAACAAGCTTCAAAAAGTTCAGAAGTTCAGGCATGGTGAAATTGTTTCTTTCAACAGCTAAAATAAGAAAATGTGTCTGCACTGACGTAAGGAGTGACATCTGGTCCAAATCTTTATTAGAATAATAATAAGGGAATTATGGGCATGGTATACATGGTAGGAAGCAGTTCTTTCTGATCATATATGCAAAGCACAATCTCTGGTTTCACACATTTATAAGGCATGTTAGATCATGGGACAATGATGCTTTGGTCTATGGAAGCCAGGGAGAAAATCTGAACTTGCTTATCAGAGTCTTTGACAGTGCTTCTTAGATCAGTTCAACACTGAAGTTAGTTTTCACTAACTGGGCTCTATAAACCCCATATATCTTCTCTGCATGGTTGAAAGGGCCATATAGAGGCTCAAGATATACAGAATTCACATGCAATGTAAACATTTCAGAGAAAAAAATGTGCTAAATGCACATAGAATGTTCCAGAATTTCTGTGACATAATATCTTTGTGGAATAGGAATTGATAGATTTTAGAAATTAAAGTAGATGATGGCTTTGCTTAAAACTGAACCAGAAGGGATGGCAGCAAAAGAAGGGTAGATATTAAGAATCCAGATGTGAGAAATCATTCATTTCAAAACAAATGACAAAAGGCAAAACAGAAATATGAAAATAATGGCACATGAAATAAGAAAAGATGGCATCTATACTAGCTTGGCACCATGTGCAGAAGCAGAGTTAGCACTAAATGAACACATATAAAAAGAAAATATTATTTTTCATTACTCCTTGAAACCCTATACAGGGTCGCTGTGAGTCAGCATCTACTCAAAGGCACTTAACAACAACAACAACATATTAGCATAATGAGTTTTTGTTCTTGTAGGTTAACGACTAGATGCTGATACCAGCTACAATTATAAAGTCAACAATATTTATTAAGCCAAACACTAATCTAGGCACAGGAGATACAGCAGGAAACAAAATAGAAAAAAAAAAAAAATCTAGTTCTTTTGGAGTGTAAAACTAGCTTGCAGCTAGTTGTTCTTAAGTGTTGTCAAGTCAGTTTCAACTTTTAACAACCCTGCAGAGGGTTTCCAAGGAGTGGCTGGTGAGTTCTAACTGCTGACCTTTTGGTTTAAACTGACCAGTGCTTATCCTAGTGGTGCTGGTGTGCTGTGGACTTGGTTCTGACTCATAGCAACCCTGAACAGAGGTTTATAGGGGAGCAGAAAGTCTCATCATTCTCCCACAGAACAGCTGGTAGTTTCTAACTGCTGACCTTGATGTTAGCAGCCCAACTCGTAACCACTATGCTGCCAGGGCTCCTTGCTTACCCTAGTGGTGTTGTTGTTGTTGTTGTTAAGTGCTATCAAGTAGATTCCGACCTATAAAGACCCTGAATAGGGTTTCCAAGGAGTGGCTGGTGAGCTTGAACCACCAACCCTGTGGTTTAAATCAATTTTACAGTCATTACATTACATTACAGTCATTACATTTACATTAACCCACAGTGCCGGGGAATATAAATAAAGAGATTAAGTCAACTCTGCATTGTATTTAGAATACTGGATGATGTAATGCTGTGTTGTAGAAGGAAATTGAGAAAAATGTGAAGATGGGGAGTATAGAATCGGGGTAAGGGGAGGAACAATTGTTCATGTCAAAGAAGGTGGCTAAAATTCTTAGCTATGAAGGTTACATTTGGATCAGACCTAAATAACTATGGGAGAGAGCTTTGCAGAAAGATAAGAGAGGAATGTTTTAACTGATGAAACAAGAAGCATGTATCCTTGTGTGCAGACCCTGTGTGGTTGCAGAGAAGGGGTGAAGGGCCTAGCAGCAACTGCATTCAGAAAGACCAGGGAGTGGGATAAAACTCATTGCAGGTCATCAAGAGGACTTTACAAGAGCAAGATGAAAGACAATTAGAGACATTGGTCAGGCTTCTTTGACTTGATTTTAACAGGATGACTTTGTCTCTTGTGTTCACACTAGACTCTAGGTGGGGGACAGGACAGAAAAAAGATACCATGCTAATATCCTATTGTTGTTAAGTGTTGTTGAGTTCGTTCTGACCCACAACGATCCTTTATAAGGTTCCCGAGGAGTAGCTGGTGGGTTTGAACTGCCAACCATGAAGTCCAAACTTTCCTTGTAGTCCAGCACATTATCCTGCAGCACCACACCAGGACTTGTTGTTAAGTGGTGTTGAGTCGGTTTCAACTCACAGAGACACTCTCTAGGGTCTGCGAGAAGTGGTTGGTGAGTTTGAACCACCAACCTTGCAGTTGAAACCGACCTTGCAGTCCAGCTCATTAACGCATAGAGTCACACCAGGACTCCTCAGTATCCTATTATCAGCTATAATAATAATCCAGGCTAAAAATTGTATTGGCCTAGATAGAATAGTAACAAGGAAGGTAGTGTGAAATAGTTACATTTTAAGATAAGAGCCACTCCATTATTGGAGTGGATATAGAGTGAAAGAAAGAAGAGAGCTTTTTACTTATGCCACTGAAAAAAAATTGGAGTCATTAATAATTGAAGTAAAATGCAAAAAGTCAGATTTAAGAGTTTTGAAAAATCAAAAGTTAGTTTGAACATCTTAATTTTAATATGTGCTTGGGACAAACAAGGGTCCATATAGTGGTGGTAGAGTTGTGTACCATCAAGTAAGTTCCTATTCATAGTGATCTGTATATGGTTTCTGAGACTGTAAATCTTTATGGGAGAAGAACCTTACTTTTCTTCTGCGGTGTAGCTGTGCTAGTGTGCCGTGGAGTCAGTTTTGACTCATAGCGACCCTGTACAGGGTTTCCGAGGCTGTAAATCTTTACAGGAGCAGAAAGCCTCATCTTTTTCCCATGGAACCACTGATAGTTTTGAACTGCTGACATTGCGGCTCACAGCCAGATTCGTAACCACTGCTCTAACAGAGCTGCCTTCCATATGGTATAGGTCACTGAAAATATGAGTATGACTGCAACTAAGAGAAATTTGGTTCAAAAATATACATTTCAGAATCACTAGAGTTTTTAAAAGCATAAGACTGAATAAAATAACAGATTTCTAAGAATTAAAGCCCAGGACATTCCAAGATTTAAATAT
Source organism: Chrysochloris asiatica (assembly GCF_000296735.1). NCBI lineage: Eukaryota > Metazoa > Chordata > Mammalia > Afrosoricida > Chrysochloridae > Chrysochloris > Chrysochloris asiatica. The sequence goes on along the minus strand of NW_006408554.1, from coordinate 23,324,504 downwards.
CTAAGAGACAAGAAGATACAGCAACACAAATAACAGCAAATCTAAGAAAGATTAACTAGTGAAGTTGGAGGAAAATCAGAATACTATGTTATTTTCTGTAAGTCAAGAAAATATCTCCAGCTAAAGGATATGATCAATTGTGCCATATGCAAGATGATTATTGGAAGCGGATCATCATTTTGACAAAATAAAGAGCTATGGAGACCTTCAAAGTTTCAGTATCAGGGTGAGAGAAAACATGACTTGAATGGATGCATAATGAAAACAAGGACTATAAATGAATCAGTTTTACTATAAAGGACAGAAAAAAGTAAGGGGGTCATTATAAAAAATTTTTTAAAGGTGTTTTTAAGCTTTTTTGATACAAAATAAAATGTTTTTATATTGGTGGAAATAATCCATCAAAGTGTAAAGGTAGAGGAATAGTAGAGAGACAGGTAGGGAAATAGTAGAGAGATGGTAGGACTTCTGTATGATGCCATTGAATAGATCAGAGGGAGTGGATGCTCAGCACTAGACAGATTCATGGAAAGCATGCCCAGGGGCAGGGGCCGAAAGGCAGCAAACAGGGCATTAGCAAAGAGTAGTGAGAAATTGTCTAAAGGACTTCTGGAAGCTAACTTCAGATTAATGATACTTCATCAATGAAATAGAAAGTAAGATCATCATCAAAGAAATAGGATGGTTAAGAGACCGTTACTAATGACCACATAATATCATGTTTGGTAAGGTGGAAGGTCAGAGAAAAAGAGGAATACCCCAAATGAGATGGATTGGCCAAGTGGCAGAATCGATGGACTCAACGTGGCAACAGTAGTTAGGTTGGTCCAGGATCGGGCAGTGTTTCCTTCTGCTGTGCATAAGGTTGCTATGGGTAGGGACCAACTCGATGGTACCTGACAACAATAACAACAACAAAATCAATTAAAGCCTAATTTGATACTGAAATTTATGGTTGTGAAGTGAGGGTACTCTGCTCAGTATGAATAGTTATCATTTGTCATGTAAGCACAGAAACATAAGTGGAGTTTGTTAACGCCTATAAAAAAAAGCAAAAAATAGCAAGAGGAGTAAGAATAATAAAGAATTAGATGTTGCAAACCCTGATGCCAAAGAGTAGTTGTAGACATGATAAGAGAGGAAAACTTAAAAATGGCTGTTAAAGAGTGGAATGTTTGAAATTAATAATAGCATCACTGGAAGACAAGAGAACAAGAATTGAAAGCCAAAGATTTGGAAGGTCAATCTACATAGTTATTAAAATCAAGAATTAGGAGAATGTTAGTGTTGAAAAGAATAACAATGAACTAACAACTAAAATCTTCAAAAAGAGGTAGTCTTCTACTGTTAATAGGCAACTACAAAGAGATAATTGGTTAGGAATGAGATATGGATAGGAAGATAGGACACAATGCTATAAAATGTATGTATTGACATAGGTATAGGTATAGATATGTATACATACAAATACAATTAAATTTAAATCTAAATAAAATCTGGTTTTCATTCCATGGCGATAATTTATATAGAGAATATATAAATTGCCACAGGAACTCTGGTAGTGTAGCGGTTACGAATCGGGCTGTGAACTACAAGGTCAGTAGTTTGAAACTACCAGTTGTTCCATGGAAGAAAGATGAGGCTTACTGCTCCTATAAAGATTTACAGCCTCGGAAACCCTGTACAGAGTCACTATGGCTTGGAACCGACTCCACAGCACATAACCAACCAACCAATAGTTGCTTAGTTCAAGTAAATCAACATTAATTTTATGTTCTCAAAAGACTATCTAAGTAACTCAAAGAAAGCTATTCTAAGAACGCTAATTAATTTCTAACTGAGCTACTTAATACACTTTTATAGGAGAAAAAAACTAATTCATCTAAAGTATTCCAGTATTACCATAATACGAATAATATACAATATTGCCTTCCATCTTCACAATCAGAAACCTTGTTTACAATGTCTTAGATATTAGGAATTCAAAGGCCATGAAAGACACTTGTTATTAGAACTATAACCTTTATGATGGTATTAAGTAGTGGAAAATAATTGTAACAGGTCTGTGTAATTACTTGGGACCAGTTTTTAATAAACATTTTTATTATAATTCTGTCATTTTATCAAATGAATTTCTCATTTTTGTAATGGTTAGTATTTTAAGAAGCAGTACTCTATTTAAAAGAATCTTTGATTGTTTTAGGTGAAGCTTGGTTTTATTTCTAAGCTTTCTATTGCCAAAATATTTCTCTCAAATATGTAACATGAGGCTCTTAAGTAAATTAGAATTGAAGGAAAAAGAAAAGGGCAAGGATACAAGAATAATGTACTCTTCCTTTAGAGAATGTTTAAACATTGTAGAGAAAAAGATAAAAACAAAAACACCATATTGTTTCTGTTATAACTTTTACCTTGAAACATTTAACCAGAATAATGGGAAACTTTAGTTGCTTGAATGATTATATATTCCTGAGTGTCTTGGTGTATATCCAACCCCTCACCCTAAAAAAAACAAAAACAGTGGGAATGGAAGCAATGCTGTTCAATAATGATGCATGGAGGGGATTATAGTCATTGCAATGAAATGAAATATGATAGGATGAATGTAAAGTTGATGTTCTCCCATGTAAACTATCACTCAGTTCACAATAAAAAATTAAAAAAAAAAAAGCTGTTCTCAAGGAGCAGCAAGTCTAGTAGTGACATGCATATACAAGTCACTAATTGTAGTGTAACTTGATACAGGCTTTGGAATATAATTGCCTAGCAATAGCTATTAATTTCTTTGTGTTTTTTTGGTCTAGTTTTGCTCGGGTTTTATATTATATGTGAAAAAATATATACAACATGCATAGTTCACCTTGAGTTTGATGAAGTCTTTGATGGAAGTAACTAGATAAGACATCCAAACCAATAAATAAGTAAAACGATTAAAAAAAAAAAAAAAAGATAGGAATCAACTGAAAGTGCTCCTAATGACCA
>NW_006408554.1:23310118-23320842 GCF_000296735.1 Chrysochloris asiatica | reverse complement strand
TGGAAACCCTATACAGAGTTGCTATGGGTTGGAATCAAATCGATGGTACTTAACAACAACAACAACAGGTTTGGGAGTCCTGATGTGGCACTGTAGAATCAGCACTGGACTGCTAACCACAAGACTGGCAGTTCAAACCCACCAGCTACTCCTCGGAAACCCTATATGGGGTAACTGTGAGAAAGAACTGACTCGACAGCACTAAATAACAATAAAGTATGTTTGAGTCCTGGTGATGTTCTGTAGCATAAGCACTGGACTGCAAGATCTATTTGAACCACAAGTGGCGGTTCAAACCCACCAGCCGCTACTTGGAAACCCTATACAGGGGCGCTGTTAGTCAGAACTGATTGGATGGCAGTTAACAAATACTATATGGAAGGAGCCCTGGTAACATAACAGTTTGAACTGGCAACTTTGCAGCTAGCATTTCAGTGCTTCTGCAGTGGCACAACAGGATTCAGTGATGCATGCATTTGGCAGATGATAGCCCCTTAGAAAAATCACATCACCTTAGCAAAAATAAAACAGAGGTTGTAAAAGATCAACTAGTTCCTTCTACTTTGTTTATTTTTATAGATAAATTAGGAAAACAAGAGGACGAGGTAATGAAAGATCCAAAAAACTTGTTTTCTAAAAAGGAAATAGAAGATGAAATAAAAAGACTAATTTAAACATTCAAGTGATCCCCTCTACCACCACTATAGTTCAAAAATGGTTTGAAATTCCAGGGTCTTCCTTTTCTGATAGACTAGTTCTAGTCCCCGGCTGTGGTACAATTTAGTACATTTAATCACATTTAGGAAACATTATAAGAGATGATCACTTAAACTTAAAAGGAGGTTTAATTCTTGATTATCAACTAATAAGGAACTGAATAAATAGTATTCATGTGAATAGAAGAAAATGGAGATCTAAGATCTGTGCATTGTTCTGCTATACATACTGCTGTCATGAGTTTTTACCAAATATGGACACCTAATAACAATAACTGAAAGAGTAATGTGTAGTGTTTGAATTTACATGTCTGTCTCATAAGCCACAAATACGGTGGAGATGATTTTGCTCTAGAGTCTGTCTTTATACCTTCTATACTGAGCATAGATTCTAATTTTCTTATTTGCTGAACATTTTTGCTGCACCGTTCTTTTACTTCTCCTTTAGCACCTGGTGATGTGCGTAGGAGCACCCAACCAGGAAAAATCCTACTCTGCCAATTCTTCCTTAACCTTGAAATGTATATACCCTGGAGGAAATAACAACTGTGCAATTTGGTCACATCTGTATTTTATCATTTCTAAACTCAACTGGCATCAGGATTGGAGGAAGACTCATTAACAACCTGCCATATGTAGATGATACAACCTAGCTTGCTGAAAGTGAAGAGGACTTTGAAAACATTTACTGATGAAAATCAAAGAGCACAGCCTTCGGTATGGATTACATCTCAGTGTAAACAAACAAAAATCCTTACCACTAGACCAATAAACAACATTCTTATCAACGGAGAAAAGATTGAAGTTTCAAGGATTTCATTCTTCTTGGATCAATTATCAACACTCACGGAAGCAGCAGTCAAGAAATCAAACAACATATTGCATTAGGCAAATCTGCTGCACAAGACTTTTTAAAAATGTTGAAGAGCAAATATGTCAGCTTGAGGACTAAGGTGTGCCTGACCTAAGCCATGGTATTTTCAATAACCTCATATGCATGTGAAAGCTGGACAGTGAGTAAGGAAGACCGTAGAAGAATTGATGTTTTTGAGTTATGGTGTTGGAGGAGAATATTGAAATTGCCATGGGCAGCCAAAAGAACCAACAGATCCGTTTTGGAAGAAGTGCAGCTAGAAAACTCCTTGGAGGCCAAGATGGCCAAACTTCGTTTCTCATACTTTGGACAATTGTCAGGAGGGACCAATTACTGGAAAAGAGTATCATATTTGGTAAGGTGGAGGGTCAGAGAAAAAGAGGAAGACCCCCAATGAGATTGATTGGCCAAGTGGCAGCATCGATGGACTCAGTGTGGCAACAGTAGTGAGATTGGCCCAGGATCAGGCAGTGTTTCATCCTGCTGTGCTTAAGGTTGCTATGGGTCGGTACTGACTTGACGGCCCCTAACAACAACAACAAAAAAACTCAACTGGACACTTCACTCTGCTCACCAATTTTTTATGTTAACACATTCTCCATTATATCTTTGTAGTTATTTCTAATTTGTCAATTATTTTCATGTTTCCAAATCCTGTGGAAACTTTTTTCATTTATTCTGAACAAACACCCTTATTTTATGTTTTCCTAGTCCTTAAGACTGGTTTGAACTGCAAGTGGTTGTGTGCTAACTCATATTGACTCTGCAGAGAGTTTCTCAGTCTGTAAATATTTATGAGAACAGAAAGCCTCATCTCTCTCCTGAGGAGCATCTAGTGGACTTGAATTGCTGACCCTTTGATTAGCATCCCAATGCATAACCCATTATGCCACCAGGGCTCAAAATAAAAACGAAAACACAAAATACAAAAATTGAAGTAGCTATCTAAAAATAACATTTCCAATATTTTTCTAAAATACAATTCCAAATAGCTTTATCTGCAATCATATTTCCTCTTTATTTTCTATTTTACAACAGGCTGAGTGGTTTCCAAATTAAATTTGAATTATTTTTAAGAATTTTGGATCTCATGTATTCCAGAAGTTTTAAAACTTCCACTAATTGATTATTCATCTTTTTTTTTATTTCATTATTATCACACTTTCAATTAATTTAGTTTCTCAAACTTAGCTTTCTTCATTTAAAAATAAAACCAAGTTTGAGTCCTAAATCAGTCAGTAACTAGACATGCAATCTTTTTTAAGAAACATCTTATTATTGTATCTCAACACTCTCATTTGAAATCTAAGGCAATTTAGCTAGGGGACTACTACAAATTTTACTAGCACTTTCATTCCATTAATTATAACATCCCATGGAGCACTGATGCAATAAAGTATCTTTTACTGCATATTAAGATCAATGATGAATCTTAATGACATAAAGATGTTGTCATTTTCATCTTTAATACAATTTGAGGACTACTCAAGTCCATTCAATGCTCTATGTTCCTGACTTTTTCTACAAAAAATGTGGTCATAATTTCCACTTGAAAGGACAAGCAGACCAGCCTGGAGCAGCTAGAAGAACAGAAGATACTTCTGGAAAGCAAGACCAACAGGAAAAATACAAACAATAAAGGCAGTCCAACTGATTACTACAAGAACAAGCAAGTTGCTCACCCAGATGACATCAAGTCAAGTAGTCGGGTCCCCTCAGGGCAAACCCCCTTCTAAGACTAAGACTCAATGGGAATATACGCTCTGATTGGTGACCACGTTCATCACCGTTAAGGGGAAGTGAGAGCAAAACAGCAAGCTAAGCCCTACAATGTTCAATAGACTTCTGTGAACCTGGGTGAAGACCTGGTTGACCAGCAGTGTGGGAAGACCTGGGGACTCTTGGGCCGAGACAGTGACATAGCCACAGAGGACTAGAGTGGAGAGTGAAGCGTTCATCTGATAGGAGACGGTGCATGCATAAATACACCCACACTTGCAGATAATACCCACTTGACCTGGCTTCAATGAGTGGATGATCAGGGCTCAATTAGAAGAAGAAAGAGAGGGAAAAAAAAAAGAGTAATCTGATATAATTTGAAGAACTTGACCTACACCTATGAATGCAGTAGCTCAAAGAGGGAACAAATCCTTACAGCAAGGATCATTGCTATGCCCTCAATATACAGGGTAGACAGAGATGGGCAACTTGGACATTAGCTACCCAAAATAGGGTTGGGGGAGGATGCAAAGGCAAGAAGTGACTGGCTTACAAGCTTTCAAGAGGGAGCCTCGATGCAGAGGGGGCGGAGGAAGGTAGAATCTCCACTGAGTATTATCTAATCTGTCTGTGCGGGGCTGATGAAAGGAGATGGGGATAGGTCTCTTGTGTTACAATAGTGAATAATTGTTATCAGGACTGACTGTGAGGGTTGGAAATGTAAAGGTAGAAGTTTTGTAGCAAAAGGAGGGAAGTGATTGACTTTGCAGTTCAGGAGCAGAGGTCCCTGGAACCATCAAGGGAGAAGAGTAGAGTGTGGGACCCTAGCCAGATAAACAGCGATACCAGAGATGGAGGCAGAGACAATGATGTGGATGGATGGAGTGGCTGGGAACTCTAGATCCAGACAGGGAGAGGGGCTGTGTGCTGACAACCAGGGTGGTAGACTTGCAGGGTATACCCTTTGATTGGTTGATGATGCATGGAGGGGATTGTAACCATGGCAATGAAACTATATACAATTGTTGTTGTTGTTCAGTGCTGTCAAGTCAGTTCCGACCCATAGGACCCTGTATAGGGTTTCTAAGGAGCAGCTGGTGAGCTTGAACTGCTGACCTTGAAGTTCAAATGGCTTTGCAGTTTGGCACATTAACCCACAGCCACACCAGGACTCGGATGAATGTAAAATTAATGTTCTTCCAAGTAAACTATCACAGAATTCACAATAAAAACATGTTTTTGTTTTTTTTTTAAAAGAATAATTTAAAAAAAGATAATGGAGTTTTTCTTCTTGACTAGATGGGTCTGGTGAAAGGAGATGGGAATAAGATTTTTATGATTCAATAATGGATAATTGTTATCATGTCTAATTGCGACTCTCACAATTATAAAAGTAGAAGTTTTGTAACAAAAACAGAAACAAAGGACCCTAGGATCATCAAGGGAGAAGAGAACACATGGAATGAGAAACCTTATCCATAGAAGCAGCAACACCAGAGATGGAGGCAGAGATGGGGACATGGAGAAAGGAAGCAGCTGAGCACTCTAGATTCATGGGAAGTGAGGGACTAAGAGATGGTGGCCAGGAGGCAGACTTGCAGAATGTGCCCTTTGGTGGTGTAAATTCTTTTATATGCCTGAGTGTTTTTTGTTTTTTTTAAAGTTAAAGTGAATAGAGAGAAACATTGGTAAGTAATGGTACATGAAGGGGATTATAATCATTGTAATGAAACAATGATTTGTTGAATGTAAAATGAATTATCTGCCCTGTAAACTTTTACCACACGAAAACCTTAAATAAATAAATAAATAAAATTTTTAAAAGTGGTCATTTTTCATCTTTTATCTTATTATATCTGATTTCATAGAAAATTATAAATATCATTAAAAAATGAAGGTATTAAGTTAAATGATCTTTAATAAGTCTTTCAGTTTTTAAAGAATGATAATTCTTTGAGTTACACACATTTTCATGTATAAGAATTCAGATGCTGGTCACATATTTAACAATCAACTCTATTCACTCTTTCTTTTTTCTTTTTTGTTGGTTGGTTTGGTGTTTTTCTGTTTGTTGAGAAAATCGAGGGGTAAGATTATGGCATAAATAGATGCACCATGATGTCTCCCACAACAATGACACAAAAAACAAGTAACAGCCAATGCAATCAGTGATCTTGGACCTCTGAACAACAACTGACAGATTGGAGCACCATGCTGAACACCAAACAATGAGAAAAGAACAAAGGTGGAGATTTACAAATGTCTGCACTCTACACATTGACATGGTGCAGCATGGTCATTCTGAAACAGATACAGGTGGAAGGAGGAGCCTTCTGGTGCAGAGGTTATGCATGTTGGATAATGAACAAGGTACACCAAAGAAGAATCAATGTATTTGAATTATGGTGTAGGTGAAAAATATTGAAAAGTACAATGGCTATAACAATAATTGTGAGGATAGTGCAGGACTGAGCAGAGCTTCGTTCTGTTGTGTATAGGGTTGCTATGAGTTGGAATTGAGTCAAAGGTACCTAACAACAACAGCAATCCTAAATTTAGATAGAAATTGTAGCAAAATCCAGCAAACATAAAACTCCATAAGAAAAACATACATCATAACAAGCTAAAATTTATTCCAGGAATATATAAATGGCTCAATATTAAAACCTCAATGTAACACACTAAATTCATTTTTAAAAAACTGAAGAGAATCACACATTCATCTTGACAGATACAGAAAAAGCATTTAATATAATCAAGATCTTCCTGAAAAAAAAGTTTAAGCAAAGTAAGAATAGAAGGGAAATTCTTTACCATGATTAAGGGTACCTATGAAAAGCTAAGTGCAATCATAATCACTGGAGAATGCCTCCCACTAGAGAATGGAAATGAGACAAGGTCGCTCATGGACCAAGAGGGAGTTGTTCAAACAGAACATGGGAACACTGAATGGTTTAAATTTAAGAAAGGTGTGTGTTCTTTCACCATACTTATTCAATCTGTATGCTGAGCAAATAATCTGAGAAGCTGGGTTATGTAAAGAAAAATGTGGCATCAGGATTGGAGGAAGACTCATTAACACCTGCGACATGCAAATGATACAACCTTGCTTGCTGAAAGTAAAGAGGACTTAAAAAATACTTAATGATGAAGATCAAAGAGCTCAGCCTTCCATATGGATTACATCTCAATATAAAGAAAACAAAATCCTTACCACTAGATCAATAAACAACATTCTTATCGATGGAGAAAAGATTGAAGTTGTCAAGGACTTCATTCTTCTTGGATCAATCATCAACACTCATGGAAGCAGCAGTCAAGAAATCAAATGATGTATTTCATTAGGCAAATCTGCTGCACAAGACCTTTTTAAAGTGTTGAAGAGCAAAGAAGTCAGCTTGAGGACTAAAGTGCGTCAAACCATGGTATTTTCAATAACCTCAAATGCATGCAAAAGTTGGATAATGAATAAGGAAGACCATAGAAGAATTGATGCATTTGAGTTAGGGCTTTGGAGGAGAATATAGAATGCACCACGGACTGCCAAGAGAACAAAGAGATCTGTGTTGGAAGAAGTACAGCCAGAGTGCTCCTTGAAAGTCAGGATGGCCAGACTTCATCTTTCATACTTCAGATACACTGTCAGGAGGGACCCGTCACTGGAGAAGGATATCATGTTTGGTAAGGTCGGGGGTGGAGGGGCGGTCAGAGGAAAAGAGGAAGCTCCCCCAGCGAGATGGATTGGCTAGTGGCAACATCAATGGGCTCAGACATAGCAAGGATTGTGAGGTTGGCCCAAGACTGGGCAATGTTTTGTTCTGTTGTACATAGGGAAGCTATGAGTCAGTACCAACTCGATGGCACCTAATAACAACAACCAACTTTACAACCAGTTGAAAGAAATACGTATTTGTGCCCATTTCAAATAAAGGTACTTCAATGTGGAAATGGAGTCCTGGTGTGGCACTGCGTGTTTATGTGCTGAACTGCAAAGTCAGTTTGATTCCAAGGTTGGTGATTCAAGTTCACCAGTCACCCCTCAGAAACCCTATACAGTGTTGCTATTATGCTATTAGTTGGAACTGACTCAACAGCACTTAACAACAACAACAATGTAAAAATCATTGACTGATATCAATCTTATCACATGAAAGTAAAATTTTGCTAAACATGTTTCACAAACAATTGCAGCAGTACATTGACAGGCTGCTGCCAGAAATTCAAGCCGGTTTCAGGAGAGTACATGGAAAGAGAGACATTATTTCTTAAGTTAGGTAGATTTTGGCTAAAAGCTGACAATATCAGAAAGACATTCACTTGTGTTTTATTTAATATGCAAAAGCATTGACTCTATGAATCATAACATGGCAAAGAGAATAGGTAATCTATAACACTTGTTTGTACCATGATGAATCTGTATCTAGACCAGTGGCCATCTTTCAAACACCTGAATATTTTAAAATCAGGTAAGTTAGGCACCATAGTTATTCCATCTGTATGATAAGCAAATAATCTGAGAGCTGGATTATGTGGCATCAGAAATGGAGGAAAACTCATTAGCAATATACGATATGCAAATGACTCAACCTTGCTTGCAGGAAGCAAAGAAGCCTTAAACTATTTAGAAATGAAGATAATATAGTACAGTCTTCGATATGCATTGCTCCCCAATATATATATATATATATACACACACACATATCCTCACAACTGGACCATTAAATAGCAGCACAACACCATGAAAAATGGAAAAAATATTGAAGTTGTCAAAGCCCTCATTTTTCTTGGATCCATTATCAACATTCATGGAAGCAGCAGTAAAACAACTAAGAAAACATATTGTATGAGACAAATCTGCTGCAGAGGACCTCTTTTTATTGTCTTAAAGAACAAAGGTATCAGTTTGAGGACTGAGATGCAACTGACCTAAGTCATAGTATTTTCAATTGCCTCATGTGCATGTGAAAACTGGACCCTGAACAAAGAAGACCACCAAAGATGCATTTGAATTATGGTATTATTTACAAATATTGAACGTACCAAGGACTGTCAGAAGAATAAACAAATCTATCTTGGAAGAAGTACAGCCAGAATGCTCCTTAGAAGTAAGGATGGCAAGACTTTATCTCTCATTCTTTAGACATGTTGTCAGGAGGGATGAGACTCTGGAGAAAGATATCGAGCTTGTTAATGTGGTAGCTCAATGTAACAGAGGACAACTTTCAATGAGATGGATTTGTACAGTGACAACAACAATGGACATAACAAAAATTATGAGGAAGGAGAAATATCAGGCAGTATTTCATTCTGTTGTGCATAGGATGACACATTACAACAACAGTGATCCACAATTTATATGAAAAACAAAGAGGACCTGAAGAGGCAAAGCATTTTTTTTAAAAAAACTAGGAGTGAAAGGAAACATAAAAGTATGGTAAGAGGATACAACCTTGGTGTGCAAACTTTCTGATTTCAAAAAATACTAAATAGCTACAATATTAAAAACAGCCTGGTACTGGTTCAAAGATAGACACACAAACAGACCAATGCAATAGAATTGAAAACACAGAAATAAATCCAAACAAATAAAAATAAAACCTACTTAAATTATTTTATATTTCTGAGTGTTTCTGTGTACAGTGCACCCCCCTCCAAAAAAATAAATAAATAAACAAACAAAAAAAAAAACAACAGAGGGAATGGAAGCAAATACTGTTGAATGATGATGCACTGAGGAGACTGTAATCATTGCCATGAAACGAAGAGTGTAAAACTGATGTTCTCCCATGTAAATTATCATTCAGTTCACAATAAAAACTTAAAAAAAAAATATATATATATAAAAACAACTGAGAAGCTGGGCTATATGAAAAAGATGATGCATCAAGATTGGAGGAAGAATCATTAAAAATCTGTGAAATACAGATATCAACAACCATGTTTATTGAAAGTGAAGAAGACATAAAGCACTTTATGATCAAAGTCTATAGCCTCCCATGTGGATTCTACTTCAATATAAAGAAAACAAAAATGATCACAACTGGACTCATAAGTAGCATTATGATAAATGGAGAAATGTTTGAAATTGTCAGAATTTGATTTTACTTGAATCTACAAATAATACCCAGATAAGAAGGAGTCAGGAAATCAAGTAGCATGTTGCATTGGGCAAATCACTGCAAAAGATGTCTTAAAAGTGTTAAAAAGCAAAGATGTTACTTTGAAGACTAAGGTGTGCCTGGCTCAAGTTATGGTATTGTTGGTGTTGTTAAGTGCCATTGAGTCAGTTCTAACTCTTGGTGGCCCTGTAGAGAGTTTCCAAAGAGCAGCTGGAAGGTTTGAACCACCAACCTGTGGTTAGCAGTCCAGTGATTATCCTGCAGTGCCACCATATTAGTCATATTATTTTCAATTGTCTCATATGCATATGAAAACTGGACAATGAATAAGGAAGACTGAAGAAATAATGGCATTAGACTACAGTGTGAAGAATATGAAAATCTACCTCAGACTGCCAGAGAAATGAATAAATCTGTGTTCAAAGAAATACAGCCAGAATAGACATTAGAAGCAAGGATAGCAAGACTTCATCTTAACCAACTTTGAACATGTCATGAGAAGGAACCCTTCTGTCAAGAAGGACATCATGTTGGTAAAGTAGAAGGTCAACAAGAAAAAAGCAGATTCCCAATGAGATGGACCGATGTAGTCGCTGCCACAAAAGACTTAAACATATGTGTGATTGGGAGGAAGGATGACATGGGGCCCAGCAGTGTTTACTTCACTATGAATCAAAGTCTAGTTAATGGCACCTGATAACAACAAAACCTTGGGTAACTTATTTTTGACAAGGTTAAGTCCATTTAATGGAGAAGGTTAAGAATTTTCAACAAATGATGCTAGAAAAATTAGATTTTCACTAGCAGAAATATGAAGCAGGACCCATACCTCACATCATATAGAAAAAATTAATTCAAAATTGATCGACATAAATGTTAAAGCTAAAACTATAAAGTTCCTGGAAGAAAATGTAAGGGCAATACTATAGAACCTAGTTATTATTTAACAGATTCTGAAAAACAACTAGAAATGCAAAGTAGTATAAGACAAAGTAGGTAACTGGGACCTTATAAATGTTAAATGCTTATGCTCGTCATAAGATTTCCTGAACTGATTAAAACAACAACTTTTGGAGTGGGAAAAAATTTAATCAAGGATATATATGATAAATATCTAATATGGTGGTGGTTATGTGCCGTGGAGTCGGTTCTGACTCATGATGACTCTTCATAGGATTTCCGAGGCTGTAAATCTTTATCAGAGCAGAAAGCCTCATCTTTCTCCCGCAGAACAGCTGGTAGTTTCGAACTGCTGACCTTGCGGTTTGCAGCTCCGTTCGTAATCACTTAAATATA
>NW_006408554.1:23306675-23310018 GCF_000296735.1 Chrysochloris asiatica | reverse complement strand
TAATGACATGAACAGACACTGAAGTTCATTGCACCATTATTCACTATAGTGAAAAGGTGGAAACAAGCCAGGTGCTAAGCCCAGTATCCATTATGTTGCTGTCAAGTGCAGTCTAGTCAGTTCTGATCCATAGCAACTCTGTATAAGATTTCCAAAGAGAGGCTGGTGAGCTTGAACCTCCAACCTTGTGGTTCAAACTGACCTTGCAGTCCAGTGCATTAACCCAGTGACATTTTCTCTCCAGTCCTATTACTACTAATTTATTCCACGTGTTCATCCTCCACCCTGAGTTTTATTGCATGCCCAGAACATTGTTCTGATGAAAGTAGATTTTCAAGAAATTGACAAGAAGTGAATAGATATGAGTAGTCTTAAAGTTTGGTTCTTTGTATTGAGTCAAGTTGATCAGAGTGCTTTAATCAAGAATCAGGTTTTGACTCAAGATCACATCTGTCACATCTGAAGAATCTCTGAATAAGAGTTCCACCTAACCTGCAGAACACTCTCTGAAGACAAAGTGAGCCAATGACATACTTTCTCAGGAAATTGCAAACATAATATGCAGAGAAAGTGAGAAAGTGCTGCAAAAGACAAGGGATTCATATATCACAGCATTTATTGATCTGACCATCTCTTGTTTTCCCCATCTCCATTCTGAAGAGCGTATCAAAGCAAGAAAAATTATTCCTATAGCTACAACTCAGCCCTTCCTTAGGAAATTTTTGTTGTGTTACGTGCCGTTGAGTCAGTTCCTACTCATAATGACCTTGTATAGGGTTTCTGAGGAGCGGTTGGTAGGTTTGAACAGCCAACCTTTTGGGTCAGACAGACCTTGTGGTCCAGCACATTATGGTGCAGTGCCACACCAGGACTCCTGGAACTTTTTAGCATGTTTTAATCATAAAATAGTATGAGAGAACTAAAATCAATATGCATTTGTTATTATAATAAATATTGCTGTTTGTTGAGGTTCAGTTGATTTCAACTCATAATGTTCCAGGTGTGCACAGCAGAACTCACCAGTAGGGTTTTCCAGGCTCTGACCTCTTAGAAGCAGATCATCAGGTCGTTCTTTAGAGGCACATCTGGATGGTGTATGTGAACTACCTATTGTTTAGGGAGTAGTCAAGATAATTTTTTAGTAAATATAAATATTGCTGATTCATTTATCTTTTCAAAAATCTCAAACTTCTTTAGAACCTATCTCACAGTATTAATGATTATTTCTCTTTAAGTGAAGGTTTATAAGCAGATTTTTATGAGGACTTTCATGAAAATATCAACTTATGAAATAAAAAGAGTATGTATCAAGATACACCAGAACAAATATTTGTCATTAAAATTACCATCAGGGAAATATTCCAAACAAAAGAGCTGGTTGTAAAATCAAAGGTTTAACTAACAATCAAGTGAGGCAACATCACCCATGTTCAGATACTATGACACCATCATGCCTGAGAATAAACATCCCTTCTGTTAAATTATTTAGAAGACAGAATTTGATTGACAAGATTTATACTGCTGTAATCTAAATATGGGAGTGTTCTTTTAACTATATTTACTGTATGTAATATAATTTGCATAAATAAAGTTATTTAAGAATCTTCTCAACTTGTATGTATAGCAGGAAACTTTCTATTTGGGCTCCTAAAAGAGCCAAACCCACAAGTTTTGACAGCTTAATAGCATTAATAGTCTGTTGTTAAGTGCTGTAGAGTTGGTTCTGACTAATAGCGACCCTGTATATGGTTTTGGAGGAGCAGCTGGTGGGTTTGAACTGACAACTTTGTGGTTTACAGTCCAGTGCTAATCCTATAGCACCATACCAGGAGAATTTAAGAAGCTAATAAAAACGTGTCTTATTTAAAAAAAAAAAAAAAAAAAGCTTTTTGGTTGCCCATAGTTTATAACATTTGCTGTATGTTTCAACTATCAATGTATGCTTCAACATTCATTTCTCAATAAATAATCATGAAGAGTTTTACTTCCTTAGGAATCTACTTCTAGGTGCCAGCAGGAATGTTGATTAATTAAAATTCAATAAAAAGAGATAAATTTGTGACAATTTTCATTTGGAAATTGATAAACAGAGGTTACAAATGTATTCCTTCAAGAGAATAGATTGCTTTCTGTTACAAATGCTGAAGAACATCCTATTATAGAGGCAGCTTAGGTTTCAGACACCTCATTAAATCAGTAGCTTGGAAATGTGCCATTCCATTAATGAAATTAGTTAGGCAGGCATTCCTTCAAGGTGTACTCTACTTAAAACAAAACCAAATGCTTGGTCATGGACATCATTCTGATTCATAGCTACCCAGTAGGACAGATTATAACACCTCCGTAGAGTTTGTGAGACTGTAAATCTTGAAGGGAACATACAGCATTCATCTTTCTCCAACATAATGCTTAACTCACTACAACAGCAGTTTCCTGTACTCTGCTTAGTATCCCATATGTTTCTATTGGAGGCCTGGTGGTTTAGTGGACTATCCATTGGACTGCTAACACAAAGACCAGTAGTTCAAAGCCAACATTCATGACCTCAGAAAACCTGGTGGTGGTAGTTGTGTGCCATGGAGTTGGTTCCAACTCATAGCATCCCTGCAAAGGGTTTCCGAGGCTGTGAATCTTTACAGGAGCAGAAGGCCTCATCTTTCTCCTGCGGATCAGCTGGTAGTTTTGAACTGCTGACCTTAAAGTTCACAGCCCGATTCGTAACCACTACTACACTACCAGAGCTCCTTAGTTTTACGCAAATAACAGATCTTCTATCTCTGTCTGCCAATCGCTCCCTCTTCCCAGAGGTATTTTCCTTAAATGCCATTATGCCTTTCTTTTTTTTTTACTTTCCATGAAATGTTAAAAAGAAAAAAATTACAAAATGAATGTACAAAAATACCTTTCATGGGAGGGAACTGTTGGCAAACAAATGTAACAGGAGCATGCTATTTGTGTAAAAACATGGTACTTTCCATGAAATGTAGTGATTTTTTTTGTGAAAAGGAAAACAAAACATTGTAATAATGGAACATTATAAATTATACACTAAATTTTAGACAGTAAGGAATTTTTTATCATCAGAGTAATTCATTTGATATTATTGTAAACAATTTTATTTGATCTCCCTCCATTACCAGATAAATATACTATTTAGAAATAATAAAAATAGAAGATGGTCCCAACATGAATTATATTTTTAAATGTTTGTACTTTTTTCCAAATTATTTTTTTAATCTACTACATGGTAGCTAAAATGTCCCCCAAACACTCACATTTATTCTCTCTCTCTTATTTGTGAAGTGCCATTGAGTTGGTTCCAGCTCATAGAGACTCTTACAAA
>NW_006408554.1:23300870-23306004 GCF_000296735.1 Chrysochloris asiatica | reverse complement strand
TACCTATAAATTTCTGGAACGTAGAACCCAAAATATAAACCTGCATCCATTGAGTCGATTCTGATCTATAGTGACCTTTTAGAACAGAGCTGAATTGATCTGTAGTGCATTTGAGAATTTAAATCTTTCACAGAAGCAGAACAAAATATCATGTTTTTAGCGCTGAGTTCAGGTTAGCCCAAGTTATCGGAGAAGACTAGAATTGTTGGTGGCAGTGGTTAAGCGGTGTGCTGTTGAGTTAGTTCTGACTCATAGTGATCCTGTATAGAGTTTTGAGGAGCAGCTAGTGGGCTTAAACTGTCTACCTTGTGGTTTAAAGCCCAGTGCTGAGCCTTCAGCACCACACCAGGAGTCTGAGCCCATTGGGTACTAATTCCATATTTATTAGAAAAACTGTTCTTCTCTAAGACAAGAGTATATTTGTATTTCCAAATAAGAATAGGAAAAGCATAAATATGAAACATCAGAGTGAGCAATTTATGATAGACACTTATATCATAAATTAGGTTTAATATTTTTTAATTAACTGATGAGCACTATCCCTAAATAATGTTTTATGTCAAATTTTCTAGTTGGAGCCACAGAACCACATGACTGAAGGTAGCTGAATATAAAACCAATCTAAACCATTCCCAACTATAATTTATCACTTAGTTTTTATGAGGAATGATGTTACCTTGCACCAGCTGTGAAATGCAGATGGCTCTGTGGGTTGTGGAAGTATAAAGACCAACTTGGCTCAGCAGGCTCTGCTACGGGAGGCCCCGTTAAGGGAGTCACTTCAGATGGGTAAAGCACTGAATGCACATTGGAATGTAGGGTGGGTGCCTTGGGTAGAAAGGAGAGCAATCTGACTGAGAAAACCCAGAGCGTGTATATTTCTAGGAATGGATACAGTTCCTGCAAATGAAGGGTAGAAGTGCTCCCTCCTGACAGTGCCTTCAGAGGGGCCTCAGGGGTCATAAGCTGGTCACAGCCAGGCTACACCTGGTCAGAACAATTGCATAGTACCTATTTGAACTTCCTGATTGTCCATTTGCAGAACATATAAGTCAATCTTCCCTTTATTTTTGTTAAGCTACAAAACACCAGTATTTCTCTAAAATATCAACAGAATGAAATCTTTGATGCATATAAATAGAGTGATTTTCAGGTTGTCAAGAGAACTCCTATGCACTACTTCAATTCACTTAGATGGGTGCTTTTATCCAAGTGTGAAGGAAGGTACCATTTATTAATAAAATACCTTCTGTATTTTTTTTATTAACGTACCTATTAGGTAATCTGATCTTTAGGGATCTGACATATGGAGGTTGACTTCTGACTGTCACTTAATAACTGTATGACATTTGGTAAGTTACTCAACTTCTTATACCACATTTTCCTCATTTCTATAATGAAGGTAATCATAGAACCTACTATACAATGATGCAAGGATTCCCGGTCATAGTGGAACTTATGTAAACACCCAATTACTAGACCTATTATTCACATTTATTATTACTTCACTTTAAATATTTTTTTATGTTGTCTTTGCACTTACTGGCACACTATTAAATGAAATATTATTGTTAAGTGCCATTGAGTTGGTTCTGACTCACACAACTTCTATAGGATTTTCAAGGATCAGCTTGTGGTTTTAACTGCCAACCTTACAGTTAGCAATCCAGTGCTTATCCTACAGCACCACACCAGGACTCTAAATAAAATATAACCTATAAAATAAAATCAACCATTTTAATTGTATCTTTTAAAAAGTCAAAACATCTTATACCAGGGCATCAGGCTCAGCAATAATTGATGTGTGAATGTCACCTATAAATAAAAGGTAATTCTTACAACAGCAAAACTCTCTGTCTAGTTATGTTTTGAATTATTGGGCTTCTGCCTTGCCTTGTATTTTAGTCTCTTTGATGTATCCTCTTTTAGTCCTTTTGTGGCAATATAGGCTAAGCATTGGACCACAAGTTCAGTTTGACCTGAAAGATCAGCAGTTCAGCCTCTCCTTAGAAATCCTATAGAAGGTCACTGTGAGTTGGAACCAACTGGAAGGCTCTTAATAACAACAACAACAACAACAATAAAAGTCCTCTTTAGTTTTTTATTCACTTTCGGCTATCACAATTCATTCCATCTTCCTTCCTCTCCTCTCTTCTTCTTTCCTGTCTTCTGCCTTTTTTTCCTTTCCCCTCTCTTGCCTTTCTCTCCTCAGCTCTCCTCTTTTTCACCCAGTGCACTCAGTGCATAGCTATCTGAGACATCAGTTCTTTTAAGTCCCCTTCTTATCCAACCTTCCCTTTACCTCAGAGAAAAAAAAAAGAATTTTGTAGAAATAGAAACTTGAAAACAACGTATAAACAATGTTGTTTTTAAGTTCTGACTCATAGTGACAATGTTGTTGTTGTTGTTGTTGTTATGTGCTGTGGAGTCGGTTCCAACTCATAGCAACCTTGTACAGGGTTCCCGAGGCTGGAAATCTTTATGGGAGCAGAATGCCTCATCTTTCTCCCGGGGTAGAAGTTACTAAAATCATCAGGCATCAGACACCTGCAAGGCATTTTACACCTATACTGTGAACCACAAGGTCAGCAGTTCAAACCTACCAGCTTCTCCTTGGAAACATACAGGGTCACTATGAGTTGGAATGAACTTAACGGCACTTAACAATAGCAAATACAACGGGTCCTCCAAGCAACTCTGCAATCTAGTACACTACTATTTCCCATTCTGAAAACATGGTATTTAAGGATCATTAAAATTCATCGATGCTGACCTGGAGAGATGGAGTGGTGGGGAACTCTAGACCCAGAAACGGAGAGGGGCTGTGTGCTGATGACTAAGGGCAGGCTTGTGGGGGTGTATCCCATGGTTGGTTTCCGAGGGATACATGGAGGGGTTTGTAGCCATGGTAATGTAACGATATATAATAGGATGAATATAAAGCTAGTGTTCTCCCATCAATGCATGATCACAAAAAAGACAGCATTGCTAGGAAGCAAGTGCTAGACCATCTAATCCCAAGAGCAATGTTCTTGCTACTATGTATGTCTTTACCACAAAAGTGGTAGGTGTTTTTTCCCACAGCCTGATTAGCTTTTTACAATTCCTGCTGTGAATTCTCCCCTTTCCATCTTTCATCTTTACCATGTTCAAGGGTGGAAAAGAAGAACATGACTCAGTTCAAAATCTGAAAAATAAGTTTAGATGGGTATTCTGGTGAAGATTTTATAATCACTGGTCAGCACAACCACTTTTACAAAAGATTTCAATTTTATAACTAGCAAAATCTTGCCTTCAAGTGATTAACTATCTAGTTGGAAAACAAGGGCAAGGGAAACAAACAGATACACAAGCCAGTGCACCTATATAACCACACTCCATGAGAGGCCAATTTCCTCAGTGTCTGACACCTGGAGATAGCAGACAGAATGCGTTTGTGGAATCCCTAAGTGTCAAAATTTACATTAAAGACACATTGGTGGTGGTGGTGGTTAAGTGCTGTGGAGTAGGTCTAGACTCAAAGTGACCCTGAGTAGGGTTTCCGAGGCTGTAAATCTTTACTGGAGCAAAAAGTCATGGAATGGCTGGTAGTTTCGAACTGCTGACCTTGAGTTTAGCAGTCTGACTCATAACCACTGAGCTATTAGAGCTCCAGAAAGACACATTGTTGTTGTTGTTGTTATGTGCTGTGGAGTCGGTTCCGACTCATAGCAACTGTGTACAGGGTTTCCGAGGCTGGAAATCTTTACGGGAGCAGAAAGCCTCATCTTTCTCCTGCGGAGCAGCTGGTAGTTTCAAACTGCTGACCTTGAGTTTAGCAGTCTGACTCATAACCACTAAGCAACCAGAGCTCCAGAAAGACACATTAAAGACATCCAAATTAGAGGATGATGGTGAAGAGTGATGGTAAAACACTACAGTGAGGGCAGAGAGAAGCACTGCGATGTGTATATGGTTTCTGCTTTCCTCTGAGGAGAATTAAGTGATCCACAGGAAGATTCTAGGAGCTCTATGCCCTCCAGGTATCGTCTCAGACCTAGTGTTTCCAAGTGATCCTACCTCTTTAACAACATCACATGGTTCTGTGGACAAACTTTTTTCACTTATTTCTTCCTGCTTTACTGTTAAAATGTTTCTAATTTTGGACTACATAAAGTTGAAATTCTAGATGGAAAAAAAAAAGAAGAAACAAACAATAGATTTGCTTAGTAACAGTCCTGGACAGGGCCTCAGAAATACGAGGCCCTAGATTCAGCATGTACACCAGGGGCCACATGATCTTGTGCAAGTTGCAAAACACAAGGATGGGTGTCTCATCATCTATGTGAAGGAGAGCTTCTTTGAGACAACATTCACAATGCTCTGACTTTCAATGTAGTATTCCACTTTAAAAGCAGGAATGTAGAAAGCCAGCATCAAAAGAGGATAAATTCAAAAGCAATCCTACAAAATCATAGAAAAGCAGTATTAAACAAAAATATCAAAATGTGAAGGTATTGTTTCTCAACATACCCCTCATATAGGTCTATATACTTCTGAAGGAAACAGGTGTTTCCATCTTTCTAACAATTCCCTAAAGAATTGTGGATCCTTCTGGTTCCACTAGGTAAATATGACAAATTTGACTCAAATTATGTTCCTTTTTAATGTTGAGTTAGGGAACAAAAAGTCTGAAGGGACAAGGTCAGGGTTTTAGGGGTTGGTTTTCCAATGAAATTCTTGAAGGACAGTCCTTGCTACCCTTGAAGTATGAGCAGGTGCATTGTTGTGATGGGGGAGGTGGAATCTTCTCACAAATTCTTTTTATTTTTTTCTCACCAGTGCAGTTTTCAATTTTCTTAAGATTTCTTCCTAAAAAGCCCCTGTGATCATCCTTTTCATGTGATAAAATCTCTGAAGGTTACTCCATTGGAGTCCAAAAAAAAAGGAAAAGACATAAAATTAACAGTCACTATATACTTCTGAAATGACCTCTCTGCTTTTTATTAACTGGTCTAGCTGATTTCCTTGGAATTCACTATTTTGATTGGACTTTCTTTTTTTTTTTTTTTTTTTTGTGGCACTGTATCAAGACTCCTGGTGTGGTGCTATAGGATAAGTACTGGACTGTGAACCACAAGGTCAGTGCTTCAAA
>NW_006408554.1:23294143-23300580 GCF_000296735.1 Chrysochloris asiatica | reverse complement strand
TTTTTTTTATTCTGAAGAAAATAAACTTAATATTATGATGGATATGTCTCCTCATTCTTTTTCAACAACATGACAGTTTTTTGTGTGTGAAGCTTGATTAAGATTGCTGCCTTTGAATGTTCACTGATGCTTACCCAAGCAATAGGAGGTGAAGTCCATTCCGCCTCTATCACCACTTCTCTGAGCTTGCTACCTTCCACTCCATCTTCCTTCTCATACTGTTCCCCTCTTTTTGTATTGTGCAGACTGGACTAACTCTGTCTTCCTCATTATTAAATCTTGGTATCAAAACTCAAAAAACATGTCTTTTTCCTCACCGCCACTCCCTATGTGCAATCCACCAGTTTCTGCTCTATATGTCCCATGACTGAGGTTGGAGAGTCTCTGAGCTGCCTTGTTTTACCTACAACTCTTTTTCAAATATTAGCCCCAGTGATCTATTAAGAAACAAATGAAATTGTGTTATCTCATCTTGCTTGAAACCCACTGGTGGCTTCCATTGTTCTTAGAATTAGGTTGAAAATACTCTTTGGCTTGAATTCTCCTATGTAATCAAGGTCTATCTTGCTTTCCCACTCTGATCCTCAGACCCACCAGGCTCTCCTGCCTCAGGGCCTTTGCACAGTGATTTCTTGGGGTGTCCTTTCCCATCATCACAGGGCCACACTTCTCCTGTCAATTACATCTCAGTTTAATGTTTAAACTTCAAAGTTGGCTTCCCTGGGCAATTTAGATAGACATTTTTCTTCTATATTGCATCATAAATTCTTTACATAATATTTGCAGTCCTGGTGCCACACTGTAGGATAAACACTAAACCACAAGGTTAGTTTGAATTGCAACGTCTGCAGTTCAAATCCACCAGCTACTCCTCAGAAACCTTATTTACAGGGTCACTATAAATCAGAACCGACTTGATGGCACTTACCAACAACACCAGCATAACATTTACCAGCCCCCTAAATTGTACTGCAATTTGCTTATTTCTTGCTCCCATATCCCTCACAATAAAACATGCATACTCATACACACTGACACTGATACACACACACATCCATGTAGCATTCAGGAGTTAAAAAAAAAAAAAAAACTCTGCCAGGTTAAACTCATGATTCACAGAAACAAGGCAATATATATTTGGTGAATAAGTATAAAAATGATAACTACAAAGAATACTTCTGTCCATATTAATGGCTCTTCACTAATGATGTTTTATAGAGGCATCACTTTAAAGGAGATGTTCCCATTCCTTACACTGTTTTCCACACAAAGTTCACACACTGAACATTCAAGAAAGTCTTTATTTCCCATCTCTCTCCCCACAAAATGATATAAAACCTAATTACATTTGCTGCTGATTAAGGTACATCTGGATGACTCATAGTAAATGTGAATGTGAATCTTGAAAATTAGTAACAGCTGTCAAGATAGTGACTCTTCTTTCTGTCTGTACCAATTTGAAATGGAAATCAGAAAAATAAAGAACTCAGGGCAAATATAGGTTGGAAAAAGAATTGTTAATAGAAAAATAAATGAAACTCATTGCACCTTGCCATCAAAATGAATAAAATCAAATTGGGAAAATGCTAGTAGCAGTCAATACAACGAAGTCTCAACCTTGATAATTTGTAAGAAACAAAGCCAAAGATAATTTAAGTGATATGTCAGGACGTAGAATCTTCCATATGAAATGTACAAGAACATAGATATGATGTTCTAAAATAGGACAGATATTTTCACATACTAAAAATAATAGTCCCCTACTTGTGGACTCTTCAACAAGAGCAAAGATGTGAGCTTGAGGACTAAGGTGTGCCTGACCCAAGGCATGGTTTTTCAATAACCTCATATGCATGCGAAAGCTGGACAGTGAATAAGGAAGACCGTAGAAGCATTGATGCCTTTGAGTTATGGTGTTGGAGGAGAATACTAAAAGTGCCATGGGCTGCCAAAAGAACCAATAGATCTGTTTTGGAAGAAATGTAGCCAGTGTGCTCCTTAGAGGTCAAGATGGCCACACTTCATCTCTCATACTTTGAACATATTGTCAGGAGAGAACAGTCGCTGGAGAAGGATATCATGTTTGGTAAGATGGAGGGTCAGAGAAAGCGAGGAAGACCTCCAACAAGATGGATTGGCCAGGTGGCAGCATCAATGGACTCAAGTGTGGCAACAGTAGTGAGGTTGGCCCAGGATTGGACATTGTTTCATTCTGCTTTGCATAAGGTCGCTATGAGTCGGTGCTGACTCGATGGTTCCTAATAACAACAACTTGTTGACTATCTGTGACGTATATGTATAGACCACCTATCTATTATGATTATTAAAGAGTGAACTTGCACGCACAGGGAATGGCAACACAAAGCATTCAGACTGGCTTCACAATGCTCTCATCCTGAACATACCATTAATAAATTTGGATTGTCTTAGAAAAAGAAAAATGTAAATTACGCTGTACTGAGACTGTGTGTCAATTCTACAACCTACACAATAACAATGATCTTGAGAAAAAAATACAAGTGTGCATTCTGTGAAGACAAATTGAATTTTGAACTGTGGGAAATATTATTAAGTAGCTTTATAGCATGAAGCCAATATAATGAATATACTAAGGTAAACCAAGTAAGTGATTCTTACATGAAATTCATACAATACCACAATAAATAAAGATAACTTCAAATACCTTTTGAATAATGCTGAGTAAAACCGGGCCTTAATGTGACTATGAGTTAAGATATTCCAAGTTTTGCCTATAGTTCCATTTAACAACAACAGCAGCATAACATTTACCAGCACCCTGAATTTTTGAAACTGTGTGTCAAAAATTTATAGACATATAAATATGTCTTTCAGTACATATAGCCTAAGTGTGTTGAGTTGGCTCCAACTCATAGAGACCCTATATAGGGTTTCCAAGAAGTTGCTGATGAGTTTGAACCACTGATCTTGTGGTTAAAACTGATCTTGTAGTCCAGTGCATTTGCTAGAGCACCATACCTTTATTGTTGTTTTTAAGTATTATTGATTGAGTCAGTTCCAACTCATAGCAATCCTGTATAAGGATGCCAAGGAGTGGCTGGTGAGTTTGAACCACCGACCTTGAAGTTCAAACTGACTTTGTGGTCTAGTGTTTATCCTACAGTGCCACAGCCACACCTTTAACCACCTCAAACTTAGTTCTAGATAGAAGGAGGATACAGAGAGGCCAGAAAGTACTAAGACAGCTAATGTGCCTTTTCTCACAGAGCATTCTCTAAAGCATTAATACAAAGAAGTATGTCTGAAAATCACATATGTGACATGTTTCATTCTTCATATGCTTTTTCTGGTTCCACAATGCAGCTCAAAATGTTTAAAACAATTAGTTCCACCATAAATATGAGGATTAGTCAGGAAGTATCACTATAAAATTAAAGAAATCATTATTAAACAAAAGTATCAGAATGTGAAGCTATCCTTGATCTAGTCTATACACTGCTGAAGGCAGTGTTCCTATCTCTCTGATCTTTCCCCTAGAGTTCTGCAATATTCCATTTACATCACATCAAATGGCAGTGTTTTGAGAAGTCTCTCAAATGACTCAAATTGTGTTCCTTTTCAATATTCTTAAAGTTTTGGGAACACTGAAATCTAAAAGGCAGGATGAGGGCTGAAGGGAGAATGGGGTAAGGTTTCTCAAAGACGATCTTATAGCATAGTCATGATTGCCCCTGAAAAATGAGCAGGCACATTGATGTGATGGAAAAGAAAGTGCTTAGGACAACAACTTTCTTGGCTATTTCTCAACAACAGAGTTTGCAATTGTCTTAAAATTTCTTCATAATAAGTACCATTGATGTTGCTTGTCTTTCAAGAAAATCTATCAAGATTACCACTTTGGAATGAGAAACAACAACAAAAAGCCCCCAAAACAACAACAAAAAAGAGTCCCCATAAATTTCTGAGCTGATCTCTCTGCCTTGAATTTAACTGGCCCAGCAGATTCCTTTGGAAACCACTGTTTTGACTGGAAATTGCTTGCTGGATTATATTTTCAAATCCAATGCTCTCCCTGCTACAATTCATTCCATAAAATCATATTCATTAGCTTTGATCTTGTTTAAAAGGCTGAATGACAGATTAGCTCTTTGTGCTGGTAGTTGAACATTACGTACCAATTTGGCACCCATAGAGCTAAAATCTAGTTGGACCAATATATTTGGTTACATTTTGAATGCATGGAGAGAAAAGTTAATAGGCTATAATGTAACCCCAAAGAAAGTTAATACTTCATAACTTACCATGAAAATGAACTTCCAAGCAGAACAAGCAAACATGAAAACTATGAAAAAACTGACAAGAAATAGCACAAATAACACAGACTCAGCACAAGAAAGCATGCAGAACAAAGGAACGAACAGCACTACCAAAAAATTAACGTAATGGTAGCAATTAATTCATACCTAGCAATAATAACATTGAATGTCAATGGATTGACTGTACATGTGAAGAGACAGAGTGGTAGAATGGATAAGAAAACTAGACCATAAGAAAAATATGCTGCTTACAAGAGACACACCTTATACACAAAGACAAAAACAGACTAAAAGTCAAAGGTTGGAAAAAAATATACCAAGCTAACTGCACAATAAACAAGCAAGAGTGGCAATACCAATCTCTGATAAAGTAAACTTTAAGACAAAAACCAGCATAAAAGATAAAGAAGGACACTATCTCATGATCAAAGTTTCAATTGAGCAAGATGATATAACCATAATAAATATCTACACTCACAATGAAAAAGCATCAAGTTATGTGAAGCAAGCCTTACTAGAATTGAAGAAAGCAATAGATAAATCTACACTTATAGTGGGAGATTTTAATACACAACTTTTGAAAAGGGACAGAACAACCAGAAAGAAACTCAACAAAGTTACAGGGTAATTAACAGCACAATCAACCAACTTGACCTCATAGATGTGTATAGAGCATTCAACCCAAAACACCTCAATATACGTTCTTCTCCAGTGCACATGGAACATTCTCCAGAATTGACCATGTGTTAGGTCACAAAGCAAGCTTCCATAAATTTACAAACATCAAAATACTACAAAGCATCTTTTCAGACCACAATGTTATAAAACTAGAAATTGACAATAAGAAGACCAAGGAATTAATGTTGAATACATGGAAACTGAATAATACCCTGCAGGAAAGCAACTGGGTAAAAGAAGAAATTAAATGTGAATTCATAGTTACTAGAAACAAATGAGAATGAAAACACAACATACCAAAATCTTTGGGACAAATCAAAAGCAGTGCTAAGAGGACAATTTATTGTGATAAATGCACATATCCAAAAAGAAGAAAGAACCAAAATTAACACATTACCACAGCATGTCCAACAATGAAAAACAGACCAACAGAGGGAACATACAGTCACCAAAAGAAAAGAAATAATAAAGACAAGAGCAGAAATAAATGAGATGGAAAACTGAAAAACTATAGAAAGAATCAACAGGACAAGAAGCTGGTTATTTGAAAGGATTAATAGAATTGGCAAACATAACAAAAGAAAAGAGGGAGTAGACACAAATAACACACAATAAAAACCACACAGGCAATGTTACAACAGAACCAAAGGAAATCAAAAGGATAATAACAGAATACTATGAAAAGTTGTACTCAGAGATGGGTACATCTTTAGAAAAACACGACTAACCTAAATGTATACACAGTGAAGTAGAAAGCCTGAACAGACCCATAACAATAGAAGAAATTAATCAGGTCATCAAAAGACTCCCAATCAAAAGAAGTCCAGGCCCAGACAGCTTCACTAGTGATTTCTACCAAACATTTGGGGAAGAACTGTCACCTATTCTACTCAAATTATTCCAAAATATATAAGAGGATGGAAAACTTTCTAAAACTTTTTATGAAGCCAGCATAACCCTCATAACAAAATCAGGGAAGGACATCACTAAGAAAGAAAATTATAGACCAGTATCCTCATGAATATAGACACAAAGATTTTCAACAAAATCTTAGCCAACAGAATCCAGCACCACATCAAAAAATAATACATCATAACCAAGTGGGTTTCATAAAAGGGATGCAAGGATGGTTCCACATTAGAAAAATAATCAATATAATACACCATATAAATAAGAAAAAGAAAGAGAACCGCATGATCATATGGATTGATGCAGAAAAGGCATTTGACAAAATCCAACATCCATTCCTGATAAAAACACTCAACAAAATAGAAATTAAAAGGAAATTCCTCACCATATTCAAGAGCATATATACAAAACCAACAGCCTACATCACTCTCAATGGATAGAAACTGAAAGTCTTCCCTCTGTGAATGGGAACCAAATAAGGATACCCTTTGTCACCACTCCTATTCAATACTGTTTTGGAAGTCTTAGCCAGAACTGTACAGCAAAATAGGGAAC
>NW_006408554.1:23282309-23291598 GCF_000296735.1 Chrysochloris asiatica | reverse complement strand
GCTTGGCTGACTTTTGAATCTTGGTTCCCCTTGCCTAACATTGTAAAATAGACACTTGAAGGAAACAGAAAGCAATAACCAGAAACATCACTACAGAAAGCTTCAAGTCCATCTTCATCGTACAACTGATTGGAATACCTTAAATGGGGCTAGAAGTTGCCCAGTGAGAAAGACTTCCTGTGGAGTCTTTACATTGCATAAGACCATAGGTGGAATCCACAACCCCATCCAGAATCATCTGAGGTAGGAAATTTCCACTGGAAAGGACAAGTAGACCAGCCTGGCGCGGCCAGAAGAACAGAAGATACTTTGTGAAAGAAAGACCAGCAGGAAAAACTGAAACAATAACAGCAGTCTGATTGATTACTACAAGAACAAGTAAGCTGTTTGCCTGGGAGCCATCAAGGCAAGTGGTCTGGACCCTTCAGAGCAAACTCCCTTCCAAGACTGAGATTCAAGGGGAATACATGAGCAGGCAGATAGTCTGGCTGGTGACCAAGTTGATCACCGATGAGCAGAAGAGGGGGTAAAAACAGCAATGAAGTTGCAAACTAAGTTTGAACACATTTAATATACCCCTGTGAACCCAGGTGGAGACCTGGATGACCAGCAATTCAGCAAGACCCAGGGACTCCTGTGTCTAGAGTCAGTGACATGGCCACAGAGGATAGCGCAGAGAGTGAAGCATCCAGCTTATATGAAGTGAGGGGAGATGCATAAGTACACCCATATTTGTAGATAGTATCCACTTGACCTGGCTTCGATGGCTGGATGATTAGAACCCAACTAGAAAAAGAAAGAAGAGGGAAAGAAAAAAAAAAAAAGAGTAACCTGCTACAATTTGGTGAACTTTAACTATATTTATGGATGTAATAGCTCAAAAAAGGGAACAAAACTTTACAGCGAGGATCACTCCCATCTCCTTGGTACACAGGGTTAACAGGGTGGGCAACTTAGACATTGGCTACCCAAAATGGGGGGTGGGCGAGGGGGGCTATAAAGGCAAGAAATAACTAGCTTACAAGCTTTCAAGAGGGAGCCTAGTTCCAGACAGGGCGGGATAAGGTAAAATCTCCACTGAATTATTTTCAATCTTTTGAGACCAGGCTGGCAAAAGGAAATGGGGATAAGACTCTTTTCATACAACAGTGAATCATTGCCATCAGGAGTGGCTGGGAGGGTAGGAAATATAGAAGTAGATATTTTTTGACAAAAGGAGGGAAGTGATTGATTTTGCAGCCCCAGAGCAGAGGTCCCTGGGACCATCAAGTGAGAAGAGCGGAGAGTGGGACCCTACCTAGAGAGGCAGAGATGTCAGGGATGGAGACAGAGATGATGATGTGGACTGGGGACAATGAACTCAGGGACGGAGGGGGCTATGTGCTGTTGGCCAGGGGATGGGTCTGTGGGGTGTACCCTTTGGTTATTTGATGATGCATGGAGGGGACTGTTATCATTTCAATGAAATGAAATATGATAGGATGAATATAAAACTGATGTACTTCCATGAAAATCTCACAATAAAAACTTATATATATAAAAAAAAAATGATAAAAGAAAGTTACCAGTGGAGGGCAAGGGGATTTTAAATGCAGAACCATGTAAGATCCCAACTACAATAGCTACTGCATCAATATAGTTCTTCAGTCTTCTTCCACCAGTTTCTGGACTTCAGCCATAGTTTATTCATTTGTCGAGTTTGACAGTCTTCCCTCTCAGGCCTTATCTTTGAGGTCTTCCAAACCTTCCTTAAAACACTCTATCCATCTAAAACCTTATTTTATGTGGGGGCAGCGTTCCTGTAGACTTGTTGCAAAACCACAGTGATTTAGAAAGAGGCCCACTTGAGTTTTGTTAAGAATTTGGTATTATCCGTAACCTCACAATTGTCTCCTTACCTCTTCCTTTAGTGGAAGAAGTATCCTTTTCACTGAAGGCACAGTAGTGAGACTAAGAGAGGTGTTTTACTGAGAGAATTTGTCTCATCTATCCACTGGTTTTAGAGGTACGCCTAAACATGTTTTTCTTTTTTTTTAATAAATTCATGAATGTATGAAATGAAACCCTAGGAACAATACTATTTATCTTACTCTCATAAGTAAAAGAGTGCAGAATTCTTCAGAGAAGTCTTAGAGAAATGGTACCTTCAGAAGTATACTTACCTGTGAGGATAAAGGAGCCCCTGGTAGCATAGTGGATTATGAACTAGACTGCTAACTACAAATCAGTAGTTTGACTTTACCAATCTCTCCTTGGGAGAAAGATGAGATTTTCTGCTCCTGTAAAGATTAACAGCCTTGGAAACCGTATAAAGGGTTGCTAGAATTTGGAACCTACTAGGTGGCACAAACCCACCAACTACCACCAAATGAGGACATGTCAAAAAGCAATAACATCACATTTTCAAAATGTATAGTTAATAATGGTTACTATGATTTTGTAGCTAGTAATTTTGTATTTACTCTAGTGGAGGGTTAGTGCTTCTGGTGGGATGCTGTGTATCAGCACTAAACTGCGAACCACCAGCTTGCTCCATGGAAACCCTATACAGGGTCACTATGAGTTGGAACTGACTCAACAGCACTTAACAACAACAGCGTATGTTCAATTTTGTTTTATCCTGCATTTCCCAAAACCAAATTGCCTGTGTTAACTCTTTTATGACATGATACATATTAAGATAAATAAAACATATGTTTTCGGCCTATACTATGGGAAACATTCCTCAATAAAATGTTACTATAGATATCTTTTTCTTATACATCTTAAATTATTTAAAATACTGTCATCAAATTCTGATTCTAGCTGAGAGTATTTAAAATGATCTAGTTCAAAGTCATCATGTTACTGTTTAATGAAAGAAGCTACAAGGTCATACAGCTAGTACTCATAAATTGCTGATGTGGCATGCTGAACAGTGTTCTTCATAGTCTCAGGCCAGCATTCTCCTTACAGATGCCAAAGAGAAAAAAATTCCTTATTATGTATTCATCCCAAGAAATTATTGAAAGAATGATGAATGTGAGACCAGAGGACCTTAGTTTAATTTTATCACTTACTATGTCATTGTTGCTCATTTTATCTTTGTTGTTTTATTTTATGCTTCTTACTATTATTGTTAAGGAGCTCTGGTAGTGGAGTGGTTACAAGTCAGTCTTCTAACCGCAAGGTCAGCAGTTCGAAACTACCAGCTGTTTCATGGGAGAAAGATGAGGCTTTCTGCTGTTGTAGAGATTTGCAACCTCGGAATCCTATACAGGGTCACTATGAGTCGGAGCCAACTCCACGCCACATAACCACCACCACCACTAATCTTATTGCTAATAATATATCTTTGTTCCAACTCATAGTGACCCTGTACATAGTCTCCAAGGCTTTTTAAATCTTTGTGGGAGCAGAAAGCCTCATCTTTCTCCCACAGAGTGGCTGGCAAGCTCGAACTGTGGGCCTTGTGGTTCGTAGTTCAGTTCTTATCATATGGAGTCACCACAATCACTAATATATCCTTGTTGTTAAGTGCTGCTAAGTTTATTCCAACTCATAGTGAACCTGTATGCGGTTTCCAAGGACCAGCTGATGGGTGTGAACTGCTGACCTTGTATTTTGCAAGCTAGTGCTGATCCTACTGTGCCACATCAGGAGTCTACTGCATCCTTAGGCATGTATATTTCCTTTTTTGTAAAATGGGTGTGATGTTTTAATAATATTTTATGTTAGCTGCATTCTAGAATTGTTGAGCAAGTAAGTTAATAAATTATATAAAATAATTCTTTACCATATGGCCAATAACATCAGTTGCCATGGAATTAATGCTAAATCATGATGACCCCATGTGTATCAGAGAACTATGCTCCATAAGGTTTGCAGTGTTTGATTTTTCAGCAGTAGATGATGAAGCCTTTCTTTCTAGGTGTTTCTAAGAGCATTCAAGCCTCCAACCTTCTGGATAGCAGCAAATTGCATTAACAGTTTGCAACATTTAAGGGATCCATATTGTAATGAAGGCTATATAAATATTAATACTCAAAATGAGTAATATTGTGGTCACTATACTTCATTGATGTCCATTGGGGAAAGATGAACAATATAAGAGATTTTCAATTAGTCTATAGGATATTTTTTGTTGTGGTGGTTTTACTTGTATATGTGCGTTTATGTTTATTGTTTGCAATGGAATTATGACCCGTTATCCTATATAGGAATAAAAAGGATAATTTTCTATTGGTTAGATAAGAGAAAAATCATAGTTAAGTGATTTGAAATTTGGGAAGCATATTTCTTAGCATAACAAAATAATACTTGAACTGACTGATACTCATAATGCTGTCAAAGAGGAAACAGCCTTTTGCCTCAAAGTGTAACAAAGTAATGTTGTTTATCTTTAAATATGAACATGTTTCCCTGCTCGCTAAGATAGTAATGAGCATAGAATCAAGAACTTTCTCTTATTTAATTTGAATGAAAATGCAGAACTTAATGCAATTGCTGGAGTAGTTGTAGGACTATTGTGTTGCTGAAATGAAATGGTATATAGATTATCAAAAAGATCAGAATTATCATTGATATTTTCATTTGAATTTTTACAAACATTTCTTTTTAAACCTTGAAGTCTATACTAGAGTTCAAACTCTAATTAAGATTGGAGATGATGATCCTTTTCCTGAGAATTGCTTTCTTTTATACACTTTTTAATTATGCTTGCATTACTTTAATTTATTTAAAACACATTGATGCATAGTTTACAAAAACAAGACTCATCACATTGAAGTTGTTACTGTTATTTCTCTGGATCACAGCCAGAATTTTTTATTGCTTAAAACCAACTTGAGTTTTTATCATTAATAGTGCCACTGGTTCTCAAAGATCACCTGTTTTTAAGTTAACATTAGACTTTAGACCTGACATCACTTTCTAACCACAGCTGTTCCTTGGCAGCTGTTCAAGGTGGGAGAAAGTGGTCTCTAGTATTGGGAAAAATGACAAATTTTTGGCCAGCCTCATTATCTGTAGAATGTAGGTCAGCGAATAATTTTTCTTTTTTCTCTCTGGAGACACGTGAGTTAAGACTTTCTCTGAACCTCAGCTCTAGCAGGACTATTTTGGAATAAAGGGATAAAGAAAAATATCTGAATATAAATTGGATTCTAGGGGAGCAAAAGCCTATTTTTCTAATTATTTGGATAATTTTCAACTGATTATTTTGGGAACCCAGAGTAGAAATAATCATTTGAATCGAGTCTATTATACTGACAAAAGTCATTGTGCAGATCACACATCATAACTGAATGTTAGATGCTGAAAAAGGTGGCAAAAACAAATGATGAAGCAATACATATTTTCAGTCATGTATCTGTTTGCAATACTTCCCATTGGGGTAAATAGCTGTCGGAAGTATTAGGCGATTTCTGAGATTACCTAATGTCTCTTCCCTGTAGAGCCATTTACTCATCTTATAGGTACTTGAATCTCTCTCAAGAAAGTGGGATACCAAAATAAAGAGATGTTATGGGCATTGTCAGATCAGTGGAACCCTTTAAGACAGACAGATATCAACAAGCTTCACAATGCTCTCTTGCATTCTAGTTATCGTAAGATTAGTTCAATGCATCTGCCTCGTTATCTAGTGCTGTTATAACAGAAATATTATAATTAATTGGTTTTAACCAACAGACATTTATTTTGTCACCGTTTAGGAGGCTGTTAAGTGTCACTGAGTCAGTTCCAACTCATAGCAACACAGTGTACAAAAGAAGGAATGTTGCTCACTGTCACACCATAATCACAATTACTGTTTTGTCTGTGCCATTGTTATAGCCACTCTGGCAATCCATCTTGTTGAGGTTCTTCTCTTCCAATGAGCAATCTGTCTGTACTTCTTCCAACACAGATATGTATACCTATTTGGCCTATGACACATTCAGTTTTCCTTGCCAGTACTCAAAGGATTCAATTCTTTGGTGTTCATTATTCACTGCCCAGCTTTCACATGCATATGAAGTGATTGACAATACCATGGCTTGAGTCAGGCTCACCTTAACCTTCAAAGTGACAACTTTGCTTTTTCATATTTTAAAGAGATACACTGCTGCAGATAAGACTCATAATTTTAAAAATATTATGAAGTGAACTAAACATGCTAAGAATATTAGTTTAGCAACCTCATCAGAAAGAAATAAACCAGAATGAAAGATAATTCTGTTAAGTTGTTGTTGTTGTTAAGTGCCGTCGAGTCGGTTCTGACCCATAGCGACCCTGTACAGGGTTTCCGAGGGTGTAAATCTTTATGGGAGTAGAAAGCCTCATCTTTCTCCCGCGGAGCAGCTGGTAGTTTTGAACCGCTGACCTTAAGGTTCACAGCCCGATTCGTAACCACTACGCTACCAGAGCTCAATCATTAAATACTTTGATCCAAATGTGTTATAAACCCAAAGTGTCCCAGCCTTACCTCCAATTCATTTCATATACTATTCCAAAATTGATATTTCCAGATATCAGAAATGTAACCTCCATGTTCCATCACTTCAGATTTTATAAAACTTGAGAGTCATGCCTTCAGTTTTAGATATATCTTAGTTTTTTTGTTTTCTTTCATGATATTTAGAGTAAAAACAAAACCAATGGATATACCCATTCTTTCCAAGCTTTTCCTAAATGCCCTTGCATTAAACTTTTTTGGAAACATTAAAATATATTTCAAATTAAGCATCTGTCATGGAACCAAGCAAACCATTATATAATGTAAAAGCCTTCGTTACTCATGATATGTAGCTTTAGAACTACACTCATCATGAAACTATATCAGAAGCTTCCAACCTGATATTATCTCTTCTAAATAAAAAAGATTTCTTCTGCTTGGAATAATCTGAATTATATTACAAGTCTTGTAATGGCAAAGATCGTGTTTAATATTTTTCTAGTCTTCAAATACCTCTGGTGTGGTGCTGTAGGATAAAAACTGGACTGCTAATCACATGACTGACAGTTCAAATCCACCAGCTGCTCCTCAGACACCTTATATAGGGTAGCAATGAGTCACAACTGACTTAAATGGCACTTAACAATACCAATAATACCTCATTCTCACCATTTGTTGGTCAATTTGTCTTGCTGTGGTGGCTTGTTTGTTACTGTGATACTGGAAGTTGTGTCACCAGTATTTTAACTACAGGCAGGATCATCCATGCAGAGGTTTCAGTGCAGCTTCCAAACTAAGACAGAGTAGGAAGAAAGAGAGGCAGACCACTTCTGAATCGATAGCCACTGAACACCTTATGAATAGCAGCAAAACATTGTCAGATATAGTGTCGGATGATAAGCCCCTCAGGTTAGAAGGCATTCAAAATACAACTGGGGAAGAGATGCCTCCTTATAGCAGAGTTAAGCTTAATGATGCGGATGGAGTTAAACTTTTGGGACTTTCATTTACTGATAGAGCACAACTGAAAAATAGAAGAATCAGCTGAAAATATTCATTAATAATCAGAACATGGAACACAGAATGTATGAATCTAGGAAAACTGGAAATAATCTAAAGGAAATGGAACAATTAAAGATCAATATCCCAGGCATTAGTAAAGTGAAATGGACTGGTATTGGCCATTTAGAATCTGATAATCAGGGTTTACTATACCTGGGACATAAAACTGAAGTGGTATGGAATCACATTTACCATCAAAAAGAATATAAGATTTACCTTGAAGTACAATGCTGTCTGTGATACTATGATATCCATACACCCACAAGGTAGATCAGTTAATAGCACTACTATTGAAATTTATGCATCCACTAAAGTCACAAATGATGAAATTAAAGATTTCTACCAGCTTCTTCAATTTGAAATTGATCAAACAGATAATCAAGATGCATGGATAGTTACTCGTGATCATAATGCAAAAGTTGGAAATAAATAGGAAGGATCAGTAGTTGGAAAACTTGGTCTTGGTGGTAGAAATGATGCTAGAAACCACATGATAGAACTTTTCAAGGTCAATGCCTTATTCTTTGCAAAAAGCTTTTGTCAACAACATGAGAGGTTGGACCTCACCAGACTGAATACACAGGAATTAAATTGAATACATCTGTGGGAAAAGAGATGGAGAAGGTCAATATCATCGGTCCAAACAAGAGTAGGGGCCAACTGTGAAATGGTGGTGGTGGATATGTGCTGTGGAGTCATTTCCAACTCATAACGACATTGTCCAGGGTATCTGAGGCTGTAAATCTTTATGTGAGCAGAAAGCCTCATCCTTCTCTCATGGAATACCTGATAGTTTTGAACTGTTGACCCTGAGGTTAGCAGCCCTATTCATAACTACTACGCTATCAGAGCTCCTTCACTGTGAAACAGACCATCTATTATTCATTCTCAAGTTCAGGCTAAACATGAACAAAATTAAAATAAGTTCATGAGATTAAAAACATGACTTTGAATATATCCCACCCAAATTTAGAAATGTTCGAAGAAACAGTTTGATGCATTAGACACCAAAGACCAGAAGAGCTGTGTGATGAAATCAAGACTCTAATACAATTAGAAACCAAAAGGTCATTAAAAAGACAGGGGATAAAAGAAAATTCCAAAATGGATGTCAGAAGAGACACTGAAACTTGATCTCCAAAGAAGAGATGCTAATGCGAATGGAAGAACTGATGAAGTAAAAGAGGTGAACAGAAAGTTTCAAAGGACAGGTCAAGAAAACAAAGTAAAATATTACAATGAGATGTGCCACAACTTAGACTTAAAAAAAAACAACAACCCAAAACAAAAACAAAGTGGAAGAACACATTCAGAATTTTTAGATGACTGCTGAAAGCAGAGAATATCAGAAAGCTGTTTACTTGTGCTTTACTGAATATAAAAGATTTCCAACTGTGCGGATCATAACAAATTGGATAAGATTGTGAAGAATGGGTATTCCAGAACACTAAAATTGCATTCATAAGGAACCTGTACATGGAACAGAACAAGGGGATACTGAACGGTTTAAAATCAGGAAAGGTGTACATCACCATAATTATTCAGTTTGTATGCTGAGCAAATAATCTATGAATCTGGAAAATATTAAGAACATGGCATCAAGATTGAAGGAAGAGTCTTTAACAACCTATGATATGCATTACAAAACCTTGCTTGATGAAAGGAGGACTTGAAATATTTACCGATGAAGATCAAAGATTACAACCTTCAGTATGAATTGCACCTCTGTGTAAAGAAAATGAAAGTTCTCACAGCTGGACCAATAAATAGCAACATGAAAAATGGGGAAAAGATTGATGTTTTCAAAAACTT
>NW_006408554.1:23254064-23281834 GCF_000296735.1 Chrysochloris asiatica | reverse complement strand
GCAACATTATGAGTTGGAACCCACTCAATGGCATCTGTCAATAATAACAATACCTTATTCAGTGACCTCTTCATTTCAAATTCTTATGAAAATTTTGGAGGTAGTGAATTAATGTGAAAATTTGCTAAGGGAAAATAATTTTGGACTTGTGCCTTACTGTTACCTCTCATGTCACAGGAACCCAAAGTAAAAGAGTCAAAAGATCTAACCTTAAAAAAAGAGAGAAAACATAACTAGGCAGAAATTCTGATATTCCATAAGCTAAATTTGAAATTCCATTATCAAATTTTGGATATTGTTCAAATCCTCAATTATAATTATGTGGGTGATAGCTTTGGACATAGCAACATCAGAAAAATAGAAAATACATTCATTGCTATCTGCCAAAAATCTTTGCAATCTTACAAAAATGTCTATTTAGATAAATATATGTTGGCACTGTAGGTTCCGCACTGGACTGCGAACCCTAAGGACAGCAGTTCAAAGCCACTGGCTGCTCCTCATAAACCTTATACAGGGCCACTGAGTCAGAACTGACTTGATGGCAATTAACAACAAGAAGAATGGTTGATAAGTTTTAATTGCATTTCTTTTCATAGAAGCATGACTGTTTACCAGATGAGCAGGTTGACTCTTTAATGTGTTAGATAATTAGCATAAGGTAAATAGTAAGGAAGAGGATATCCCACTCTTGTATCAACATAGACAAGGACACACTCACATCTTGTGGCTGAGGGCTGTGGGAGGAGAAGAAGGACAAAATGTGGAAAGTACCCCCCAAATTAAATCATTTTGGGAATTGTTATCCTAAATTATAAATATCAACAGTAAGATATACATGCTCATGATATCTCATTATTTCCTTAAATCGTTCAATTAAATGTCAATTTAGTGATTAATTCTACATAGTGGAACTTTACACTGAGATGATCTCATTTTCAGTGATAATTAACACCTATAAATTTTCACTACAAATCAAAGAGGTGGTTCAGAGAAAAGGCTGAGCTCAAAAGACCTGGCATTCTCATGATAAAAGAAAGTTGAGAAAATACTGAAGTATAGTTACTGAATGGTTTTTGCCACATTTAAACATAAAAGTTTAAATATAGTCTACAAATTGTTATTAAATAATAAAACTTTAGAACAAATTTGGAAATTGATTATGCTGAGAGGAGTAAATATGATGAGTATGAGTTTATATCAATGTATTTACAATTAAAAATGGTCAAAATGGCAAACATTTTTATATTATCTTTGCCAAAATAAAATTATCAAACAATAACCACAGACACACACACAAAAAAAAGACCATAACTATTGGTGAAAAGCGAAACTTTCCTCAAATGAAAAACTTGTCGTGCCACATATAATCACTGATCAAATTTGTAACCAAATTTAAAACTTGTCGTGCCACATATAATCACTGATCAAATTTGTAACCAAATTTAAAACTTCGGTTACCTATTTGTTTAGTGCATATGAAATTGCAAACAAAAATTCATAGGCTGAATTCATAGGCTCCAGCTTACAAAAGTAGATTTTATAACAGATTAAAATAGACAAAATTAATGGCAATGTTGCAGGATGACAAATACAGCAGTGTAACAGGCCCACAGCTCCCTGAAGACAGAGTATGCATTCTGGTAGAAGGAAGGAGTAATTATTTATGGCACTAAACCCAAAGTCAAAAAGGCGTTAGTCAAACCCCACGACACCACTTTATTAATGAAGTGACTTTGAACAAGTCATTTAACCTCTCAGTGAAGTCCTGGTGTGGCAAGAGTTCTGGTGTGGTGCTGTAGGACAAACAATGGCCAGGTAACTGAAAGTTCAGCAGTTCAAACCTGCCAGTCACTCCTCTCCTTGGAAACCCTATAAAGGGTCGCTGTTAGTTGGAACCAACTCGACGGCACTTAACTACAACAACAGTGCTATTCCTGGTGTGGCACTGTAGGATAAGCACTGAACTACTAACCACAAGGTCATTGGTTCAAATCTACCAGCCACTCATTAGAAACTCTTTAAAGGGTCATTATGAGTCAGAAATGATTGGATGACATACAACAACAATGGTGCTTGAATATTTATCTGGGAAATACAGAGCAGAATGGTGTCTATTTATGGGTCATTCTGAGGAGTAAAATATGCCTAAGAACTCTGAGCAATAGTAAAAAGAAAACTGGCTCTGGTAGTATAGCAATTACAAGTTGGGAAGCGAGCCTCAAAGTCAGCAGTGTGAAACTACCAGCCATTCCACAGGAGAAAGATGAGGCTTTCTATCCCAGTAAAGATTTAAAGCCTTGGAAACCCTGTACAGAGTTGCTATGAGTTGGAGCCAACACAATGACACATAACCACCACCACCACCAGTACTGTGTAGCACAATGATCTGAAATACTAAAGAGAATACCAAGAATGTGCCAAAATATCTGTTATTGATGTTCATAGAAAGATTTTTTAAAAATCTTGGTGGAAAAAGCATGATAGGATATGAAATTTACATAAATTCTAAACAGTTTTGTAGAATCCACATACTGTACTCATATATTTCAACATTGGTAGGCATACTTATAGTAAGTTAGTCTGCGCAAAATATGCCTATTCTTTAAAGAACATGACCATAAATCATTATACCCCTTGTTTATCACAAATTAAATAGAAGTAAATTACAACATTTTTTTCAGAAGAAAAATCTTTTGTTTTTAAAACAGAGGACTAGATTACATAATAGACTATTTGGGGTGTTTTCCCAGGCAAAAATCCTGTGTGTTTCATTATCTTTCATACTTGATCCATGAGACTTGCCCCACAGGAAAGCTGCCTCCTCACACAAGACTCAGTGCACAGTTCTTCTGTTACTTGCCTGAAGGAAATTGTAGTCATGGACTCAGCCCCCAAGGCAGACATTCTCACATACTCAACTACACTCCTAGTGTAGGAACCTCCCATCAGAGCCCTCCTTTGTGGGGATCTAATGCTGAGGTATTCCTAGGTACCACTACCAAAACTTTTTATCAGGGCCTTTAACTGAGATGTTATTCTCTACTCTGTCTCAGTACTTTCTACTGCTAGTCATTCTCCTTTTGCTTTCTCACTCTCATTGTCTACAAAATGGCAGGAACTTTTTATTTTAGGCTATTTTGCCAAAGAGGAGTGATTTCCCCATCTGTACTCTATGTTATTTGACCTTTGCCTAGTGCCGTTCCATGGAGAAAAAAATGCATCATTGAGCATTTAGATCATTTTTTGGGTGGTAGCGTAGTGGTTACGAATCGGGCTGCGAACCTTAATGTCAGCGGTTCGAAACTACCAGCTGCTCCGCGGGAGAAAGATGAGGCTTTCTACTCCCGTAAAGATTTACACCCTCGGAAACCCTGTACAGGGTCGCTATGGGTCGGAACCGACTCGACGGCACTTAACAACAACAACAATATCTGCACTGTTGCAAGAATAAATAATGTATTTTGATATTTATTTTCAACTTGTTTCATTGACCTGACTACACTGACACCTTTTGTTGTGGTATG
This sequence comes from Chrysochloris asiatica, assembly GCF_000296735.1. Lineage (NCBI taxonomy): Eukaryota > Metazoa > Chordata > Mammalia > Afrosoricida > Chrysochloridae > Chrysochloris > Chrysochloris asiatica. Next base: position 23,278,307 of record NW_006408554.1, on the reverse strand, counting down.
CCATCAAGTTGGTTCCAACGCATATTGCCCCTGGATTCGGTTTCTGAAAGTGGCTGGTGGGTTTGAACTGACAACCTTGCAATTACTAGTCCAGTGCTTATCCTACAGTGACATCTAGAAGTCCTACACTTTTAAATTGAGAAAACAATAACAATACCTAACATATCTCAAATTCCATATTTCAGGTAGATTCCAAATTTCAGGTAAAATATACAAACTTTTGTCATCATTCAATAAATTAAGAGTCATACATACCCACGTACCCTTATTACAGATTCAGAAAGGATTTATGAAGAAGCAACTTGACAAATGGTTCAATACAGGTAGTCATACTCAAAAGTAATTTTTAGCTCCCACTCTGTTTTTTTGCCTTCCAATAGAGGAAATAAAACCAAAAAGACAATTGCGATTTTAGTATTCAGAAAAAGAATCAAGAAATGTTTAGAGATTAAATATTACACCATGAAAAATCTAAACAAACAGTTTTAAAAATGCGCAAAAATTATCCAGTGTATATAAAAAGAAGGAACAAAGAAGACTCCATATAAAACATTAAATAACGTACGAAATCACCACATAAAGTGTTAAAATAACACTAAATCGCCGTACTAATTTGAGTAATAGGTATAAAAGTTGAAATAAAAGATAATGGAAAATCTCCAGACAAAATTATAAAAAATATGAACAAATTGTTGTTGTTGTTGTTGTTAGGTGCCATCGAGTCGGCACCAACGCATAGAGACCTTATGCACAACAGAATGAAACACTTCCCGATCCTGGGCCAATCTCACTACTGTTGCCACACTTGAGTCCATCGATGCTGCCACTTGGCCAGTCCATCTCATTGGAGGTCTTCCTCTCCTTCGCTGACCATCTACCTTACCAAACATGATATCCTTCTTCAGCGACTGGTCCCTCCTGACAATATGTCTGAACTATGAGAGATGAGGTTTGGCCATCTTGGCCTCCAAGGAGCACTCTGGCTGCACTTCTTCCAAAATGGATCTATTGGTTCTTTTGGCAGCCCATGGCACTTTCAATAGTCTCCTCCAACACCATAACTCAAAAGCATCAATTCTCATACAGTCTTCTTTATTTACTGTCCAGCTTCTGCAAAGGTCTTGTGCAGCAGATTTGCCTAATGCAATACATTGTCTGATTTCTTGACTGCTGCTTCCATGAGTATTGATAGTTGATCCAAGAAGAATGAAGTCCTTGACAACCTCAATACTTTCTCTGTTGATAAAAATGTTGTTTATTGGTCGAATTGGACAAAGTAGGGTAATGAATATGTGGCAAAAGATACAGGAAAATAAGTAAACTAAACTTTTGATAAAACATGTTGTCCTAAATATCTTTAGAATCATAAAAGCCAGAGTGGTATTTTTATACAGTTTTAAAAAGCAAATTCTATATTATCTAAAAAAGTGATTCATACTAGTGGGGGCAAGGGACTTTGACTAGTCAAAATCCATGACAAATTCAACCTTAAGGATAAAGAGGCCAACACTCTGGTTATATGAATTTCAAATTTATATACTCATAATTGCCCTGGTATCTAGGGCAAGAATTTTCTTGAGCTCCCACTGATAACCTATATTATTAATTTGCAAAATTCATTTTCTGTTTGTTCAGGTGAGTAAGCATGAAAATCAGAGCAAGATGTTCTTGGGAAGAGGACCAACTGATTAAATAGCAAGTCTTTATATTAGCAAATCTGTCCAGGTTCCTATTATGATATACTTGCTATGCAAAAATCAGCATTCTGTGAAAATGGAGGGTGGCTACATGTAATAGCAAAAAGGAGGATGGCTATATCATTGCATAATGTCCATATTACATCACTGCATAACTTCCAGACCATTAAGAATCATGGCAACCATCACAGCGTTAAATCTTGGTGTCCATTACTGCCAGATGGATATTCTTAATAAGCAAAATAATCAGATAGCAAGATTTTCACTATTGTTAATGAGAAATGTCAAATAACTAGATAGTTAATAAAAGAGAGGTTGCATAAAACAAAATCTGTATGAACAGATTTGTTGTTGTTGTTATGTGGCGTGGAGTCGGTTTTGACTCACAGCGACCCTGTACAGGTTTTCCAAGGCTGTACATCTTTACTGGAGCAGAAAGCCTCATCTTTCTCCTCCAGAACGGCTGGTAGTTTCAAACTGCTGACCTTGAGGTTCACTGCTCTATTCGTAACCACTATGCTACCAGAGATTACCACAGATTAGTTGAATAGAAGCAGATTATTTCCCTAAACCTTCATCCAATTCAGAGTAATAAAGTAATAAAGTAGTTGTATCTTTATGAAGAATGAAAAGGACCATTAGATTTCATCATCATAGCCATCATTGTCATCATTATCATTTATCAAGTACCTCAGTCCATAGTTAGCTTTATTACTATCTGTGTTAACATTATATTCATATTGCTAAATATATATATAAACACCTGACGTGGTGTTATAGGCTGAAAACAATGAGGTAATTGGTTCAAACCAACCAGCCTCTCCACAGCATTTGACAACAACACCATCAAATTGTGTAACCTGTCATCATTTACTTAATGGTACAAAAACTGTTCAAAGCAAACATTACTGATTATAGGTAAATAATGACATTTTAATATAGTAAGGAAATTAGTGAATATCATTTCATATAAAATTGTAATTGGTTCAGCATTTTAAATTGAAAACAAAGGTTAGAGAGTCCATGTATTATCCTACTATCTGTGTCATTTTAACTTGCCCCAATTAAGTCTAATTTATATAAATGTTGGTACTAATGTGACCATGGATTATTTCATTATACCATTTATGACTACCAATTATAAAAGAAATAAAATCACTAAACTTCAAAATGACATTAGATCACCAGTGAATAATTGTTATCCTTCAACAAGAAAAATGTTAAAATACAATAATAATTTTTTTTTAAAATATAGTAATAGAATACAAGAGCTAAAAGCAACCAAACCGTGCTGTGTACAATGAAAAACAGATATGATGTGAGCATGGTTAATGAAGAGGACAGCTTTAAATTCAGGTAGATCATTGATCCATTTAAAGGATCTTTAGTTCTTCATTCCTGTATTCATTATTTTAGTCGATCAAGTTTACTCATTATTGTCCAAAAGACTTATTACAGTTCTACCAAGTAGTGAAATATTGAAGATAATAAGGAAGATTGCAGAGGGGAACTAAATTTGAATCGCAGTTTGTTGTACTCAAGTGGAATGAAGATTGATATGCTAGCCATTAGTGAGCAGAAATAGACTGGTATTGGGGTATTTTGAATCTAGCAATCTTAAGTTTTACTCCACCAGGAATAACAAATTGAAAGGGAACAGCATCACAGTCATTGAAAAAAAGAATGTTTCAAAATCTATCCTGAAATACCATGCTGTCTGTGATAGGATATGCCTACAAGCAAGACCAGTTATTACAAAGGCTATTCATGTTTATGCGCCAACCAGTAATGCCAAGCATGAAAAAAATATAACCAACTTCTGCACTCTGCAATTGAGCAAACATGCAATCAAGATGCATTGATAATTACTAGTGATTACAATGCAAAATTCCATATAAATGGAACAAGAGAGAATTAGAAACAAAGAAAGATAAGCAGTTAGGAAAATATGGCCTTGGTGATAGAAATAATGCCAGATTTTGATGACAGAAATAATACCAAATTTCACATGATAGAATTTTATCAGACCAATTACTTGTGTAAAATACATGTTTTCAGTAACAAAAATTACAATTATACATATGAGTGTCTTTAGATGGAATATACAGGAATCAAATCAACTGCATCTGTAGAAAGACATATCAATATTATTGTGAGAAATAATTCTTGTTAGCATGGTCTATCTTCAGGACTAGGGAGTCTTTGGGGGTAGCAGGCTAGCATAACAAAAGGAGCTCAGTGAAGGGTAAGAAATAGTTTGACTGGATACGAACTTTAAAATAAGAATATATCCATCAAGGAAATAGGAGAAGTTAATGGGGAAACTAACTTTAAATGAGAATGCTCCCAGTAAGGACTTGTAAGTGACCTTGGGAGGAGATTGTAAACTCCTTAATAACCAGTAAAAGGGGAACTGAAGGAGGGACTTTTTCAAGACAGAGAATAAAACTGTTTGTGGGGGGCCAGCCATGCTGCATGTCTTCCCGTGTCTACTGGATTGGAGGCCTGATTTTGCAAAATCAAATGAAGAAAATCTCTATCTCACTAAAATGAGTACAGATTGGATTACTAGAATGTTTGCCAGTATCAACAATGTTTCTCACAATTATCAGTTAGAACAAGGCCAGAGCTGACTGTGGAAAAACAGACCAGCAATCGCTCATAAGCAAATTCAAGTAGAGCTTGAAAAAAATTAAAACAAGTCCACAATAGTCAAAATGCTACTTTGAGTATATCCCATTTGAATTCAGGACCATCTCAAGATTATATCTGATGCATTAAATACTAATAACCAAAGACCAGCTTTGTGGGATAACATCAAATATGAAGTAAAAGATTATTGGAAAGAAAATATCAAAATGGATGTCAAACAACACTCTGAAACTTGTTCTCAAACAGAGTAGTAAAAGAAATGGAAGAAATGATGAAGTAAAAGAATTAAAGAGAAGATTTCAAAGGACAGATCATAGACAAAATAAAGTATTATATTGAAATGTTCAAAGATGTGAAGTTAGAAAACCAAGAGAAGAATATACAAGACATTTCTCAAGCTGAAAGAAATTTAAAACAACAACAACAAAAAATCAAGTTCGAATAATGAAGAATTCAATGGACAAGACATAAAATGACAGATGACACAATCTTTATTGCTGAAAGTGAAGCTGCCTTTTGATTGTTAAGGTTTTGTGCCAACTTGATTGGGTCAAGATTCCCATTGATATGGCAATTGAAGTCTGGCTATTCCATGGTGAGATCTAATACAGTGTCGTTAACTCTATCATCATTGGCTCTGAGCAGGCCTAAGATCATTGACTAATGAAAGGATGTTTTCTCAGGCATATGGCCTGCTTCCAATATAATGGACATTCAGGTGAAGTTTGATTGCTTTCTGCTGGCCTGGATCTTGTACCTGACTTGTCCTCCAATCTCTGGTCCTTTGGATTTGAGCCAGTGGCCTCCTTTATTAGCTGCCTGCATGCTAGATCTGTCTGTCTGCCTGCCTGTCAGACCTGATGGGTAGTCTTTTTCCTCTCCCACCTCTACAACTGTGAACCATTTCCTTGATATAAACTTCTCTTTATATATGTATACAGATATATACACATGTATATAAATTTCACTGGTTTGATCTCAAACTTCTAAGTTCTAGAATTGTGCCACAATATTATTCTGTTATTGTAAGCTACCTACTTGGTGGTATTTTGTTACAGCAACCCTAAAAAACCACTTCAGTACCCCTAACTAGAACCTGAAGGAGTTCTGGTAGTGTAGTGGTTACAAATGGGGCTGCTAACTTGAAAGTCGGCTGTTCGAAACTACCAGCTGTTCAGTAATAGAAAAATGAGGCTTTCTGCTTCCGTAAAGATTTGCAGCCTCGGAAACCCTGTGCAGGGTCACTATGAGTGGGGATGGACTCCATGGCACTTCACAACAACATGTAGAACCTGAAGTCTTAGTGTGGCGCTGTGGGCTAATGTGTCAGACTGCAAAGTCATTTGAACTGCAAGGTTGGTGTTTCAAGTTCACCAGCTGCTCCTTGGAAACCCTATACAGGGTCGCTATGGGTCGAAATGGACTCAATGGCACTTAACAACAACTAGAACCTGGAGTCCTGGTGTGGTGCTGTGGGTTAATGGGCTGGACTGTAAAGTCAGTTTGAAATGCAAGGACAGTGGGTCAAGCTCACCAGCCACTCTTCAGCAACGTAGCCAGGGTTGCTATGGGTTGGAACCAACTCAATGGCACTTAACAACAAACAACAACAACTATAACCTGGAGTGCAATGGCTCTATAGGATAAATGTTGAACACTGAACCAGAGGTCACAGTTCTAGCACACCAGCCACTCCATGGGAGAAAGGTGCAGCTTTCTGCTCCTGCAAAGATATTTCAAAAAGCCTTGAAAACCTTACAGAGGGTCACTAGGAGTCAGAACTGACTCAGTAGCATTTAATAAGTACTAGACAGCTTACCACAAGGTCTTCAGTTCAAACCCAACAGCTACTCCTCAGAAACCCTACACAGAGTTGCTATGAGTCAGAACCTGTGAAGGAAAGCCTTGGGGGAATCCATGGAGCAAATAAGAAGTCACAAAATGTTTGCTGTTGAATTGGGAAGTCTTGCCTTTCATTTGCAGACTCCTTCAAAGTCACATTAAAAACTAGCGGAAACTATGCCACTTATCCTTGATTATTTTGGGGAAAATCAAGAGGTAGCCTTTACAGTGATTGTGTGATTCCTGAAGTCATGTAGTCTCCTTCACTTCTATTTCTCTCTCCATTAGATGGCTAGGGCAGGAGCCTCAGGTTCTGAAAGTGAGAGATTTGTGACGCATACAGAAACAATTTCTATGTAGATGACACAAAGTACATGATCAATGGACTTTGGCTGGTGCTGTCTGTGTGAACTTGATCAAGGCATATTTTGATATGTGTGTGTGTGTGTATCCCTGATATGTGTACAAGTATATCCCTGGTGGTCCTGTAGGATAAGCATTGGACTGCAGGATTGCTAACTGTGAGATCAGCAGTTCAAATCCACCAGCCATGGGAGAAACATGAGATTGTCTGCTCCAATAAAGATTTACAATCTCAGAAACATTATATAGTATTACTATGAGTCAGAATTGATTTGAGAGCAGTGGTTTATGTAATATATTAAAAGTGAAGTTTGAATTCATTTCTCATAAATTGAAAAGCATAGATATGCAGCATGCAATGTAAATATGCCTGTGACAATTATATTTATGCTATGAATTCAAGAACTCAAATCTGTATTTATATTTACAGTAATTTTAAAAGAACTTCTTTTTTAATATAAACATTAGTATGTAAACTATTACAGTAAAGATCTTAAATGTATTAACATTATACCTTTTATCATTGACCTTCACTTGCTCTTTATTTCAGAGGATATTGTGTTATGCTGCTTATAGAATGAAAGCTGGGATTTATTGTGCATCCATCCACATGACAGACATTTCTGGAGATGCTTAGCTTGGTCATTTCTGTTACTTCCTCAAAAGTCTATATAGTACTTAAACACACACACACAAATAAAAAGTCCCAATGAGAACAAATAACATCTCCATAATCACAAAGCTAAGTAGGTACTGTGGCAAACCCAAGCCCAGGTTCCTCTGACACTATGTTCACTGTGGCAGTTGTCTTTGAAGCTTTACTTGCCATGTTCAGCTTGTCCCTAAGGATAATGGCTATTTGCATTGAGGATAGAAATACTATTTTTACACTTCTATATCATTCGTAGCAATGCAGAAGTACTTAAGGAGTTTCAGAAAGTTCATGAAAAAAATGGGAGGAAAAAGTAATAGAATTTTCCATATAGTTTTTGAAGTCTTCTCATATACATGAAGATAACTCAAAAAGTATTGCTACTAAGTTTCCAGTTCATATAAGCACAAGTATATTCCAAATAAATTGTGTTTAAGCATGATAATATGTTTTGAAGCAGGGACTTCCAAAAGTTCATAGAAAAATTCCATTATCTTTAATTCCATTTTTCCAAGAACTTTTTGAAGCCCTCTTATCGGTGTGGTGTTTTAAACATACATGTTGAATATGTTAATGCAAACAATTGAAGTACGAATATTTAAGTATATAACCACTTTGTAACCAAATACAGGTTACATCTCCTAAGAATTAACCTCACCAAGACAGAGTGTTAATTTTCCATGGTTTAGATCTTTTCTAGATAACAGCAGCAATTGTGTCATGGGACCATGAATCTGCATAACATTAACAGGATTCACACAGCATCAGAATGCCCAATTAGAACACACACCCACAAATAAAAAGAAGTTGTAACACTTAAATTAGTATTAATCCACTTTTCTTTCCCTTGTCCAAGTTACAATAAAATTACCTATTTTATTTTTTAAATCAAAGCCACTATTGTCAAATTGACTCTGACTCACAATGACACTGTAAGGCAGAGTAGAACAGCTCCAAAGGGTTTCCATAGCCATGAATCTTTACAAGTGCATACAGCCTCATCTTTCTTTCTTAGAACAGCTATTGGGTTCAAACAATTGATCTTTAGATTAGCAGCTCAATAGTTAACTCACTTTGACACCATGGCTTCTACTTCCTGAAGAAAGAAAGAAAATCTACACCTAGTCCTCTTTGAGTCCATAATTTTAAAACAAACAGTAGTCACATTATAACTGTGTCTTCTAAATATTTGAAAATTTTAAGAAGTCCAGTAAAAATTGGAGAGGATTTAGCTTCTTCATAAGTATGTATATTTCACCCCAAATAATTCCTTACAGAACGTTTAAGTATATTTTTAGATGTCAGAAATGCCAAGTCAAGCTTTGTTAGTTCCTCTGTGGCCTTAACTGATTAGAATAGCTATTGAACAATTACATCTATGACTTTAATTAAACTATCGTATCTAGTTATTGTTAAGTGCTATTAGTCTGTTTCAAGTCACTGTAACCCTGGATAGGACTTCCCAGGCTTTAAATCTTTGCTGAAACATAAAGCCTTACATTTTTGTTTTTTTTCCCCCACAGAGCTACTGTTGAACTCAAACTGCCAACTTTCTTCTTCTAGCAGTCCATGGTACTTTTCATATTCTTCTCCAACACTATAACTCAAATATATTAATTTCTCTACAGTCTTTCTTATTCACTGTGCAAGTTGAACGTGTATATGAAGCTATTGGAAATACCAAGTCTTGAGACAGGCACACCTTACTTAGTCTTGAAACTGACATCTTTGTCCTTGAACACTTTAAGGAGGTCTTGTGCAGCAGAAATTCCTAATGCAATGCATCAGAGTAATTTTAAAAATGATACAATCCAAACAATGTCTTCCAAGATGATCTGCTGGGCCGGTTAATTTCAAGAAGAGAGGTCAGATCAAGTTTATAGTATCTGCTTTTGGGGATTTCAAAGAAGTAATCATGATAGATTTTATGAAAGAACACACAGAGCTTATATTATGAAGAAATTTTAAGAAAATAGAAGACTGCATTGTTGAGAAAAAAGCTCAGGAATTTGTAAATAATTGTTTCAATCACAGCAGTACACCTGCTAATTCTTCAAGATCAGCAAGGACTATCATATGAGAATTTCATAGGGACACTTTACCCTCTCGACCCTACCTACAGCACTGATCTTGCCGCTTCAGATTTCTTTTTGTTCTCCACACTCAAATAATATTTAAAAAATAACTCAGTTTACAACTCTTAAGGATGCAGACCACCACTTACTTGTCAGTCAGTTTGTCGTACTGTGGTGGCTTGTGAGTTGCTGTGATTCTGGAAGCTATGGCACTGGTATTTTAAATACCAGCAGGGTCACCCATGGTGGACAGGTTTCAGATGAGCTTTCAGATAAAACAGACTAGGAAGGAGTGACAAACTACTTCCAAACATTTAGTCACTGAAAACCTTATGAATAGCAGAGAAACACTGTCAGATATAGTACCGGAAAATGAGCCGCTAAGGTTAGAAGGCACTCAAAATGCGACTGGGGAAGAGCAGCCTCCTCAAAGTAGAGTTGACCATGATGACATGGATGGAGTAAAGCCTGTGGGAGTAAAGTTTTAGAACTCTTCTAAAATTTAAACTTTACAAAATTTGCATGTGGAAAAAGCTTTATAAGCTTGAAAAGGATATGCAAATTAAAACCATTGTTAGAAGGGAGCAGTCACTGTAGAAGGATCTCATGTTTGGTAAGGTGGAGGGTCAGAGAAAAAGAGGAAGACCCCCAACGAGATGGATTGGCCAAGTGGCAGCATGGATGGCCTCTATGCAGGGTCATTGTAAGTCTGAATCAACTTGGTGGCAATGGATTTTGTTTTTATTATTGTATATCAACTAATGTATTAAATCCATAATATTGGATATATATTCATAGAGTTCATTGTACCATGCAAGCAAATTACAGGAAATTCAATACTTTAATGGGTGACTTTATTAGAAATATACTTGTTGTTGTTGTTGTTAAGTTCTTTCAAGTTAGTTCTGACTCAGTGACTCTGTATAGGGTTTCTGAGGTTGTAAATCTTTGCAAGAGGAGAAAACCTTTGTCTCAGGGACTGATTGGTGGGCTTGCACTACTGAACTTGTGGTTTGCAGTCCAGTGCTTAACCTACAGAGTCATGGCACTCCCCCTCAGAAATATATGGTCTAACACTAATTAATATACAGAGTAAATAATTAAGAATGGTGGTGGTGGTGGTTATGTGCCATGTAGTCTGTTCCAACTCATAGCGACCCTGTATAGAGTTTCCAAAAGTCTCATCTTTCTCCCACGGAACAGCTGGTAGTTTCGAACTGCTGACCGATAGGTTTGCAGCCCAATTCATAACCACTATGCTACCAGAGCTCCATAAATAATTAAGAATTGTTGTTGTTGTTATGTGCCATGGAGTCAGTTCCTACTCATAGCGTCCCTATATTGGGTTTCCAAGGCTATAGATCTTTACGGGAGCAGAAAAATAAATGTTATTAAATGTATACGAAATTTTCTGTCTTCAATTTCTTAAGAGTCTCTCTCCTGACTTACAGAATGATGGATATAGTAGGAACTTCCATTAATTCATACAAGAAAAATTCTACACAGAACCCGTAGAGAGCTTTGCAATATCAAACCTATTAACACTGCTAAATTATCTTAGGAACTATTGGTTTCCCAGTGCAATACTGTGAAAAGTATTTCAGAATTGGTATCCTACAGAGATTTGGCATGAGGATTACATCAGGTAAGCATCTAATGTACAAAATCAGAGTGCAGTAACTACTGGAATAAGTTGGAAATGTTAATTTAAAAATTATTATACATTATAAATATCAAAATGTGATACATAAATCCAAAGTTAATACATTTATTAATTCTACAATTACATCTTAGCTATTATATTTGCTTCAGGACCATGGAGAAATTGGATTTTTCTGGGTTAATTTTAAAAACACTTACAAATAAAAAATACACTGAATAAATTATAACAAAATTAAGCTTTAACTTAACTAGTTGCCCAAATTGATTAATGAACTAAAATAAAATGGAAATAAAATTCAAATGTAATTCATCAAGAAATACAAGTGTGTAGTAGTGTGTGTTGTTGTTGTTGTTGTTAAGTGCCGTCGAGTCGGTTCCGACCCATAGCGACCCTGTACAGGGTTTCCGAGGGTGTAAATCTTTACGGGAGTAGAAAGCCTCATCTTTCTCCCACGGAGCGGCTGGTAGTTTCGAACCGCTGACCTTAAGAGCTCCTGTGTAGTAGTGTGTAGTAAGAGAAATACAGCACAGCTTGGAGGCGGGCTGCCGGCAGCTTGAGTCAGCATACTACACCTCTGACACCTACACCTGTTCTGGTCATTGTGTCCTTCTGCACTTTGAAAGCTCTTCCCATTCCAGGCCTTGGTTATAATTCACCGACACCATCAAAAATGTAATCAACCAGTAATAGGAATTAAGACACTTTCTGGAGAAAGCTTAGGTTTGCCATTCTAGTTTATTTCAGTCCGTTTAAAATTACATCAATGATCTTTTTCTTCTGGAGATAATTCTGTGTTGTATTAATATATTTGTTTATGTGTCTTGCCCTTTTTATATTTATTTTAGTGGTCATATAATTATTCAAATTTATTTACTTGAAATTTCTTTTTATTACCCTAGAAAACTAAGAGCAAGATACTAGGATAAAAGGTAAGAACAAAGTCTTAACTCATGGGCTATATGTTTGACACCAAAAGATTTATAATCTGGTGAGATACATAAAAATGTTCACAAATGATTACAGATGTATATTGATTAAAAAAAAACAAAATGAGATAAATGTATGCTGCATATAGATCATACTTGCCTTTCAAAGTGGAACACTGGTGTTATAGATGAAAAAGGTATTATATAAGTTGACCAGAAATCTGGTAAGAAGTTTTCTGAATTGAAGTGCCATTTGGCATGAATAAATTCTACCTAACAAAACTAGGTATAAAGAAAAATTATAGCATTATAATAATGGTTTAACTTTGCATATCCTTTTCAAGCTTATAAAGCTTTTTCCACATGCATATTTTGTAAAGTTTAAATTTTAGAAGAGTTCCAGAGATACAGAAAATTATAAAGATAATACACTTTCCATATAACTCACACCCAATTTCCCCTATTATTAACATACAATATTGTTGTTTTTAAGTGCCGTTGAGTTGGTTCTGACTCAAAGTGACCCTATATGGGCTTTCCAAGAAGCTTCTGGTACATTTGAACCACCTACTTTGTGGTTAGCAGTCCAGTGCTTATCCTACAGCACCACACCAGTACACCCAACACACTATAATTAGTACAACAATACATGAACTATATGATCCAATACATTAGTATTCATTGCAGTTCAAACTTTTTCAGATTTCCTTCATTTTTACCTAATATCCCTTTTCTTCCGAACCCCACATAACATTAGTTATCATGACTCCTTATTCCTCTCTTGGCTGTGACAGTTGCTCAGACTTTCTTGGTTTTGATTACCTTAACAGGACTGAGAAGTACTGGTCAGGTGATTTGCAAAATGTTCTTCTATTAGGATCTGTCAAATATTTTTCTCCCGGCTATACAGGGGTTATAGCTCTTGGAGAGGAAGACCACAGGGGTAAAACACCATTCTCGTGACATTATATCAAGGGTACATTATATCAACATGGCATTCCTGTTGATATTGACCTTGATCACTGATCAGAATACCAAAATTAAAGAGTGGATTATGCCAAAGATTAGCCAGAATGTGAGAGAATGAAAATCCTCAGATAGTACTAGAAGGTGTATGTATTCAAACAGCCAGTCTAGAACACTATCAGGTAAAGTTTAAAATTGTAAATATTAAAAATTTAATTTTAACTAAATTAAAAGTGGAAAAAAGATAAACCTCTGATACAACAAACTTATCACTCAGTTAGAGGAGATGTGCAAGGACTCCATCCCAGTACTATGCAGAACATCTGGTATAAAGCCACCTAGGGTCCATCTCTAGGAAAAAGGTAAAATTTGGTTGTAAACCAGCATTGGTTGCTATTGTACATTTAGAAGTATTAAACTACAGGTACCAAAGAAGCATATTACTGACTTTTAAAAGGTTATAAATAGAACAAGATATGTAGCATAATAGTATTTACATAAATTTGTAACACACATACAAAATAATCTATCCATTTGAAATGGATGATTTTCTACTTCTACTAGATAACATAGACAAATTGCTTATGGTGGTGGGCAAGGAGAATGAAGAACAGGAAGTGAAGGGGAAAAAGTAGGAAAAAAACCTATGTTTGGCAAGGCCTGATAATGATACACTATATTGAACTTCAAAATGTGCTACCTATTTTAGATTCCGTACTTCGCAACTTTATCCACCTTCCTCTCTTAACTCTATACATTAAGCAGTGGGTCCAAATGGACAAGATGACAGGTATTTTTTTGTTATTGTTTGGGTGGACAATCCCCAGCTAGCAATGAAAGCATTTGGAGTATTTGTCTTCAAGTACACTGTCTGTGAAAAGAGCTCTAGTAGCGTAGTGATTAGGCTGCTAACCTGTAAAGTGGGCAGTTCGAAACTACCAGCCAGTCTGCGGGAGAAAGATGAGGCTTTCTGCTCCCATAAAGATTTATAGCCTCAGACACCCTATACAGGGTCGCTATGAGTCAGAACGTACCCCACGGAATATAACCACCAAAACCACCACACTGCCTATGCAGTCCCAGAGAATGGAAATACATAGTATTTACATATGTTTTCATCACTGCAAATTCGAGACGACAGAATCTGTTTCAAAAAGTAACAATGTCAAAGTGAATTTTATGAGTGAACTCGTTACTCATACATATTTTTTATTCTCAAAGTATTTGCTATTCTTATCACTCAGTGGCACACAATACCACAATGCGCTCTAGACAGAGCTGTCATTATTATCCAGTTTCCATGATGCCTTGAATCTTGTGGTTTCGTCTGTACACACTACAATAAGTTTTTTTGGGTTTTTCGTTGCAGCCAGTGTTTTTATAGTTACTGACCTTGCCAAATTTGCTGATGTTTTCACTACAATATTGTGGCAATTAGTGTTTGAGAACTTACATTAATGCCTCCTTTGAAAACTGGTGGTGGTGGTGGTGGTGGTGGTGGCAGTGATGGCGTGCCGTAGAGTCCGTTCCAACTCTTACCAACCCTGTATAGGGTTGCTGAGGCTGTAAACCTTTATGGTAACAAAAACCCTCATCTTTCTCCTGGGGAACAGCTGGTAGTTTCAAACTGCTGACCTGGAGTTTAGCAGCCAGACTCGTAACCACTACACTACCAGAGTTCTTTTTTTTTTGAGAATTAAGTACTGATTAAAGGAAAAAGAGGGGATTCTCTTTAGTTGCCGATAATGTAACTAATAATGTTGTTATTCAGTGTAGAAACATTTGTAAAACAATTTTGTAAGTATTTTCATCTATTTTAAAAATATTACATTTAAGCAATTTACAAGTATATTTATCACATATTATTCTATGATTAATATGGATAAATAGCATTGTTATGAATTCTGTAAAGTGGAGGAGGAGTAGGTCTACAGACTGGGGGGTAGGTGTGGAGGGAATTGTGACAGAGCTACTGCACTGGATGACGCCAACCCTAGCGGCATCACTGGGATTCACTGGTCTAATACAGACATCCAATGACATTCTATAGTGTCTAACTCAGTACTCAGTAACATCTGTTAAGCATGTATTATTAATTCACTTTATAACATGTTTTATTAAAAATCATTAAAACCTGCAGCCACATCCAGTAATTATTTCCTAAAGAGAAAGACAGCATTTATAAACGATTTCCTTTTTTTAAGATACTGCCACCCAGTTCACAAAAACTTGTTGAACCCAGAGCTTTTATTCTTTGAAAAAAAAAAAAGTTAATTAATTCACCAGATGCCATTTTTTTCCCCAGTAAACGTTCAACTTTTATGTTCATTTGAAACAGATACAGTGTTAGAACGCTCTAAAGCTTTATGAATTTAAACATCATCTTGCTCCTAGGAATTCAACCTCTAATATGTACCTATGATCAACTTGGAAAGGGGCTGTGCTTTGGCTCATTTTAATACAGTGAATGAAGCTCTTATGCAAACATGCTTGAACTAACATTGAAGGGAGAAGCTGCATTTCATATGAAGATTTGGAAAAACAATTAAAATTATCTCTAGGTTTCCTTTAGTCAACTATTTCTATAATACTCTTTACCACACCCATATAATATGAATAATAACAGTAAAATTGAATGTTAAATAATATTTAAATAAATATATTTTATTCCCCTCCAAAAAATATTATAACTGCTATTATTTTTCAAAAGAATGTTATCCATTTTTAGCATGTGTGGTAACTCTTCAGCTTTTGTCACAGTTTATGATAATATCTCCTAAAAATAACATAAAATACCTGTAATTTGCTTAGTAGAATAATGCATTAAATTTTTGCATATGATTCTTAAAATATTATCCTTAGGAAAAAGAAAAAAAAATTCTCAAAAAAAAAGAATTCAAGTGATAATCCAAATGGTGTAAGCAGTAGAAGATGATAATAATAAATAATAAAGTAAACATGAATCACAACAATTATAGGGAAGTTTATGGAGAATACTGAGAAAGGGTATAGATCCCAATTCATTGAACTTAGTTGGGTCATTTATATTTTAAAAAACTATTTGTCTCATTGACAGGAAGTGAATTATACCATTTCACAAATAAAGTGGGGGCAAAAAGGCCAATGGTTGCTACATTAAAATTTAAGAAACTACATCACTTCACAAAGTACACGTTTGTAAGAACTAATAACCAGTCAGTTGCTTCTGATAATGTGTTGTTAACTTGAATGTCTGTCAATTATAATGGTAAAAGAATTCCATATGGATAATGTTTGACAACATTATCTGAATTTTTCAATATAGAAGGCACCTCATCCTTTGTACCCTACCAGGAAAACACACACAGTGACTAATGTTCTGTACCTTCTCAAGCATCTGGTTCATAAAGGTCAGGCCTCATTTACTCGGTGCAAAAGCTCACAGTATCATTCTAAACAGCCTGATACTATCAGTGGTACAGAAATAAACTATCTACTGTTTGGTGGTAGATTAACTACTTTGGTTCCTGGGGAGCCTGTTAGTACACTGAAGATGTAATTTGCTAAATGGCACACTAATGGTTTAGAAAACTTAATTGGCCTATAGAAAGTAGATAATTTACTCCTTCAATAACAAGATAAAGCCTAGGACTTCTAAACTTCGAAATTATTGAATTTAGGGAGTCTGGAAAAGAAACGTATGTATTGGTCTGAAGGAAAGTTTTGTTGGTCTGAACCATGTGAGAAATTCTACTTATTCTAATGGAACTGGCAATGCCTCTGTTGGTCAATTGTCACTCAGTCTGCTTCAAAAAGAAGATACACTAGAGAAATTTAGATTCCTTTTTTAAATTTAGGTTACCTTGGAAATCCTATACACGGTTGCTATGAGTCGGAACCGAATCAATGGAACTTAACAACAACAGCAGTTGAGGTCTTGGTGTGGCGCTGTACTATAAACACTGGACTGCTAACCTCAAGGTGTGTGATTCAAACCCACTAATTATTCTTTGGAAACCATAACCAGGGTCACTATGAGTGATAAATATTGGACTTCTAATCACAACGTTGGTGGTCCATATCCACCAGTTATTCTATGTAGGGTCACTATGAGTCAGAACCAACTTAACAAAAATAGGAAACAATTGATTTTCTCTCCTGTCTTGTATATAGTCTGTATTATGGACTTCAACAAAAAACATTCCATTAATTAAATTATAATTATGTTCTTTAATGATTCTCACCCATTTCCTGATCCAATGTCATTTTTGTGGAGTCAACTGTCCACCTATCACCAAAAATTATTGTTGTTAAGTGCTGTTGAGTTGGTTCTAACTGACAGCAACCCTGCATAGGCACCAAATTTAGAATATATTAATTTATTGGCAAATTTAAGTACACTTGTTAGGACTATTGTCAAAGACAACTTGATTGAAAATGAAATTATATAGGCTTAGAACTAGTGAGGAGGTGTGTTAGAGTGTATATGAGTATGAGTGTTTGTGTATATATGTAAGAAATAGAGCAACAGAGACAGATAAACTGACCTCATAGACAAAAGTTGCTTGGAAATAAAGAAGGCCTAAAGGATTATAGACAGATCCCATTTTCAGAACACAGAAAGCCAGTCAACGCTACTATAATTTACACTTAAATGAGCCAACAATTCCCTTTTGCATATTTGTTTGCTAACTTAGATGGTTTATATTAAGGGACTTTGAACTTGAATTTCCTCACACACAGGAAAAGGAACTAAAAATATACAAATAGCTAATTAAGCAAGAGATGCCCCTTTCTTTCATTATAGTATGACATGATCATACTATTAACCCTAATTACAAAGGAAGGATTTATAGAAGAGAGTTCCCTACTATCAACCCAAATTGGAGATCCTAAGGTACAGATGTGTTGTTTTTCTGTGAGTATGTATGTATAAACCTAGACTAATAAAAATACATTAATTCATTTGACCCCAGATTATAGACTCCAGCAAAGAACACCTTATTAATTATGTTGTCATTTGCTGCTAAAATATAAGAAGTAGCTTTCTACATAACTGAACTGGCTTTTAAGGATGCAAGTAGTTAGTCAAATCACAAATTTATATTCCTGACGAAAGTATCTTGCATTCAATAGACACTAGGCAATAACTGATTTGCCTCAGGGTTCTGTTGCCTTACAGTTAATCAAGCTTATCCTCCTAGTAATTATAGAGTTACAGGTAATAAAGGGACAAAATAATAGTAGGGAAAAGATGCTGGCATAAAACACACTATGGAATATTGTTTACCTGTCTGCAAACCTATATACTAATTTCCCTACAATATTTTAAGCAATCAAAAATATAGAGTATCCATATCATAGAGTATGTAATTCATCATTTTAAGACCTATTTCTCATAAAATTCTAAATTATAATAAGATATACTTTTTTTTTAATTAGGTCATGATTAACTATTCAATTTTTAGATAAAAAGTGATGTAATATTAATTTTCACTTTCCTCTGATTCAAATGAAAAAATCACTAAAAAGAATGATTCTCAGTAAACTTGTCATTTGTGGCTTTTAACAAATGGCATTGATATTGGAGAAACAATGTTCTACAGGCTATAAGACATAGAAAGCACCACATGTTTGAGTCTTAATGGGTAGATAAGGTTCTTCCACACAGTTTTAAAATATTAAAATCAATGTAAGATTTTAATTGTGAAGATTTATCAAAAACTCTATAGTTTTAGTTTACACAGTTTCTCTGTGTGCAGAGATACGATAGAGAAGAAACATTGTTGAAGACTATATATATATATATTTGTTGTTGTTGTTGTTATGTGCCGTGGAGTCGGTTCCGACTCATAGTGACCCTGTACAGGGTTTCCAAGGCAGTAAATCTTTATAGGAGCAGAAAGCCTCATCTTTCTCCCACGGAACAGCTGGTAGATTTGATATGCTGACCTTGTGGTTTGCAGCCCGATTCATAGCCACTATGCTACCAGAGCTCCATGTATATATATAAAATATATAAAACACTCATCTGTCAATTTATCATACTGTGGTGGTTTGTGAGTTGCTGTGATTCTGAAAGCTATGCCACCGGTATTTTAAATACCAACAGGATCACCCATGGTGGACAGGTTTCAGATGAGATTCCAGACAAAGACAGACCATTCAGAATATTTAGTCACTGAAAAAACCTTATGAATAGCAGAGAAACACTGTCAGATATAGTGCCGGAAAATGAGCCCCTCATGTTGGAAGGCACTTAAAATGCAACTGGGGAAGAGCTGCCTCTTCAAATTAGAGTTGACTGTGATGGCGTGAAAGCAATAAAGCCTGTGGGAGTAAAGCCAGTGGGACCTCCATTTGCTGATGGGGCACAACTCAAAATGAAGAAAAATAGCTGTAAACATCCAATGAAAATTGGAACATGGAATGTATGAAATATGAATCTGGGAAAATTGGAAATTGTCAAAAATTAAATGGAACGCATAAACATCAATATCTTAGGCATTAGTGAGCTGAAATGGACTGGTATTGGCCATTTTAAATCTGACAACCACATGATTTACTATGCCGGGAATAACAAATTAAAGAGGAATGGTGTTGCATTCATTGTCAAAATGAACATATCCAGATCAGTCATGAGATACAATGCTGTCTGTGATAGGATAATATCATCCACTCACAGGGAAGCCCAGTTAATACCACAATTATTCAAATTTATGCACCAACCACTAAAGCCAGTGAGGATGAAATAGAAGAATTCTACCAACTTCTTCAAAGTGTTGAAGAGCAAAGATGTCAGCTTGAGGACTAAGGTGCGCCTGACCCAAGCCGTGGTATTTTCAATAACCTCATATGGATGCAAAAGCTGGACGGTGAATAAGGAAGATCGTAGAAGAACTGATGACTTTGAATTGAGGTGTTGGAAGAGAATACTAAAAGTGCCATGGGCTGCCAAAAGAACCAATATATCTGTTTTGGAAGAAGTGCAGCCAGAGTGCTCCTTGGCGGCCAAGATGGCTAAACTTTGTCTCTCATACTTTGGACATATTGTCAGGAGGGAACAGTCTCTGGAGAAGGATGTCATGCTGGGTAAGATGGAAGGTCAGAGAAAAAGAGGACGACCCCTAATGATATGGATCAGCCAGGTGGCATCATTGATGGCGTCAAATGTGGCAGTGAGGTTGCCCCAGGATCAGACATTGTTTTGTTATGCTGTGCATGGGGTCGCTGTGAGTCAGTTCCAACTCGATGGCACCTGAGACTACAACAACAACAATAACAGAGGAGCTAGTGGAAGAGCTTCTGGAAGAAAATATCCCTAAAGATGAGAAGATAAACTTTCAAGAAGCCGAATTTACCCCAGAAAGGATAGCCCCAAAAAGAAAACCACCAAGACATAATAATCAAGCTCTCCAAATGCAAAGACAAGGAGACAATCCTAAAAGCAGTCAGGGAAAAGAGAAGTGTTACTTACAAAGGCAAGCATCAGATGAAACTCTGACTTCTCAGCAGAAAACATGCAGACATGAAGGTAATGGGAGACATGCAAAACCCTAAAAGAAAAAATAAACAAAAACTGCACACCAAAAATCATCTATCCAGCAAAACTGTCAATCTAATACAATGGTGCAATCAGAACATTCCATGATAAATTTAAGCTAAGAGATTTTTGTCAGAGCCAATCCAGTGCTTCAAAACATCCTAAAGGAAGTTCTTTGGAATGAAAACCAACAAGAACAGACAACAATCAGAGATTGACAGGCATGGCAACACCACCTGAAACTCAGACAACAGATAGCAGAGTCCAGAACAGAACAAAACAACAACAACAAAATGGAAAGAGCTGGGAGGTCAACAGAAAATCAAAATAATATCAATGTCAAAGAAGGGAAATTTTAGGAACAGAGATCCAGGTGGTGAGGCGGTCAGGTAGATAACAGGATACAATAGATTGTCTTAAATGGAGAGAAAAGTTAATCGACTGGAAGGTAACCCCAAAGAAAGTTTATACTTCACAACTTACCATAAAAATGAACTTCCAAGCAAACATGAAAAATGACAAAACCTACAAGAAATAGCACAAAAAACATGAACTCAGCACAAGAAGGCATGCAGAACAAAGAAACAAACAGCACTACTAAAGATTAACATAATGGCAGCAACTAATTCATACAAATCTATAATTTCATTGAATGTCAGTGGAATCAACGCACCAGTGAAGACATAGAGAGTGGCAGAATGGATAAGAAAATAAGACCCTTCAATATGCTGCCTGCAAGAGACACACCTTACACACAAAGACAAAAACAGACTAAAAGTTAAAGGGTGGAAAAAAATATATACCAAGCTAACTGCAACAATAAACAAGCAAGAGTGGCAGTACTAATCTCTGATAAAGTAAACTTTAAGACAAAAACCAGCAAAAGAGGTAAAGAAGGACACTATCACATAATCAAAAGGTTAATTGAGCAAGATGAAATAACCATAATAAATATCTATGCTCCCAGGGAAAGAACACGAAGATATATGAAACAAACCTTATTAGACTTGAAGAAAGAAATAGATAAATCTATAATTATAGTGGGAGATTTTAATACACACCTTTCAAAAAGGGACAGAACAACCAGAAAGAAACTCAACAAAGTTACAGAAGAACTAAACAGCACAATTAACCAACTGGACTTCATAGATGTATACAGATCATTCAACCCAAAGACACCACAATACACATTCTTCTCTAGTGCACATGGAACATTCTCCAAAATTCACCATGTGTTAGGTCACAAAGCAAGCCTTCATAAGTTTACAAACATCAAAATACACAATGCATCTTTTCAGACCACAATGTTAAAAAACCAGAAATCAACAATAAGACGACCAAGGAAATAATATCAAATACATGGAAACTGAATAACAACGTGCTGAAAAGCAATTCGGTACAAGAAGAAATTAACTGTGAATTCATAAAATTCCTAGAAAAATTTATAAGGAAAACACAACATACCAAACTCTTTGGAACATGGCTAAAGCAGTGCCGAGAAGACAATTTATTGCAATAAACACACACATCCAAAAAGAAGAAAGAACCAAAACTAACACATTAACACATCATCTCCAACAATTAGAAACAGACCAACAGAGGGAAACTACAGTCACCAAGAGAGGGAACCTACAGTCACCAAGAGAAAAGAAATAATAAAAATAAGAGCAGAAATACATGAGATGAAAAACAGAAAAACTATAGAAAGAATCAACAGGACAAAACGCTGCTTCTTTGAAAAGATCAATAAAACTGACAAACGATTGGCAAACCTAATCAAAGTAAAGAGGGAAAAGACACAAATAAGTCACATTAGAATCCACACGGGAGATGTCACAATGGAACCAAATGAAACCAAAAGGATAATAACAGAATACTATGAAGAGTTGTACTCCAACACATTCGAAAACTTAGAAGAGATGGCTACATTTTTAGAAAAGCATGACCTACCTAAACTTACACACAGTGAAGTAGAAAACATTAACAGACCCATAGCAATAAAAGAAATTGATCAGGTCATCAAAAAACTCCCAACCAAAAAAAGTCCAGGCTCAGATGGCTTTACTGGTGAGTTCTACCAAACATTCAGGGAAGAGCTGCCACCAATTCTACTCAAATTATTCCAGAACGGAGAAGAGGGATGGAAAACTTCCTAATACTTTTTATGAAGCCAGCATAAACCCTCATACCAAAACCAGTGAAGGATATCAATAAGAAAGAAAATTATAGATCAATATCCCTCATGAACATAGACGCAAAAATTCTCAACAAAATCCTAGGCAACAGAATGCAGCACCACATCAAATAAATAATACATCATGATTAAGTGGTTTTCATATCAGGGATGCAAGGTTGGTTCAGCATTAGAAAAACACTCAATGTAATCTACCATATAAATAAGAAAAAAGAAAAGAACCACATGATCATATCAATTGATGCAGAAAAGGCATTTGACAAAATCCAACATCCATTCCTGATTAAAAACACTCAACAAAGTAGGAATTGAAGGGTAATTACTCAACATAATCAAGAGCATATAAACAACACCAGCAGCCTACATCACTCTCAATGGAGAGAAACTGAATGTCTTCCGTCTGCATTAGAGAACCAGATAAGGATGCCCTTTGTCACCACTCCTATCCAATATTGTTTTGGAAGCCTTAGCCAGAGCTATACAGCAAAATAGGGAAATTAAAGGCATCCAAATTAGCAAAGAGGAAATAAAACTCTCTCTATTTGCAGATGATATGATCCTATACATAAAAAACTAAAAAGACTCAGTAAAAAATCTACTAGACATCATTGGAAGATTCAGCAAAACAGCAGGGTATTAGATCAAGATACAAAAATGAGTTGGATTCCTCTATAGTAGCAATGACAATTCTGAGAAGGACATTATGAAAGAAATACCATTTACAATAGCCACCCAAAGGATGAAATATCTGAGAATAAATGTAACCAGAGAAACAAAGGACCTATACAAAGAGATTTACAAAACACTCGCACAAGAAACCAAAAGAGACTTACAAAAGTAGAAGAATATACCATGTTCCTGGATAGGAAGATTCAACATCGTGAAAATGTCAATATTACCCAAAGTAATTTACACATATAATACAATCCCAATCCAGATTCCAGCAATATTCTTCAAAGAGATGGAAAAGACAATTACAAGCTTTATATGGAAAGGAAAGAGACCCAGGATAAGCAAAGCACTGCTTAAGAAGAAGAACAAGGTTGGAAGCCTCTCACTCCCCGATTTCAAAATATTCTACATGGCTATGTTGGTAAAAAGAGCCTGGTACTGGTCTAATGAAAGATACATTAATCAATGTATTAACCCAGAAAGTAACCCATCCACATACAGCCAACTGATTTTCGACAAAATGCCTAGGTATATTACAAAGTGAGGAGGTAGTCTCTTTAACAGATAGTGTAGGCAGAACTGGAAAAGTGATATGCAAAAGATTCAAACAAGACCTTTACCTCATGCCCTATACAAAAACCAACTCAGCATGGACTAAAGACCTAAATGTGAATCCCAAAATTATGAAGGTCATCAATGAAAAAATACGGACAAATATGAGGGCTCTAGTACAGTAGGGAATACACAGACTACCAAACATTTTTAAAACTACACAAACAAAGTTAGACAAAATAGATGACTGGTACCTACTAAAAATTAAAAACTTATGTGCATCAAAAGACTTCACCAGAAGAGTAAAAAGGGAACCCACAGAATGGGAAAAAATCTTTTGCCATGACACATCATACAAGGGACTAATTTCTAAAATATATAGGAAACTAGATGGCCAAACTTTGTCTCTCATACTTCAAACATATTGTCGGGAGGGACCAGTCGCTGGAGAAGGATATCATGTTTGG
>NW_006408554.1:23234806-23253159 GCF_000296735.1 Chrysochloris asiatica | reverse complement strand
TGATTAACAAGATGAGAGGAGGGGAGGGAGGGAGAGGAAGATAGAGCACAGTATAGGGAATAGACACAAGATAGCTTGGGTGCCTGGGGTGGGTGAGTTGGACAAAACACATGAAGGGGGAGGGGAATGTAAGAACAAGGCTGATAGAAGAACAGTTAGGCAGGTTCACACGGGCTAAGTGGAGCAGTGGTAATTGATTAGGTATGCACAACCTTGGAACAACAGGGTTTGGGGATACAGGGATTGAGGCATGGTTTCAAGGAGTAAAAGAGGGGAATAATGATAAGGTGCTTGGTTGACTTTTGAATCTTGGTTTCCCTTGCCTACCATTGTAAAATAGACACTTGAGGGGGGCAGAAAGCAATAACCAGAAACATCACTACAGAAAGCTTGTAAATCCGTTTTCATCCTACACCTGATTGGAATACGCTAAATGGGGCTAGAAGTTGCCCAGTGAAAGAGGCTTCCTGTGGAGGCTTTACATTGCATAAGATCATAGATGGAATCCACAACCCCATCCAGAATTATCTGAGGTAGAAACCTTTCATTGGAAAGGACGAGTAGACCAGCCTGGATCAACTAGAAGAACAGAAGATACTTCGTGAACAAAAAGACAGGCAGCAAATATCTGAAACAATTATGGTAGTCTGATTGATTACTACAAGAACAAGTAAGCTGTTTGCCTGGGAGCCATAAAGGCAAGTGGTCGGGACCCCTCAGAGCAAATTCTCTTCAAAGTCTAAGACTCCAGGGGAATGAATACATGAGCAGGCAGGTAGCCTGGCTGGTGACCACGTTGGTCATCGATAAGGGGAAGAGGGGGAAAAAACAGCAATGAAGTTGCAAGCTAAGTTGTAACACATTCAATAGACCCCCATGAACCTGGGTGGAGACCTGGATGGCCAGCAGTATGGCAAGACCCTGGGATTCCTGAGTCTAGAGGCAGTGACATGGTAACAGAGGACTAGAGCAGAGAGTAAAGCATCTAGCTGATATGAAGTAAGGGGAAATGCACACAAGAACACCCATATTTGCAAATAGTACTCACTTAACCTGCCTTTGATGGCTGGATGATCAGAATTCGATTAGAAGAAGAAAGAAGAGTGGGGAAAAAAAATAGTAACCTGCTACAAGTTGATGAACTTTACCTATACTTATATATAGGTCAAACTGCAAAGTCATTTGAACTGCAAGGTCGGTGGTTCAAGCTCACCAGTCGATCTTGGAAACCCTATACAGGGTCTCTATATGGGTCGGAATCAACTTGACGGAACTTAACAACAACATATATAGGTAAAGTTCATCAAATTTTGGCAGGTTACTCTCCCTTCTCTCTTCTTTCTTGGAGCTCTGGTAGCGTAGTGGTTACGAAACAGATTGCTAACCTTAAGGTCATCAGTTCAAAACTACCAGCTGTTCTGTGGGAGAAAGATGAGGCTTTCTGCTTCTGTAAAGATTTGCAGCTTCGGAAACCCTGTACAGTGTCGCTGTGAGTTGGAACCAACTCCACAGCAAGTAATCACCACCACCAGCTATACTTATGGATGTAGTAGGTCAAAAAAGGGAACAAATCTTTAGAGTGAGGATCCCTCCCATCCCCCAGTACACAGGGTTGACAGGAATGGGCAACTTAAACATTGGCTACCCAAAATGGGAGATGGGGGGACTATAAAGGCAAGAAGTGACTGGCTTACAAGCTTTCAAGAGGGAGCCTAGTTCCAGATGGGGTGGGGGAAGGTAGAACCTCCACTGAATGATTTCCAATCTGTTGGGACTGGGCTGGCAAAAGGAAATGGGGATAAGACTCTTGTGGTATAATAGTGAATAATTGCCATCAGGACTGACTGTGAGGGTAGGAAATATAGAGGTAGATGTTTTTTGACAAAAGTAGGAGAGTGACTGATTTTGCAGCCCAGGAGTGGAGGTCCCTGGGACCATCAAGTGAGAAGAACGGAGAGCAGGACCCTACCAGACAGGCAGTGATGCCAGAAATGGAGACAGAGAGGATAACATGGACAGATGGAGTAGCTGGGGATACTGAACTCAGGGAGGGCGAGGGGCTGTGTGCTGACGGCCCCCCGGGGAGCAGGCCTATGAGGTGTACCCTTTGGTTATTTGATGATGCATGGAGGGGATTGTAATCATTGCAATGAAAAATAAAAAGATACTCTATATATAGTATTGTTGAAAAAAATTTTCAATACCAGAATTATCTCCTAAATTTTTGCTAAATGGATTTTTCTTCTTGATGTTGGAGCTAAAAATTCAGTTTTAACTGTTTTTTCTTTTACTTCTTCTTCTTATTGATATGAACCCTGACAATAACACCATTATTTTAATGGACTTTTTTACATATAGAAGGTAGCTTGTCAGGACTGACATGTTGACCCTGAGCAGTTTTAACCAATAAAAGATAAATGGTGTATTGATGTCCATATATGGTAGCATATCATCATCCTCTTCATGATGGTTCTGAAAATTTGACAACCCTACTCTATGATTCTATAAAGATGTTCTACTGGAAAACTAGCATGATCATCTTTTGTCAACTGCTCCAGAAAATCTTAATAGTTTGCTTCTTATCAGCACTACCTATCTTTCCATTTTTTACTTTTCTTAGTAACATGTTTCTAAAATCCTTTTCCTTGGAACTCATCCATGTATTTCTTCTGGCATTTCTTGAGCAGCTGAAGAACATGCAACTGTGGCTACATCTGACCATAAACCAGGTTTGTGCTTTGGAAGAGATGCAAAACTACAATGAAATTTCCTTGCTCCTCATTTCATTCCTCATCTGTCAAACTAGGTAAAAATTCTGAAGAATATTTGGTCATCTTATCAGATCATGTCCCCTCAACAACAGTATACACATAACTAATAACAGATTTCTGAACAATATCTTTTTTTTTTTCATGTTTTATTTTGAATTATGTGATAGTTTACATGTGCCCTCTCTTCTTATCAACTGGATGGCTGACTCTCCACTCTAGTCCTCTGTGGCTATATCACTGACTTTGGGGCAAAGAGTCCCCAGGTCTTGCAACACTGCTGGACAACCAGGTCTCCGCCCGGGTTCACAGGAGTCTATTGACCATTGTAGGGCTTAGCGTGCAGGTTCATTGTTTTTCCCTCACTTCCCCTTATCAGTTACCAACGTGGTCACCAATCATAACGCATGTCTGCTCATGTATTCCCATTGAGTCTTAGTCTTGGAAGGGGGTTTGACCTGAGGGGACCCGACCACTTGGCTTGATGTGTCCTAGGCGAGCAACTTGCTTGTTCTTGTAGTAATCAGTCGGACTGCCATTATTGTTTTGTATTTTTCCTGTTGGTCTTTCTTTCAAGAACCATCTTCTGTTCTTCTACCCGCTCCAGGCTTTTCTGTTTGTCTTTTTGAGTGGAAATTTCCCACCTCAGAAGATTCTGGATGAGGTTCAGGATTCCACCTATGATCTTATGTAATGCAGAGGCTCTGCAGGAAATCTCCTATAATGGGCACGTTGTAGCCCCTGAACAATTTCTTTAGCAGAGGAGCTAACTTCCTTTTGTTTGATATGATATTCACTTTCATTTTCTTCTGTTTCAGATTCATACATAACTGTAATATTTTTTGTGGTGCTTCTGGGGCTTTTTCTTAAGTAGACTACTGTTTCTCTGGTAATTTTGTTTTGGGTTTTTAAACAACCTACGTTTCCTTTTAAACTCCTTTTATTTTTTAGTTTCTGATGAGAACTTATGTTTGTGAAATGACATAGCTACTTGATTTTCAGTTTTCTGCACTGCTGATAACCATGCATTTTTCTAAACATTATAGGTAACCAGTTGTTTCTTTTTTATGGGTTGTTGATGTTGTTATGTGCCATTGAGTAGATTCTGACCCATAGCGACCCTATATAGGGTTTCTGAGGAGCAGCTGGTGGGCCTAAACCACTGACCTTGCAGTTCAAGTGGCTTTGCAGTCTGGTGCATTAACCCATAGTGCCACACCAGGACTCCAATTTCAAGTGCTTTATTGACTATGCAAAGTCTTTTGATTGTGTGGATCATGACAAACTATGGACAACAATGTGAAGTATGACTATTCTGGAATGCTTAATTATGCTCATGAGGAATCTGTACATGGATCAAAGGTCAGTTATTTGAACAGAACATGGGAATGGAAACACTGAAAGGTTTAAAATTAAGAAATGTGTGTGACAGGATTGTATTCTTTCACCATACTTATTCAACCTTGTATGCTGAGCAAATAATTCGAGAAGCTGGGCTATATGAAGAAAACTGTGGCATCAGGAATGGACGAAGACTCATTAATAACCTGCGATATGCAGAAGCTAAAACTTCGATTGCTGAAAGCAGAGGACTTAAAATACTTACTGATGAAGATCAAAGACCACAACCTTTGGTATAGGTTGCACCTCAATGCAAAGAAAACAAAAATCCTCACCACTGGACTAATAAACAAGTATATAAATAGAGAAGAAAATGAAGTTGTCAAAGACTTCATTTTTCTTGGAACAACTATCAACACATATGGACACAGCAGTCAAGAAATCCAAAAAGTTTTGCATTAGGAAAATGTGCTGCACAAGACCTCTTTTAAAATTTTGAAGAGCAAAGATGTCAGTTTGAGGACTAAGGTGTGCCTGACCCAAGCCATGGTATTGTCAATAACCTCATATGCATGTGAAAGCTGGACAGTGAATAAAGAAGGAAGACCATAGAAGAATTAATGCAGTTGAGCTAAGGTGTTGGAGGAATACCATATTAAATGTACCATGGACTGCCAAAAGAACAAATAGATCTGTGTTGGAAGAAATACAGTCAGAATACTCTGTGGAAGTCAGGATGGCCAGAGTTCACATCTCATACTTTGGACATATTGTTAGGAGGGACCAGTCCTTGGAGAAGGATATCATATTCGCTAAAATGGACATTCAAAGAAAAAGAGGAAGACCTCCAATGAAATGCATTGGCACAGTCACAGCAGTGATGGGCTCAATTTTAGCAATGAGTGTGATGTTGGCATAGTAACAGACAGTGTTTTATTCTGTTGTCCCTAGGATCACTATGAGTCGTTACCCACTTGATGGCACTTAACAACAATATGGCAAACATTTAATTCTGTAGCTCCTGGAAACATACTGCACTTATATATACTTTACTATATGTATTGCTACACATAACTTCAAATACAAGTTATCACAATGTAGGTTATAAGCAGCACTGGATTTTTGGAGAACATCTATTTTGTTTTCTCCTGTATCACTATTCATTAATTTAGGTATATCAGGGACAGATCATACAGTTTTCTGTTTTTCTTTCACATTTTTTCCTTTATTTACTCAGGCCATTAATTGTCTAGAAAATTAACAAAGTGCTCACTCCCAGTTTTTTGAAAGTCTATACATAAAATTCCTTATGAGACATTTTAGATATACTGCTTCTTTCCTGAAAATCTGGTCTACCATTCCTTTTAATATATAAATGTTGCCTGTCAAAGTTCTAAGTTTATTGTGCTCAATGCAGTCTATAATTACATTACTGTGCCAACAGATATTAAGAGATAATAATAAACAATTATTTTTCCTTCTAAAATTATAGCAGCATTATCACTGATTATTTCAATTATTCATTCCTGTAGTTGGACAATCTTATGTTGTTGTTGTTACTCCATTTGCAAAAGTTTGAAATATACTTGGAGAAGAAAACTTCTTCTTTCTTTCTGATATTCCTTTTTACCTTTGAGTTTTGTTCTATCTTAGAGTTACAATCACGATTTTACATGTACTGTTCAGAGAACATACAAGAGATACACTGTTGTTTTCATTTCCTTCCTTAGCTTCTTGTGAAGTTTCTTCTGTTGTCACTTCACCCTTAGAAACCTTTGAATGCCATTATTAGTAGGGACACAATTAGTACTGGGAGATGCAACAATAGTATACTGAGATTCTTCATAGACAGAATCAATGCCTTCGAATACAAATGTGCTCTTTTATACTGAGTGGTTACTGTGAGAAATTTGTTTATCCAAGTGAGCTCTACCTAATGAGATCCCTTCAGTTGAAATATTTTCATGCTCTTGGTTCAGAATTAGAAGCTCAAAAATTAAATTGGAGCCCTGCTGTGGCATTGTAGGATAAGCACTGGAATGGTAACCAAAAGGTCAGCAGTTCAAACCTACAAGCTGTCCTCTCAGAAAAACCTATATAGTGTTGCTATGTGTTTGAACCAACTTGACAGCATACACAACAAAGTTAAATTGGGCACGGGGTCCTCTTTCCTTGCTTATGTTGAATATTTTATTTGACTTAGTGGAGATTTTGGTAGGGGAAACGGTGGCAGTCCCACATCAGCACAATGTGGATGGGAGCCTGTCACCCAAGAACTGGAGACTCAGCCCACACTGGCCTCAGTCTGCATGGCCCAGCTCCTGGCCTCTTTTCACTTTCACTCTGCAGTTTACTGCAGTCCCAGATGGTCAGCCTCATTTATTAGATTATGTGGGTGAACATTATGGCATTTGAATGTAGGAAACAGAAAAAAGAATCTTCTTGTACGAAACATAAAGAAAGGAACTAGGTAGTGATGAACACTGTATGTTTTGAAGACAATGCCTAAGACAAAGGATCCAGCTGGAGAAACAATAAGAAAGCAGCATTGGAGTGGTGAATCAAGGCCGCAGTACAGGCTGATCTAATACTGGGGGTTTAGTAATAGCCCCTATATCTGACTGAATGCCTCTGCATCAGGCCAGTACACTAGATACCCTATATATCTTGTGACATTAACTAGTCCAAATACTGTGCTGAGGTAGACGCTTTATCTTTCATTTTACATACAAAGAAGATACACATCAAATGCTCAGGTTTTTGTAGTAAAGGAGGATTGAAATCCAGACCAGTCTGATCGTAAATCCTCTGAACTTTCCACCCTGTGAGTATTGAAACATTTTCTAGAGGAATGCCAGGAGGGAGGCAGAAGTCAAATTTCTGAAACTCAGCTAAATCTATGGGTTTAATTGTTTCTCTTTGAAAGGGCATATTGATGCTCCAACAGAACCTCAGAAACATATCAAATATTAAAATAACTTGAAGTGATTTCCCTGAGACCACATGACTAGTTGATGAGAGCACCATATTTTTACCATAGCCTCCATATATACCTTTCTTTTGTTTTTAAACTATGTTCATTTATTCCTTATCGAATGCCCCACGTTTATTAACCTTGGACATTTACTCATCTTTCTCCCTGGTCCCATTGAAAATATTAAAAGAATATGCATTTTAGTTTTGTATAAGTTATATGTTGTTAAAATTCTGATGACATTCTCCAAAGTCCTGTTTGCTACATCTAGTAGATTTATCCAGAAATAATTTTACTCCTGTGAAAAATAAAACACTCAGTTATTTGTAATTTTGAGTAAATAATAATATACCTGATAGATATAAATATACTTATAGTTACTTCATGTGTTTTAATTTCAAACACTTATGTAAGTATATTACTAAACTAGAGATAGAATCAGCCTCTATTCAAATACATTGATTTCTTCATAGTTTCTAAGTAATGTCACCATAGTTTGCTGCCTATTTGAAGAACAAATTCATTAAACTCTAAAATGATTTTCTGATATTTTGTGGGAGGTATTTTTTAATAGGATCAATGTACTGAACAAATTGGTCCATTAAAATAAGGAGATACTGATGTTGTTCACAAAATTATTTCTCATTTCCTGTTTCTTTCCATTTTTTTTTCAGTTTTTTTTTAAAGTCAAAACAACAACAGAAAATTATACCACACCTATAATTAATGTTCTTTATCTATGGTACAGTCAATAATTTTGCCATAAAATTCTATTGAAAATGATCGTTTAACTGCAAACAACAATTTCTATTTCTCAAACACAATATTGGCGTATGTTTGGTGATAGTCCAGAAATATATATGGATCAAATTTAACAAATTATATACAAATAAATAATCTTAGTCATTAAAAAAACAAAAAGCCTAATGATGAAAGAAAATCTGCAACTGTTGATAAAATGTTGCTTAGCCTGAGATTTCCTGAAGACATCTATTAGTAGGATTTAGGCTATAAACTGAACCAAGGCTATAACTTCACATTTTCTCTAGGTCATCTCCATTGTTCAGTGCTCTGCTAGCCACATTTCACTCCATCTCCACTAGTCAGAAATCCTTTTGGGCATGTTTTCATATATGAAATTTTAAAGTCTGCTTAATTCTATGAATTTTCCTGCCAATATCACTAATGAATAATATCTATCCTACTTTACAGATAAGAAACCCATGACACAAAGACACTGGTTGGTTCTCCTAAGTCAAACTCATAGTAGTTAAAATCAACTTAGGTCTTATTGTCCTATGTTGCACCATTTGGTGTCGAATATGGCACAAAATATTATTTTAAGTATTTTCAAACTAGGTTTTCATTGAAATAATTACATTAAGAGATATAAATAAAATCACTGAAGAATTATCAGGAGAATATTATAATCCTACACTGACCTATAAGCAGCTCTGGTAGCATAATGGTTACGAGTCAGGCTGGTAATCTCAAGGTCAGCAGTTCAAAACTACCAGCCATTCTACAGGAGAAAGATGAGACTTTCTTCTCATGTGAAGAGTTACAACCTCAGAAACCCTATGTGTCACTATGAGTTGGAACCGACTCCACAGCACACTACCATTACCACAACCACACTGACATACAGTAATTAGCAGAGAAATTTTCAATGAATGGAAGAAAGTTATGAAGAATTATTTATAATAACACACTGATACAGCATTTGTTTCTAAAAGTATTACTGTATTTGGACTTTCCAATATTCATCAGAGTAGGCATTCATTCATTCATTCTGCAAATATTGGGGTATCAGCTGTATGTAAAGGATTAGTTGCGCTTTAAAATGAAAAGTACTATGGTTTTAGAGAAGATAAATTTTAAGTTTTAGTGGGTTGAGTGACTTGTCCATGAGCTTATGGCCAGCACTTTAAGAAGCCTGCAAAATTGACTATCTACTAACAGAATGGATAGCATGTCCTACACTGCAGCAGGCTGCCTCTTTCAGCACAATCTGTGTGCTCATTATATTAAACTCAACTAGAAAATAATAAATAAGTGGTCACTCTCCTTGTAGTGCTTTTCTATGACTCACTGTAGAGGCTTTTGGAGAAGTGATATGATTGTGAAAATAATTTTTGGCTTATAATATGCTTCTCTTTACTAGTGGCCATTGCCTTACTTGATAGAATTGGATGACTAAGCAGTTTAGTTATCTGGATTAAACATAATTTAAATATTGCTAGGGGAAAAAAGCCAATTGCCCAATAATGAAGAGTCTTAGTAAATTTAACAAAAATATATTTAGGAAAAAGAAATAGGAAGGCAGCTTTTGATCACACATGAATGAGACAGTTGTCATTGAAATTCTAGTGTGGAAGCATATTTAATGCATACTCTCCAACTGTACAAAAATAATTTTAACTATTCAGCAAAAAAGTCTGGGTTTACATTAGATATGCATATATAAGACATTTGTGGTCAAATTTAAAGATTGATAAAGCCAATTTCAAGTTGCTTATATTTTGAGTACAAGTTTCAATGTTACAAAAACATAATATGAACTAACATATTAGTATAGAAAACTATGGAACACTACGTAAATTTACATGTCATCCAAGCACAGGGGCCATGCTAATGTCTGTATTGTTCCAATTTTACTATATGCACTGCTGAAGCAAACACAACAATAATATCTTGTTTTTAAATTTTTTAAAGCAAACTTTGGACATTCAAACCCAATATTATCTGATAGTATCAATAACTGCATTAGCATATGCAATAAATATATAGAAGTTGAACAGAAAAAAGTAATTAAGAAGTGTCTATACTATTTTATAATTTGAAGACTCAGTTCAAAATAGTCTGCCCTGTCACACTCTATCCGCTCCATTCTTTGCTAGGGTAAGACAAGTATTTGAACAGGTTCCAGACTTTTTTCTAATTATCAGTTGAACTTATACACACTTAAGCTTTTCCAATTATATGCTCCTATTTCCCATTCCTATTGAGTCTCAAAAGCAAGAAATATCTCACTTAGCCTTACCCGCAAAAACTTTTTTTCCCTTTTCATTTTTCTGCCAGGAAGTAGGTGATGCCGAAACATTGTCTCTGGTAGTCCCAGGATTTAATGCATCATGTATCAGTATGTCATAAAACACAAAAAACTATCAAGATAATGTACTTTAATGGAATTTAGATGTCCCTCCCCCCAAAAAAACAAAAAGTGTATTGATCTCTCTTGGAAAAATAACTGATATCATGCAAAGTGAAAGTTAAGTTCTACTATCCACATTCCATCCCATTGTAATCTGGCTGACAGAGATCAGCGTTTAGGTAGGCATTATGTTGGTATGCAAAATCATATCTCAATGTAATGATACTTCCCCAGATATAAGGAATGACAAAAACTTGCATGTAAACAGTGAGTTTGGAAAGGTGAATTAGAGTTATTTATTTCTGTGACAACAAGCAAAGGTAACACTTTCACTATGTGGTTTCAGGCACACATAGAGGAAGCCTGCCCCCTCTGCCACAGAGGAGGAGCTGCAGCAATCCACCACTGGGGTGCTTCCCTAAACATACACTGGACTTTGGGGCCAATGGACCTGTCTATATCAATTAACTGACACTCAAAATAATACTCTGACAATATGCAGTAACTCTCTTAAAACATGACTGATATTTTCATTTGGTTATTGTATTTCCACACCTCTTAGAATGGTAAAAACAGAAAACAAAATTAATGAGGTTATGTGAGGGACATATTGTGATCTCCTGGGAAGGAATTCAAAATATGATTTGTGTTTCTGTTTCTCAGATCATCACTTATACCCTATATAGGGCAAGGTAGCCCCCAAGGAACTCAATGGCATCGATGCTTCTATTTCTTTCAGCTAAGCAAACTGTTCAAGGGAAGTGGAAAGCAACTGTTACTAGTACAAAATTTTTACTAGTAATTGCTACACTCAGTAAACACAAAGCAAGGAGCCCTCAACCTATCAACAAATTCTGTCTTAACTGCCTCAGAGAATTTTGTGCTGAAATTGAGAAGGCTAAGTATGGATATTTATTAGAGATATTTCAATACCAGTTATTTTCAACCTGAAATATCCTTAAAACTCTTATAATTTTTCAAAGGGAAAAATGCTTGCTTGGCTATGCACATAGCATCATGTGTTAATAATAGTGGTCACGATCCATCCAGGCAAGTAAATGCTGCCCTGTGAAATGAATACGTTCATTTGAATTGATGAATCTCTTAGTAAAATATCAAACACAGACTATACATTTGTGTAGCTGCTCTTACCCAGTGAACACTTTTTATTAAAGCAGAATGTTTACTAAGGTCATCATGAAATATTGTAGGGGAAGAATACAGAGGAAATGGGAGGAATCCAGGGGAAGATCCCAGAGCAAGTGTCAATTGAAAACATACTTCAATTAACAGTTATGGTTTGTCAAGATCCCAAGGGTTTCTATCATTTTTTCTCTTTCAGTGGTAATCGTATTTTGTAAAACTGAGCCAGGATGAATGCAATATGAACTTAAACCCAAACTCATTGTCACTGAGTGGATTCCAGTGACCCTGTAGGACAGCATAGACCTAACTATCCCATAGTTTCCAAGGCTATCATTTTATAGACTAGAATGGCATAATTTTGCTTGTGGAATGGCTGGTGGGTTCAAACTGTCAACCTTATTATTAGCAGCCAAGCACTTAACAACTATACCACTAGGGAATCCAGTGGTTCCCTGAAAAAGGCAAATTAAAACTTTGTATTTTCTGTCATCTAACAAGGATGTTAAAGGAACTCCGGTAGCATAGTGCTTATGAGTTGAGCTGCTAACCTCAAGGTCAGCAGTTCAAAACTACTAGCCATTCTTCAGGAGAAAGATGAGACTTTATACTCCCATAAAGATTTACAGCCTCAGAAACTCTATGCAGGGTTGCTATAAGTCGGAACCAACTCCACAGCACATAACCACTATCACCAACAAGGACGTTAAGAAACAACACGTGTGTTTCTTGAGTTAAGATGCCACAGGTATAGCTATACTTATAGATTGGGTTGTATATAAGGCTTAGGTGTACTTGTATATGTTCCCATACAAGTATACATAGTTTGGTAAATTACAACCACATAAAATAAAAGGGGAAGCTGAACCATATCTATTTCTAACTTTTGAGTCACATTTTATACAACTCAGACAGGCTTAATTTTAACTGTATGCATAAAACTCCTCTTTCAAAATACCAGATTACATTAGTTTCTAATATATGCACGTATTTTAAAAATTAGATAAGCAATATAAAAATATTCAACTCAGTTTACTATAATTATATAAATCAACATACATATTATTTTACTATTATATGAGTCTTCAGAGAAATAAAATACCCAATTATTTCATTAGAAGACAGATTTCCTAAGATTCTGATACAGGAACAATTACTCAAAAACCAAACTGTTTATCTTCCTACATCATAAGTAAAAATGACTCTACATGTTCTTTCTGTTAAAACCCTGAAAATAGTACTAGAGTTGTCAAGAAGCAGAAACAAAAATAATATCACTTACCTGTCAATGTAAAGGAATTAGGAATCTTTTCAGTTTCTCTAATGAAGGTTAAGTAGACCAAGAACCTCCTCTCACAGAGCTGTTTCAAAAGCAGGTGCAATCCACACATTAGTATTTATTGTTTACTTCAAGAAGTGTGAACCTTTGGGCACTTCGACTCTTACTGCAGAGCCCATGATTTCCTTGAGCTTCAAACAACTCTCATCTTCAAGACCAGTATTGCCTTCCTTGGGCCTCCTAAGGAAAATGATTTTCTTGAAGTTGCCGCTGTGAGTTTAAACTGTGAAACAAGCCGTGGAACTTTCAGGTCCCTGTCCGTAGTTGTAACGGGTTTATAAGGAGGATT
The DNA here is from genome assembly GCF_000296735.1 of Chrysochloris asiatica. NCBI lineage: Eukaryota > Metazoa > Chordata > Mammalia > Afrosoricida > Chrysochloridae > Chrysochloris > Chrysochloris asiatica. The sequence continues at coordinate 23,240,151 of NW_006408554.1, read as the reverse complement.
ACTTTTCATCCACCAAAGAAAAGAGGGGGCGAGGGGAACCAGAGCGTACCAGACAAATACGGAGCCCAGCCACCCGAGGCAGCGACAGTGGCAGCGTGGTTGTGTCCCTTAGGCTGCAGCCTAGTCCAGAGACGCTGTCCATTCCCTCCAGTGCTGAATTCAGAGTTCCAGGACGTACCCAGAATGCGCTTTCCGACGCCACAGATTGCAAGCTGCTTCCTTGTTTCCCAGCCTCGCTTTTTTTTTTTTTTTCCTTCTGGCGTTTAATTTTATATATTTATTTTGGTAGATTTTAGGGTTTTTTGTCAACGTAAAATTCTCATACTTATTTGGTGTTAACGTTCCGGACTTTGTCTGACGCTGTCTGAAGGTAGGAATCCGTAAGAAATCAGACTAGTCTGTCCTGACTTTTCACTAGCCCTGAACGAGTTTTCTAATGCTGTAAGGAAAAGAAATGCAATGCGCGCGGGCACAAACGCGCGCCTGAGAAGGAAGAGGGGAGGGCAGGAGGGAGGGAGAGAGGGAAGGACAGACAGAAAGAGAGAGACGAAGAGAGAGAGAATTATATTCCGTAGAAATTTCAGATATTTGAAGGGCGGGGGGGAAACTCGTGTGTATGTATCATAAAATGAACGAAAAGCACAATTTTGTAAGACTCGACAGTCTTGACCAATTTGGAAGACCGCATTTAAATTTTGAGAAGCAATGTTTGCAAATCCCTGTTTGTAATCCAACAAGGAAGAGGTTGTGGGTTCTCCTTAGACCCTCCAAGAAGAAAGGAGCGGTTATTATTTGGAAAAATGAAAAAAGAGAGACGGAGAGTGAGAAGGAGAAAAAGAAAGAAAGAACAGAAAAGGCATTGCAGCTTTGCTACCTTTAAAGGGCTGTTGTGCTGTTTCCGAGTCCGTGCAGAAAGAAGAGCTAGGTGGATGCTGACTGACGTGGTTTGTGTGAGTGTTGGCGCCCTGGGAGCCTCTCCAAAATAGCGCAGCGCGTGGGGGCCGCGGGAGGCTGCATTCCCAGGGTGGTGCCCGCTAGCTGCTCACCTCTGCAGGAGTGGGAAGCGGCTTATTAAAAAAAAAAAAAAAAAAAAAAAGACTGCATAATTATGTATAAAGTCAGTGGCAGGACTCGATCGTCCCTCCCCTTTTAAAGCCAGAACAATAGCTAATGCACCAGACCCCTTTCCAGGTTGTCAACCCCATTTCCCCTTGTTTCTCCCAAGCTACGCGGAGCCTACAGGCTCTGAAGTCAGAGCGGTTCTTGCACTCTGGGCCCAGTTTCTGCAGGCACTTCCCTTGGCTCGGTTCGGCCCTCACTCCTGCGGCTCCTCTCTTCTGATTGGGCGGATGATACTGAGCACAGGGACGTCAGTGGGGTCCCAGGCGGGGACGCCGTGAGTTCTATCGCCCACACTCTGCATCTAGTGCATACGCCAGTGGGGAGGAGAATATGAGGGAATCCACTTACACAATGTTGAACTGTTGGAAAACTGGTCAACAATGTAACTACAGGGACCCACCAAGATCCAGAATGTTAAGCGCTGTAAGAGAAAGTGGTGAAAAGCCCTCTCCCCACCTCTTCAGGTTCAAGACTCAGACAGGTTGCTGCGCTGAAGGTTGTTGACCGACCTGGAAAGGAGGCTGCACAAAGCCTGGCCTTCACCTCTTCTCGGTGGTACTTTTGGGTTCCTCTTCCACAGATTCTGACAGTGGAGGGAAAATTACAGCTGTAGTGTTTTCTGCCTACGTTTCCATTAAGCATTAGAAGGGTGAACAAGCCAGCTGGTCTGGAACCGCCCATTCTGGCTCAGTGTTCCCCTATACCGCCCCCGGAAGTAGCGCACCCCCAGGGGTACCTGGAAGAATTGGAGCAATGGTGTCTGCATGGGAGGCTACGGCTTGTGTCTGAGAGTTAACACTGGCTCTCTCTGTAAAATACATGATCGTTTTGGCATCACCCTCCCGGGAATAAAACTCAGAAAGGCTATTTAATCATAGAAAAACTACAGGATTTAGATGATCCAGTGGACTCTGAGTCCTTGCATTGCCTCAGAATGTTTTCCTTGCAAAAGTTACCAGCAGCTCTCACAGGCAGAGTGAGATTTTGTGGAGCTGCTGACTCTGGAAAACTTTTATCAGGCCTTTTGAATAGAGGCATTATTGAAGAGTTGTAGAAAGTCTCTGCAACTGCTTATCCCTCGGACCTCATTAAAATACGAAAACCTACAGCGAATATTTGTTGTTGGAGATCTATTTGGAATGAGTCATTCTGTTCTATTGTTCATGTGAAAATAGGTGGATTGTTAAGGATTGTGGTAGATGAATTAACCCCATAGACAAATGTCAACAAACACGTGCTTCCTGTATCTGCACAAACAAGTACAATCATCTGTAAAATAACTTTCAGCAAGTGCCTGTTTTCTGTTACACAAAGCAACCAATCTCTGATAGAGGACTACTTCTGTGAGTGCTGCTCCCCCTGCCTGCAGAGGTTCTTCCAGGCAAAATTTAATTTTATGATTATTCCACTAGATTCAATTGATTGTTTAAATTATTTTCTCCTGACTTGAAGACAGGTGAAAAAACTCATAGAATCAACACACGGAATAAAAGTACATTTAAATGAAGTACAGAGTGCAAAGATGTTACTAATTCAAAACATATGCACATGATTATTCAAACATAGAACAGAGCCTTCTTTTTGAACACTGATTGATGCTAATGCACACTCTAAATCTTTCTCTCCCCTCCACTTCTATTGCTGTCAATGTAAGAAAAAAGATACAACTGATTAATTTGAACTGTCAGTCGCAGCAAAATCGTGTTAATTTGATGGTTTTTTTTTTTAACTTTTTAATATGGATTGAGTGAAGGTTTACAGACAAGATCATCAGTTTTACATTCAACAAATCAAACACTTTGTTTCATCTCAATGATTGCAATCCCCTACTTGCTACAATAGTTATCCTGCTTCCTCCCTGTGCTACTAGTTCCATTTCACCCACCTTAGCATCCCTTCTCAAGTTTATCCTTAGGTAAATGTTGACCCTTTAATTTTGAATAAATGACCATTCCATGGTGAGCATACCTTACCAGTGTTGTTGTCCCCTCTATACCTATACACTACTTGGCGGAAAATTGGGCCATACGTGTAATTTCATTTCCAGACCTCATAGTATTTTCAATGCAATTATCTTTGGGGGACAGTCCTGAAGTAGCACTGTAGGATAAGCACTGGACTGCTAACCACAAGGTTATTTCCAACTCATCTGTCCCTCTTTGGAAACACTATACAGGGTCCCTATGAGTTGGAACCAACTTGATGGCATTTAATGATAACAAAAATAATCTTTAGGGAGGCATACTGACACATATCTCTCCTGCTGAGAGGTTGATGGCTTAAAATTGCAGAACTTTTGTTCAGTAAGCAAGCACTGACACTACACTTCCAGGACTTCTTTATAAAGCATTATATTCATATGACAATGTAACACTTTAATCATCACTAAAACAGATTATTTAGTCCTTCTCTGTTAGACAGTTGAATTAGAAAGTCAGTCCTCACTCATCTTACTTACCACATTGTAGGAGTCTTAGAAAATACATTAGCTTGTGAAATATTTTAGACATCGCTTTGTTGCTAGGCACATATAAATGATAAGCTTTTTATCTCTAAGACCCACTAGATAGAATTGCTCAGCAAGGAAGTCTGCTTCCAAATTATTATTAAGTATTTTTTCCTGTGACTTTTCCCATGGTTTTATATTTAGGATCACTCTTTTTGTTTTGTTTTGCTTGCTCTTTCACCACATCTTAATAAGTATGTGTAAATAGCACACACCTCATATTATACTGAACTTTCAGTCTCTAAGGAGGATGATTGTCTGGTTCTTAGAGGTGTACTTCCAAGTCACATAGCAGTGAATTCTGTTGCTGTTGTTAGGTGCTGTCGAGTTGGTACCAACTCATGGCCACCCTCTGTACAACAGAATGAAACACAGACCCACCAGTCACCAGCGCTTCATTCTGTTGTACATAGGGTGGCTATGAGTTGTCCCGGGACAACCTTACAATTGTTGTCACACTTGAGCCCATTGATGCTGCCGCTCTGCCAATCCATCTCACTGGGGTTCTTCCTCTTTTTCTCTGACCCTCCACCTTCCCCAGTGACTGGTCCCTCCTGACAATATGTCCAAAGTATGAGAGATGAAGTTTGGCCATCCTGGCCTCTAAGGAGCACTCTGGCTACACTTCATGCTACAAAACTTACATTTTAAGTTAAATCACCTCAAAAATGTCACTTATTTGGTCAATATCGTTCTGAGTCCAGCATATCTGCTTAACATCTTTCAACTTTTCTCAGTGATTGTTGTTGTTGTTAAGTGTCATCAAGTCAATTCTGATATGTGGCAACCCTGCACAGAGTTTCAAAGAGTGCCTGGTGGATTTGAACTACCAAACTTGTGGTTAGCAGTCCAGTGCTGAACCTACAGCACCACACAAGGACTCCTCTCATTGGTTATCCCATATAAATGTCTTGTAGCATTTAGAGTTTAAGTAAAATCATCCCAAACATAAACTAATTAGGTTTGGATGAATGACAGGTCAAAAAAATGTGGACAGAAACTTTTCATTTCTTTACTTTTAATACTTACATGTAGTTGTTTTTAAAAAAGAATTACACCAAAACTCAATGTCAATATATATGAAAATGTAAATTTTTGTTAATTCCAATGTACATAGCACAGATATTGCTTTCTTTGTATACTGATTCATAGTCTTGTCATAACTCTTTGTGAATTCTGTAAGATAAACACAAGACTGCTAACCACAAGGTTGATGGTTCAGACCCCCCAGTCACTCCTTGGATAACCTATACAGGATCACTGTGAGTCAGAACTGACTGGACAGAACTTAATAACAACAACATAGCTTTAGATGAAAAAACAATCCTGAAAGGACTATAATTCTGTGTTATTTTATAATCTATATATGCAGCAGATTGCTGTTTAACAATCTGTAGTCACCTACTCACCCATCATCCATTCATCCATCTATCCAGTTAACTGATTAACATTAAGTCAGTGACCTCCCTATATCCACATTCTACAATAAAACTTTTCACTTTCAGTAAAGAAGTGGAAGCTATTTCTGTACCCTTTTAATCTTGAGTAGGCATGAAATTTGCTTTTATTAATGTCATGTGGCATCAGGATTGGGGGAAGACTCATTAACAACTTGTGATATGCAGGTGATACAACCTTGCTTGCTGAAAGTGAAGAAGACTTAAAATATTTACTGATGAAGATCAAAGAGCACAGCCTTCGGTATGGATTGCATCTC
>NW_006408554.1:23231795-23234706 GCF_000296735.1 Chrysochloris asiatica | reverse complement strand
AGATTGAAGTTGTCAAGGACTTTATTTTCTTGGATCAACTATCAACACTCATGGTAGCAGCAGTCAAGAAATCAAACAACATATTGCATTAGGCAATTAATGGAAAAAGGATTGAAATTGTCAAAGACTTCGTTTTGCTCACATAAACCATCAATACTAATGGAAGCAGCATTCAAGAAATCAAATGACATAATGCAATAGGCAAATCTGCAGCAGAAGTCCACATCAAAGTGTTGAAGAGTATGATGTCAGTTTGAGGACTAAGGTATGCCTGACTCAAGCCATGGTATTTCAATAACCACATACGCATGTGAAAGTTGAATAGTGAATAAGAAATACTGTAGAAGAATTGATGCATTTGAATTATGGTGTTAGAGGAGAATATTAAAATACAATGAACTGTCAAATGAGAAAACAGATCTGTGCTGGAAGAAGTACAGTCAGAATGCTCCTTGGAAGCCAGGATGGTCAAATGTTGTCTCTCATACTTCAGACATATTGTCAAGAGGGACCAGTCACTGGAGAAGAATATCATATTCGGTAAAGTGGAAGTTGGAGAAAAAGAGGAAGACCCCAAGGAGATGACTTGTCACAGTGGAGGCAGGGATGAGCCCAGTTATAACAATGAAGGTGAGGTTGGCCAAGGATCAGGCAGTATTTCATTCTGTTGTGCACAGTCGCTGTGAGTCAGTACTGACTTGGTGGCACCTAATAAAAACAAACAATAACAACCTCACATCTGTACTTTTTCAAATTACTCAAATAGAAATTAATATCATAACACTCAGATTATTTGATTATTGCATCTACATGTTATAGTGTCTCTGAAATTTTCATTTGTTCCCAACCATCTGCAAAATGTAGATTCATAATACTCTCATTAATATACAACTTATTTAATATTTCTACTGAGCATTGTTGGCACTGTAGGTATACCTTGAGGACTGCTAACCACAAGGTTGGTCGTTCAAGCCCACCACCAGTCAGCGAGAGAAAGATGAGGCTTTCTACTCTTGTAAAAAGATTTACAGTCTTGGCAAAATATGGAGGATTATTATGTGTTGAAACTGACTTGATGACACTTAAAAACAGCAGGTATTTGATTGTTTGTGTGAGGACTAATATTCTGTTCTCCGTTTCTTGCTTCCCTCTATATCCATTTCTAATATTTCCATGTAATTTTTACTCTGTTATTGTTAAGTGCTGTTGAGTTGATTGTATCTCTTCACGACCCTATATAACCCCTCGTGGTTAGTATTTCAGTGCTTATCCTATAGTGCAACACTATGACTCCAATCTCCACTTTGTATTGTTGTTGTTAAGTGCCATTGTGTTGGTTCCAATTCAGAGCAAACCTGTATGGGACTTCCAAGGAATGGTTATATTATTTTAAATATTAGTTTATCAATTTTAGCAGATGTATTGTTACTGCTGCTGCTGCATACGATTGAGTCATTTCTGACTCATAGCAACCAAGTATAAGGTTTCCAAGGCTATAAATATTTACGGGAGCAGACAGTCTCATCTTTTTCCCATGGGCAGCTGGTGAATTTGAACTGCTGACTTCACAGCTAACAGCCCAATGCATAATGTATCTGTTTATCTGGATAATTTAAAATGCATTCTTAGGAAATCATCCTCCAAAATGTAGATAACCAGTCATTTATGAAAAGGATTGGATGGCACTTAACAATAACACAATTTTTGAGGATACCTCAATTCTGTATTTTTTCATATTACTCAAATAGAAAGGAATATCATAACACTCAATCTATTTGATACAAGTACTGAACAGAGAGAACTTGCATTCAGAAGGCCTAGCAACTGCTACACTGAGAAGCTATGGGAATGAAAATAAAGACATTTGAGAACTAGAATAGTCTGATCTCTGGGAAAGTATTTTCCCCACAGTAGCTTAGAATCAATTTTTCACTAATTATTGACTTCACTGTTTTTGCTCTTTTCCTCTCATTTTTTTTTTTTGTTAAAATTTTAGGAGAATATATCCTATGGTTTTCATGCTCCATTTAACATAAAACTCCATTCTTGGTTCTATTCACTTGGGTCACAAGATAAATGTGGACTTCTATTATCAATCCAGGAGCTTTGATAGTGTAGTAGTTAAGAGTTGGGCTGCTAACCTCAAGGTCAGCAGTTTGAAACTTCCAGCTGTTTTGTGGGAGAAAGATGAGACTTTCTGCTCCCATAAAGATTTACAGCCTCAGAAACCCTGTACAGGGTCATTAGGAGTCAGAACTGTCTTCACAGCACACAACTACCACCACCATTATCAATCCTGGACAGAGTCCTGGTGTGGTTCTGTGGTTAACGTGCTGGACTGCAAAGTTGGTTTAAACCACAAAGTCAGTGGGTCAGGCTCAACAGTCTCTCCTTGGAAACCCTATACAGGGTTGCTATGGGTAGGAAACAATGTTATGGCACTTAACAACAACATTATCAATCCTAAAACAATCTTATTCAGAAAATCGTCTTTCTAATGTTATGTAATAAAACTGAATTTATAAAAAACAAAAGCAGTAAAAATATTTTTCTTGTACTTGTCTTCATTCTATAAAATATTGAATAATATTAACAACTTTCACATTTCTACCTACCTCTCACAATAGAAGAGATTAATTATATTGTGCCTATATATAAACTAGGATAAAAACGAGACTAATAAATTGTCAATGTTTCATTTTCATGAGTATCTTGTCTTATTAAGATAAACAATCATAATAAAGAACAAAACTCCCTACTTTCTGATAATATAATCTTTTTTTTTTTTAATTTAAGGTTTTTATTGTGGATTGAGTGAAAGTTTACAGGGCACATCATCAGTTTCACATTCAACAATTCATATAATTTATTTCATTACATTGATTATAATCCCCTCCATATACCATCAGTT
>NW_006408554.1:23205322-23206572 GCF_000296735.1 Chrysochloris asiatica | reverse complement strand
GAAATACTAATACTTTGCAATGTTGTCTGTAGCTTGTCATGAGCCACACAATCAGAAGCCTTTATGTAGTCAATAAAGCACAGGTAAACATCTTTCTGATATTCTCTGCTTTTAACCAAAATCTAATGGACATCAGCAATGATATCCCTCATTCCATGGCCTCTTCTGAATCAGGGTTAATCCTCCGGAAGTTCTCTGTCAATGTATGATTGTAGTCATTTTTGTATTACCTTTAGCGAAATTTTACTCACATGGGATATCAAAGAGATTGCCCGATGATTTCTGCATTCCATTGGGTCATATCTCTTTGGAATGGGCACAAATATGTATCTCTTCCAATCAGTTGGCCAGATAGTTGTCTTCCAAATTTCTTGGCAGACATGAGTGAGTGTCTCCTGTGCCACCTCACTTTCTTGAAAGACTTCCATTTTTATTCCATTAATTCCTGGTGCCTTGTTCTTTGCCAATTTCTTAAATTCACCTTGGACTTCCTCCTTCAGGATCATTGGCTCTTGATCATATGCTACCTCTTGAAACGGGTGAACATTAACCAATTCCTTTTGGTACCGTGACTCTGCACATTCCTTCCATCTTCTCTTGATGCTTTCTGCATCATTCAATGATTTTCCCAGATATTTTTTCAATAATGAAAGTCAAGGCTTGAATTTTTCTTCAGTTCCCCCAGCTTGAGAAACGCTGAGCTTGTTCTTCCTTTTTGGTTTTCTGATTCTAGATCTTTGTACATTTTGTTGTAATATTTGGCTTTATCTTCTCTAGCTGACCTTTGAAACTTTCCTTTCAGCTCTTGGACCTCCTCATTTTTTCCATTTGCTCTAGCATTTCTAAGCTGGAAAGCAAGTGTCAGTGTCTCTTCTGGCATCCATTTTGACCTTTTCCTTCTTTCTCATCTTCTCAATGACTTTTTGCTTTCTTCATTTATGACGTTCTTGATGTCATCCCACAACTCTTCTGGTCTTCAGTCTTTACAATTAAATATATCAAATCTGTTCTTCAGATGATCTCTAAATTCAGGTGGGATATATTCAAGATCATATTTTGTCTCTCGTGGACTTGTTTTCATTTTCTTCAGCTTCAGTTTGAATTTGCATATGAGTAATTTGTGGCCTGTTCCACAGTCTGTCCCTGGCCTTGTTTTCACTGATGACATGGAGTTTTTCCATCATCTCTTTCCACAGATGTAGTCAATTTGATTTCTATGTATTCCATCCGATGAGGTCCATGTGTATAGT
>NW_006408554.1:23202060-23204560 GCF_000296735.1 Chrysochloris asiatica | reverse complement strand
TTGTCTCGAAGCGCATCTGAAATCTGTCCACCATGGGTGACCCTGCTGGTATTTAAAATACCAGTGGCATAGTTTTCAGAATCACAGCAACTCACAAGCTACCACAGTATGACAAACTGACAGAGTGGTGGCCATTTGGTTCTAAATGGTTTATTATTATAAGTTTTTTTAAAAAAACTGCTACAATAGTTGCACATTCTGTATTCTTATATTTAATATGTAAAACATAAAAATACAAAATGGGTGACTATTGTTTCCTGATGTATCCTTCATATAGGTTTATATACCTATGAGGTGGTATTTCTATCTTTCTGGTCTTTTCGTAAAAACAAAACAAAACAAAAAATACAACATGTGCTTTTGATCTACAACACATCAAAAAGTCAGATTTGGCATCCTTGAGGGACTCAAATTAGGCTCCTTTTAAATATTCTTTGAGTTTGTGGAGCAAAAAAGAAGTTTACAGTGGCAGCAAGATCAGGGCTCTAGGCTAGATGGGTAAAGTTCCACTGTAAAATTCTCATACATATCTCTTTTGACCTTCGATGAATGAAAAGAAAAGGTAATAGAAAAAAGTTCCTTGGTGCTAACTTTCCTGGCCATTTTCTTACCAAAACCACTTTCAATTTTCTTAATACTTCTTTATAAGTCACCATGGTCATCCTGAGTCCTTCAAAAAATTCTATTGAGATTATGCTTGCCTTTCGAGTCCTAAAAAATCAGTCACCATAACCTTGTAGCTGTGCTTTCCACCTTGAATATAACTGGCTCCATAGATTTCCCTAGAAGCCATTGCTTTGACTGGACATTTTGTAATGCAGCCTAAATAAACACATATTACTGAGACTTGTCTGTAGCCATCCACTAATTTTAGAGTCATATTTAATTGAGCTTGGTCTGGAATATTTAGATGAGCTATGAACTAGTAGCAATATATTTTTTAATTTACTCTTACATTTTACTTATAAGGGTTATATAAATTTCATTTTCACTAGATGACTGAGTCAGGAGACACCATATCTTCACCCCTTGGAGAGGACAACACATCTCAAAATCCTTGTCATGAGTTAGAAACTAGTAGGATTGTGGTTATCACCTTTGCATGTTTATCTGCATACATATAGGACCACCAAACCCTCCTTTCTTTTTCACTGTGATGGAAGGATAGCTGGTTACTTGACTGCCCAGCACATTCCAAGGCCTTACCTCCCTTACAACTAAAAATGTCTATCACTGCCCAATGGAAAGTAAGTAGAAATGTCACATGCCTCTTCCAACATGAGAGGAAGGGGAGTGTGCTTCTTAAATGGCCTTTTGCATCTTTCTGTATGTCACAAATAGACGTTCCTACAATCCAGATTTTAGTAAGTATACTATGTAACAAGCTGGGGTGAAAGACAAACAAGTTGGATTGGCCTATACCCCAGTAAAGGCTGCACAAAGTGCACCTGTTTGCTGACACAGCATGCTACTCCGAGACTGTTAGATCAAATCGAAATCTAAAATACGTGAACTTGCTGTTTCAGTTCTGGTTCATAATAGTCCATCATTCCAGTCAGTTGCCATACAGTTCTGACTCATGGATCCCTCATATGTGTCAGAGTAGAGTTGTGCTCCATAGGGTTTGTTTCTTAACTTTTTATTGTAGTTGAGTGTAAGTTTAGAGGGCAAATTAGTTTTCCATTCAACAATTTAGACATTTCCCCCCCTTACATTAGCTGCAATCCCTTCAATGTAACAGCATTTTTCTGATTTCATACCTGGGTACCCATTTTCATTTGTCCTTTTTTTTTTTTTTTTAACCTTTAATGACTTCTTTATTCAATTTCTTTGGGTATTTATGCTTATGACAAGATCTCACTACTATAAATAGTGAATAAACTTACTTATAGATCTTAGCTGACATGTGACTTCCTCCTTCCTAATGACATATTTATAGAAGTGTAATTGCTAGATAAAATATGATATATATCTATAAACATTTAGATGAATTTGCACAATGAAGATTTGCACAATAAATGATCATTTATTAGTCAAATTATTTTTGCACTAGCATTTGCAGTTAATGATAATCTGAGTATAATGTTTAAATGGTTTAATTTAGACGACCATATCCAGTCTATTTGAACACAGAATTTTCAATGTACTAGCCACCAACATTTGTCAGTTTGTTGTACTGTGGTGACTTGTGTGTTGCTAGGATGCCAACAGGGTATCCATTATAAATAGGTTTCAGTGAAATTTCCAGATTAAGACAGACTAGGAATAAAGGCCTGGTGATCTACTTCCAAAAATCAGCCAAAGAAAACTCTATGGATCTTAATAAAATACAGTCTTATATAATGCTGAATGAGTCAGCAAGGATGCACCAGAAAACACAATGACCATAACAATAGACATAAGAATTATGAAGATCATGCAGGGCTGGGTAATATTGAAGTTCATTATACATAGGGTTGGCATGAGTCAGAGTTGAGTTGCTAATAACTAACAACAATAA
>NW_006408554.1:23196145-23201960 GCF_000296735.1 Chrysochloris asiatica | reverse complement strand
TGTCAAATGCTTTTTCTGCGTCAATCGATATAATTATGTGCTTCTTTTCCTTTTTTTAATTTATATGATGGATTACGCTGATCGTTTTCCTGATGTTGAACCATCCTTGCATCCCTTTTATGAAGCCAACTTGGTCATGATGTATTATATTTTTGATGTGCTATTGGATTCTGTTGATTAGGATTTTGTTGAGAATTTTTGCGTCTATGTTCATGAGGGGTATTGGTCTATAATTTTCTTTCTTAGTGATGTCCTTCCCCATTCCATAGTTTTTTGTGTGTCCAAGTTGCCAATAAAAACATGAAGCACTGATTGGAAAAAGCATTCTATACATATGGAGTGTTGCTGTGGCAATGTAGAATAAGCACTAGACTGATAGATATAAGGTCAGTGGTTAAATCCAGCAGGCACTCCTTGGAAACCCTACATAGGGTCCCGATGAGTCAGAACCAATTCACCAGTACTAAATAATAGCAACCTACAGAAAAGAAACAGAGTAAGGTCCAGTCCAATAGTAGATGTTAGTCTTCCATGGCCACCAGGACACTTCCCACAGCTGCCCATGAAGACAGGTGGTCTGTATGCACCTTCTGATGCTCCAGGTGAAGTTTTTGGTTCTTCTTCCTCTGCTGTAACCACATAAAGAAATGGGCTTGGTGAACTGCTTTATAATGCACACAATTAGTAAGGAAGTTTCTGGGAATATTGCCATATGTTCAGGCAAGAGGGAGGGATATACTGATATCCCACCTATTGCTTTGGAATGTGCTGTGGGTCAAGAAAAACTTCCTGTGAAAAGGAGATAGCCCACAGTCTCATTGTTTTGAAGAAGACAGGCTGACACATCCTAAGTACAAGGTTCATTTGCAGGTGACAGGGATAGGTGCCAGGCTGTGCTTTAACTGCCACCTTCCACATTTCAAAATTAAATCTTATAATTCTAAATAGCTCATGAGTTAAAGAAGAATTCACAAAGTAATTTATATGATATTTTTAACTTAATGGGGAAAATAGCATACTCATGCATTTATGGGGATCATCTAAATCATTGCTTAGAAAGAAATTTATAATTTGAATTATCTTCTTTATAAAAGAAGATATGTCACAAATAGACAATTATAACTTTCACCTTAAGAAACCAGGGGGAAAGAGAGCAAACAAAATCCAAAGCAAGCAGAAGGAAGAAAATTAATAATATAATAAAGCAGCAGCTCTGTTGTGGTGCTATGCCATAAACACTGGAATATTAGCCTAAATGTGGGTGGTTCGAATCCCCAGGTGGTTCAAATCCCCAGCCACTCCTAAGAAACACTATTTTTGTTGTTATTAAATGCAGTTGAGTTCGTTCTGACTCAGTGGCCCTATATAGGGTTTCAAAGGAGTGGCTGGTGGGTTTGAGCCACGAACCTTGTAGTTCAAACCGACCTTGTAGTCCAGAGCATAAAACCTATATAGGGTCACTATGAGTAGGACCAACTTGACAGCACTTAATAATAACACTAATAATTATTAAAGTAACAGTGGAAATCCAAGAAATTGAAAACAGAAAAATAATAAAACTAAAAATGTTTTACAAACATTAAAAACTAAAATTTAGTCCTATCAAACAATAAAAAAGAGGGAGTCACACTTAGAAAAATCTAAAATAAAGAAGAAACATTACTATTGATAGAAAACAAAATTCTTTAAGAAATTGAGAAGCTAGTCTTAAAAGATTTATGGAAATACAAATGGTCTCAAGTACTCGAAGTAACTTTTTAAAAGAACAAAGTAGGAGAAACTAAACTATTGTATAGCAAGAAAATCAACACAAAGAAATTAACTGCTTCAATAAAGCAAAAAATGGTAACTGAGATTATTACTTCATAAATTCTTTATCACACTTATTCTTCAACGTTGGTATTAAGTCAAATCAGTATCCAGGATCAAAGCAATGATCAGCACCAAGTTTTCAAAGGCACTATATTACCAGGTGCCATTCATCTCTCAGTTTGTTGTATATAGAGATTTTGTGTTGATGTGATGCTGGAAGCTATGTCAGCATCATTTGAAATACTAGCAAGGGTCAACTATGGTGGACCATTTTCTGCAGGGCTTAGACAGTGCTAGACTTAGACAGACAAGGAAAAAGGAGAGGTGGACTACTTCATAATTGTTAGCTGCTGAGAACCTTAATAGCAATGAAACAATGTCTGATATAGTACTGGAAGATAAACCCCTCAGGGTGGATGACTGAGAATGAACTGCCTCGACAAAGTAGGGTTAACCTCAATGAAATGGATGAAACAAAGCTTACATTTGTTGATGGGACACAACTCAAAATGAGAAGAAATAGCTGCAAGCCTACAAATGTGGACTGTCTGAAATTAGGAAAATTAGAAGTTGTTAAAAGTGAAATGACACCTATGAAGATCGATATCCTAGGCATTAATGAGATCTCATGGATTTAAAATTATCATATTGAATCAGATTATCAAGCAGTTTACTCTACTGGGAATGACAAATTGTTAAAAAGAACATTTCAAGATCTATCTTGAAATACAATGCTGTCTGTGATAGGGTAATATTCATGGAGTTCTGGTGTGGTGCTGTATGATAAGCACTGGACTGTAAGGTTGGTTTGAATCACAAGGTCAGTAGTTCAAATCCACCAGTCACTCCTCAGAAACCCTATACACACAGGGTTACTATGAATCAGAACCAACTTGATCACACTTAGCAGCAGCAAAAACAAGGAAGACCAGTTAATTCCATTATCATTCAAATGTGTGCAACCCTAAAGTCAATGATGATAATACTGAAGAATTCTACCAACTTCTTCAGTCTGAAATTGACCTAATATTCATTCAAGGTGCATTGATAATTCCTGCATTTATAATGAGAAAATTGTAAACAAAGATAAAGGATCACTAGGTGAAAAATGGTGCCTTGATGATACAAACAATACTGGAGATCACATGATAGAATTCTTCAAGAACAATGACGTATTCATTACAAATATCTTTTTTCAGCAACATAAACAGCCACCGTATAAGTTGGACCTCAATGATCAGAATACATAGGATTCACACTGATTCTAACTTGGAAAGATATGATGAAGAAGATTTATGTTATGGGTCAATAAAAGGTCAGGGGTCAACTGTGAAACAGACCATCAATTGCTCAATGTAAGGTAAAACTGAATGAAGAAAACTAAAACAAGTCCATGATAGTCAAAATATGACCTTGAATATATCTCACCTGAATTTAAGGAGTATCTCAAGAACACATTTGATGCTTTAGATACTAATTGACATAAGACCAGAAGAATTGTGGATGACATCAAGAACAACCTATAGGAAGAAAGTAAAAGGTAATTAAAAAGACAGGAAATAAAGAAAATACCAAGAGACTCTGAAACTTGATTTTGAATGTAAAGAAGCTAAGATGATAGGGAGAAGGAAGTAAAATAATTGAAAGGAAATTTTCAAAGTTCAGTTAGAGAACAAAAACTAAAGCATCATAATGAAATGTTCAATGACTTGGAGTTGAAAAACCAAAAGGGAAGGACACAATAAGCAGTTCTCAAACTGAGAGAACGAAGAAAAAATTCAAGCCTTAGGCTGCAGTATTGAAGGATTCCAGGGGCAATATATAGCGCAAGACGCAGGAAGCATCAAAAGAAAATGGAAGGAATACCAAAAATAATTGGTCAATGTTAAACCATTTCAAAAGGTACCATATGGTCAGGAACCAATGTACTGAAGGAAGAAGTCCAAGATTCACTGAAGGCAGTGGAAAAAAATCAAAGATCCAAGGATTGATAGAAATTTGGAAGACAAATACGTAGCCAACCATTTAGAAGAGTTCCGGGTTAGTGCCCGTTTCAAAGAAAGATAACCCAATGGAATGTAAAAATCATCAAATAATATCATTATTGCAGATGCTACAATCTTGCTTGCTTGAAGGGAAAAAGACTTGAACTATGTAATGATGAAGAATTAAACACTAAAGCCTCCTGTATGGATTGTAAATCAATGTAAAGAAAACAAAAATCCTTACAATTGGACCAATAAATAACATCAATATAAATGGAGAAAAGATTGAACTTGTAAAAGATTTAAATTTGCTTGAATTCACAAAAGCAACAGTCAAGAACTCAGATGACTCTATTAGGTAAATCTACTGTAAAAACCTTTTAAAGTCTTAAAGAGTAAAGATGTCACCTTGAGTACGAAGGTGAATCTGACCTAAGCCGTAGTATTTTACATCACCTTGTGTGCATACAAAACTTGAACAATGAAATAGGAAGATCATAAAAGTATCAATGCAATTGAATTACGGTGTTGGAGAAGAATATTGAAAGTACCATTGACTGCCAGAAGAACAAACAAATCTGTTTTGGAAGAAGCACATCTAGAATTCTCTTTAGAAGCGAGGATGGTGCAACTTCATCGCTTGTATTCTGCATAAGAAAATACAGTGGATTGCTAAAAAAAAGTAATTAGATCTGTCTTGGAAGAAGGTCAGCCAAAATAATCCTTAGAAGTGAAGATGGTAGGACTCTGTTTCTTGTATTTTGGACATGCTGTCAGGAAGGATCAGTCCCTGGAGAAATACATCATGCTTGGAAAAATGGAGGATCAGAGAAAAAGAAGACCCCCCTCCCCCAAACAAAACGGATTTTTAAAGTGGCAGCAACAATGGGCGTAAACATGGAAATGATTATGAGGATGGTGCAAGGCCAGACACTATTTTGTTCTGTTGTGCATAAGATAACTATGAGTTGGAACTGACTCTTTGAGACCTAACAAAAGCAAACGTATTTCCATAGATAAATAATAACTGCAAAGTTTTGTCATAAATCAAGTCTCCAAAGCTATACACAGAGGATGTATTCTCCAACAAGGTTTCAGATGAATCTATGGAGAATACGAGACAAGAGAAAACCTACCAGGAAGTTCGTGCCTGTGGAAGGCAATGTGTAAGATCCTTTTTCCCAGTGAGCAAAATCTAACAGGCCTTGTAATTCACACGTCTCTTAAAGTGTACAATAATAGATCCAGTCAAGTCATTGTATCTGTTTCCCATTTCTTTTCCTTTTCCAAATAAGAGTTTCTCTTGTAGGCTATGATTGTTGTTGTTGTTAGGTGCCATTGAGTCGGCACCGACCCATAGAGACTTTATGCACAGCAGAATGAAACACTGCCTGATCCTGGACCAACCTCACTACTGTTGCCACACTTGAGTCCATAAATGTTGCGACTTGGCATATCCATCTCGTTGGGGGCCTTCCTCTTTTCCTTTAACCCTCAACCTTACCAAACATGATATCCTTCTCCAACGACTTGTCCCTCCTGACAATATGTCTGAAGTATGAGAGACGAAGTTTGGCCAACTTGGCCTCCAAGGAGCATTGTGGCTGCACTTCTTCCAAAATGATTCTGTTGGTTCTTTTAGCAGCCCATGGCACTTTCAATATTCTCCTCCAACACCATAACTCAAAAGCGTCAATTCTTCTATGGTCTTCCTTATTCACTGTCCAGCTCTCGCATGCATATGAGATTATTGAAAATACCATGGCTTGGGCCAGGTGCACTTTAGTCCTCAAGCTGACTGACATCTTTGCTCTTCAACACTTTAAAAAGTGCAGCAGATTTGCCTAATGCAGTACATCGTTTGATTTTTTGACTGCTGCTTCCGTGAGTGTAGATAGTTGATCCAAGAAGAATGAATTCCTTAACAACTTCAATCTTTTCTCTGTTGATATGAATGATGTTTATTGCTCCAGTGGTGAGGATTTTTGTTTTCTTGACATTGAGATGCAATCCATACC
>NW_006408554.1:23175032-23191039 GCF_000296735.1 Chrysochloris asiatica | reverse complement strand
ATGTCAAATGTGGTCACTTGTCACTTGCCTTTTTTGTATTTATAAAAATAAATCTTGTGTACCTATTTACTAATAAATAAATTGTAAAATTGTGCTGACTTTACCTAGATTTGGTCTTGTCTTTCCTGTCATCAAATGTGACAAGCATATACTATTTAGAAAATGATTCTTCCTCCCTTACTTTTCCATCCCTGTTAATCATCTGTATATGTGCTGTCATGTGTCATCGACTCAGTTCCGACTCATAGCGACCCTGTATAGGGTTTCTGACGAGTGGCTGATGAGCTTGGACTACCAACTTTGTGTTTCAAATCGACTTTGCAATCCAGCTCATTAACCCACAGCACCACACCATAACTATTAATTTTATGGCTATGGGACCATGCAATATTTGTCTTTTTTTCCATCTTGAGAATTTTTGCTTTCTTTTTTTAAATTCTATTGTGATTTGGGAGAAAGTTTCATACACAATCTCTTTCAAGTCTTTGATTGCCATTCCACAACATAACAGCCTTCATTTTACTTCCTCCCTGTGTTTCCAGTTTCTACTCTTCCTTCTTTCCTATCCCTTCCTGGCTTCTAAACTTTCTTCCTGGAAAAATGCTGCCTTTTTTTTTTTTTTATCTCAAATGGATGATTGTTCTAAGAAGTATGTACCTCTCTCATGTTTATCTTGCCTATTGTTTGGCTAAAAGTTGAGCCACAGAAGTGAGTTCAGATGTAGGCTTGAAGGGTGATGAAGACTATAGTCTTGGGGAGTTTACCAGTCTTTATTTGACCAGCAAACCTGGTCTTTTTTATAATCTTGAAATTTTTTTCACATTTTTGTCCCACTCTGTCTAGCGTCTTCTAAGGTTATCCCTTTCAGAACAGTTAGTAGTGGTAGAAGTCCACCATCTAGTTCTCACCTCAGGCTCATGGAAGTAGTCCTTATGGATAATTGCTTCCATACATGTGATTTTCTTTACTATCTTTGCTCCATGTGAGGAGATACCAATACTTGCACTGTAGATGGACACTTACAATCTTCTAAGACCTCAGATGCTGTTCACCAAAGTGGGATAGAGAACATTTTTTGTGTGGACTTTATTGTGCCAGTTGGCCTTGATGTCCCTTGAGACTATGGTCCTGAACTCATAGGCCCAGTGACTCATTCACAGTTGTTCATTCAAAGGAATTTGGTTAAGGCTAAGTTTTCATAACTTTGACCTTATATAATCAACGATATTCAAGATCATTCTTTGCACCATATGTAAATACATAGGTATAATTACCCTCTTTCAAATCTTTATGTGTTCATGGGTGTAGTTAGATTTGACTTCCCATACTGTCTAACTTGCATCATTATCTATGTACCACTTGTAGCGTATTATTACTGTTACTGCAGGATTCTGTATAAAATTACATTTATCTCTGTTGTCTTTAACTCTTGCTTTTTGTTTGTTTGCTTATTTTTTTCTTTTTATTGTGATTTGGGTGAAAGTTTACATAGTGAATTGGTTTTTCATTCAATAATTCATACACATTTTGTTTTGTAACGTGGATTTCAGTCTCAATAATGTATCAACCCTCTCTCAACTTCTTCCCTGTGTTTCCTACTTCCATTTGTCCTTCTTTATTATCACGTTCTGTCTTCTGCACTTCATCTCTGGACAAATGCTGCCCTTTTGATCTTGTGAGATTGATTGTTCTTAGAAACTCATACCTCCCTGGTGTTACTGTTCACCTTATGTTGTTATTAAGTGCATTTGAGTCAACTTCTAATTCAAAATGACGCTGTAGAGGATTTTCTAATAGTGGTGAGCAGTCCAGTGTTTATCCTAAAATGCTGCACCAAGACTCCTGATACAATTCACCTTATAGGACTATATATGTTTGGCTAACAATTTTGCCATGGGAGTAATTATGGTTCCAGGCCTGAACTACATCAGACCACTAAACCCAGATATTTTGATGATTTTGAGTTTTGGTCCACATTTTTCCTTAACGCAATTCAGAGATTCCTATTGTGATTCATTTCAGAGTAGTAGCCAGTGGTAGCCAGCCACCATCAAACACTTCTGGTCCCAGGATCCTGGGAGTTGATATTCCTGTGATCCATCAGCACTTTGGACTAACTGTTTCAAGTGTTTATGTGTTCTTTACTTTCATTGGTCCACATGGAAAGAAATCAATAGTTTTACTTTAGGTGGTTTCTTGTAAGCTTTAGACCTCAGTTATTACTCACCAAAGTAGAGTACAGAATATATTTTTTTGGGCTACTGTTATTGTTGTTAGATGCCCTCAAGTTGGTTCTGACTCACAGTGACTCTATATACAATAGAATGAAATACTGTCCCGTCTTGCACCATCCTCAAAATTGTAGCTATCTTTGAGCCTATTGTTGCAACCACTTGGCAATCCAGCTCATTGAGGGTCTTCCTCTTTTTTGCCCAATCTCTACTTTACAAAGCATGAAGTCATTTTCCAGAGATTGAGCCCACCTAATAACGTATCCAAAGTATTTGAGAAGTTTCACCATCCTGGCAATAATTCTTCCAAGACAGATATGTTTGCTCTACTGACAGTACATGATATATTCACCATTTTTCATCAACACTATAATGTAAATAATAGTGTTGGCATTCTTTGTTCATTGACCAGCTTTTAAATTATTTAAGTCAATTAAAAATACCTTGGCTCAGATCAGGTGCACCTATTCTTCAAGTGATCAAAGAGTGTACTGCATTTGACAAATCTGCTGCACAATACCCACTTAAAGTGTTCAAAAGCAAAGATGTCAGTTTGAGGACTAATGTGCACCTGACCCAAGCCATGATATTTTTTAAAAGCTTAATATTCACTTGAAAGTTGGACAATTGAATAAAGAAGACCATAGAAGATATGATGCATTTGAGATATGGTGTTGGAGAAGAATATTGAAAGTACCATGGGCTGCCAGAAGAAAAAACAGATCTGTGCTGGAAGAAGCACAGTCAAAGTGTTCCTTAGAAGCCAGGATGAGACTTCATCTGATACTTCAGATATATTATCAGGAGGGACTACTACCTGAAGAAGGACATCATGCTTGGTAAACTGGAGGATCAGAAAATAAGGAAGACCCCCAATGAGATGGATTGGCACCATGGCAGCAGCAATGGGCTCAAGAATAACAATGACTGTGCGGATGGTACAGGACTAGACAATACATCATTCTATTTTGCATAAGGTCACTATGACTCAAAACTGACTTGATGATACCTCTCAAAAACAACCATCTGTCCTGTGCAAAAACCAGATGGATCTTGGAAAATAACAGTGGATTATCATAAATTTAACCACTTAGTGACTTCAATTACAGCCTCTGTTCAAGATGTTGTTTCATTGTTTGAGCAAATTTATACATCTCCTGGGCATGGCACTGTAACCTCAGGTCGGCAGTTTGAAACTACCAGCCATTCAGTGGGAGAAAGATGAGACTTTCTGCTCCTGTAAAGATTTACAGCCTCAGAAACCCTGTGCAGGGTCACTATGAGTCAGAACTGACTCCACGGTACTTACAAACAACAACAATAGAAGGCTTGTGGCACTATGACCATATAATGCAATAGATCCATGGTGCTTAAAGTGTTAGTGGCAGATACAGGCAGTTTGGAGTCTTTGACAGGCACTTACTGGTGCATAACAGTGCAAACTCTTAGGATTTTGGAGGAAAGTCTTTCTATCTTCTGCAAATAACTACTTTACTTTTGAGAAACAGTTTTTGGGTTATTATTGGGCCATAGTAGAGCCTGAATGCTTAACCATGGATCAAGTCAACATGTGACTACAAATGCCCATTATTAACTGTGTTGTTTGGCCCACAGAGTAATAAAGTTGGATATGCGTATCAGCACTCTAAGATTAAATGAGACCAGGCTAGATCAGGACCTGAAGATGCAAGTATGAGGAAGTGGCCCAAATGCACATGGTTTTCACTTCAGTCACATTACCTTCCCTTTTCCAGTCTACATCTTTGGCCTCATTGGGTGTGCCTTATGATCAATTGACTGAGGAAGCTAAAACTCATGCTTTGTTTACAGGTGGTTCTACATGACATGCAGACACCACTTGAAAGTGGACAGCAGTGTGACTCTCTTTCTGGGACTACACTGAAGGACAGTGGTGAAGGGAAATTCTTCCAAAGGGAAGAACTTCAAAAAAATGCACTAGATTGTTCATTTTGCGTGGAAGAGAATTGGCCAGATGTACAACTGTATACTGATTAGTGGGTTATGGTCACTGTATGCTTCTTCAGGGGTGTAGCCTGCTTCCCATAAAATGGACACTCACACAAAGCTTTCTTGTTTTCTGTGTCTGGATCTTGCATTTGGCTTGTCCTCTAACCACTGGTTCTTTGGACTTGCATCAGTGAACTGCTCTATTGCTCACCTGACTGCCTGTTTGTCTGAATGTATGCGAATCCTGGTTAGTCTGATACAGCTTTCAACTCTCCTGCCTCTATAGTTGTAAGCCATTTCCTTGATATAAGTTTCTCTTTATACATATACATATATTTCATGAGCCACTCCTTAGAAACCCTAGACAGGGTCGCTATGAGCTGGAAATGACTCGATGGCACTTAATAAAAATAACAAATGTTTTACGGGTTGTAGTTCTCTATAGAGAACACAGCCTTAGACAAAGTAACTATTGTAAATGGTATTGTTTCCTTGATTTCCTTTTAAGAATCTTCCTTTATTAGTTTAGAGAAACCCAGCTGACAGCTGTGTGGTGATCTTGTGTTCTGCTACTTTGCTGAATCTTTCTGTTAGTTCCAATAACGTTCTCATAGAGTCGTTAGGATATTTTATGTATAAGAACATGTCATATGTGGATAAAGATGGTTTCATTTCTGTTCCTATTTTGAGAACCTTTATTAACCTTTCTGACCTTATTAAATCTTACTAGAACTTACTAAGACTTCCAGTTGCTGTTACTGTTGCTGTTAGGTGACATAGAATTAGTACTGACTCACAGTGACCTTATGCACAACAGAATGAAACACTGCCTGGTCCTGCACCAATTTCATAATCATAGTTATATGTGAGTATATTGCTATTGTCACTGTGCCAATGCATCTCACTGGGGGGTCTTCCTCTTTGTTACTGACCCTCCACTATATCAAGAATGATGCCCTTCTCCAGGACTGGTCCATTCTGATAATATGTCTGAAGTATGAGACATGAATTCTGGGCATCCTGGTTTCTAAGGACCACTCTGACTGGACTTCTTCCAACACAGATTAGTTTGTCCTTCTGGCAGTCCATGCTACTTTAATATTCTCCTCCAAAATCATAACTCAAATGCATCAGTTCTTCTATGTTTTTCCTTATTCATTGTCCAATTTTCACATGCATATGAGCCTATTGAAAATACCATGGTTTGTGTAAGGCGCACCTTAGTGTTCACGCTGGCATCTTTGCTCTTGAACACTTTAAAGGGGTTCTTCCCAAGCAGATTTGCCTAATGCAATATGTCATTTGCTTTCTTGATTTCTGCTTCCAAGAGTGTTGATAGTTGATCTGAGTAAAATGAAGTCTTTGGCGACTCAATCTTTTCTCCATTTATCTTGATGTCATTTATTAATCCAGAGGTGAGAATTTTTGTTTTCTTTACATTGAGGTGCAACCATATAGAATGCCGTGGTCTTTGATCTTCATTAGTATTTAAAGTCCTCTTCACTATCAGCAAGCAAGGTTGTATCATCTGCATATTGTAAGTTGTTATTGAGTCTTCCTTCTACCCTGATGCTGTTTTTCTTCATACAATCCAGCTTCTTGCATTACTTACTCAGCATACAGACTTAATAAGTACGGTGAAAGAATACAAGCCTGGCACACACCTTTCCTAATTTTAAGTCATTAAGTGCCTCCTTGTTCTGTTTGAATGGTTGCCTCTTTGTATAGATTCCTAATGAGCAAAATTAAGTGTTCCAGAATACTCATTCTCTGCAATGTTGTCCATTGTTTGCCATGATCCACACAATCAAAAGTCTTTGAGTGTCAATAAAGGACAAGTAAATAACTTTTTTGTGTTCTTTGCTTTCAGCCAAGATCCATCTGACATCAGAAATGATATTCCTCATTTCCTGTTCTCATCTGAATCCATGTTGAACCTCTTGCAGTTTTCCCTGTCAATATACTTTTACAGCTATTTAAAATTTTTCTTTAGTGAAATTTTACTCACAGCAGATAGTAATGATAGTATCTGATGATTTCCACATTCCATTGGGTCACCTCTATTTGGAATGGGCACAAATGTGGCTCTCTTCCAATCATTTGGCCAGGTAGCTGTCTTCCAAATTTCTTGACATAGATGAATCCCTCCAATGCTTCATCAGTTTATTGAAAGATTTCTATTTGTTCCATCAATTTCCAGAGCTTTGTTCTTTGCCAATGCCATTAGTGTACCTTGGATTTCTTTCTTCAGTACCATGTTTTGATAATATGCTACCTCTTGAAATGACTGTATACTATTTATTTTCATTACAGTGACTCTATGTATTCCTGTCATTTTATTTGATGTTTTCAGCATCATTTAATATTTGCCCATAGAATACTTCAGTATTCCAAGTCGAGCATTTAATTTTTCTTCAGTTCTTTCAGCTTGAGAAATGTTGACTGTGTTCTTACCTTTTGTTTTTCTCACTCCAGGTCTTTGCATATTTCATTATATTTGACTTTGTCTTCTCAAACTCTACTTGGAAAATTTCTGTTCAGCTTTTTTACTTCATCTTTTCTTCCATTTGCTTTAGCATCTCTATACTGGAGAGCAAGTTTCAGAGACTCTTCTGACTTCTGTTTTGGTCTTTTCTTTCTTTATTATCTTCTTAATGACTTTTTGCTTTCTTCGTGCATGATTTTCTTAATGTCATATGTCATTAGTGTCTAGTGCATCAAATCTGTTCTTGAGATCATCTCTAAATTCAGGTCATATATATTCAAGGCCATATGTTGGTTCTCATGGACTTGTTTTCATTTTCTTCAGTTTTAGCCTGAGCCTGTATATAAGCAATTGATGGTGTGTTCCACAGTCTGCCAATCGGCTTGCTTTGGTTGATGGTATGGAACTTTTACAATGTGTCTTTTCACAGATGTAGTCACTCTGATTTCTGTGTATTCCATCTAGTGAGGTCTATGTTTATAGTCATCTTTTATGTTGTTTCAAAAAGGTTTTGCAATGAAGAAGTCGTTGATCTTGCAAAATTATATCATGCAACCTCCAGCATCATTTTTATAACCAAGGCCATATTTTCTAACTACTTACTGATCTGTCTTCCTTGTTTCCAGTCATTGCATTCCAATCACCAGTAATAATATGTCTTGAGTATAAGTTCGATCAATTTTAGACTGTAGAACTTGGTAGAATTCTTCAATTTTATCATCACTGGCTTTAGTGGTTGGTGCATAAATTTGAATAATAATTGTATTCATTGGTCTTCCTTAAAGGCATATGGATATTATCCTATCACAGACAGTATTATACTCTAAGATAGATCTTGAGTTCTCTTGGATGATGAATCTGATGCCATTCTTCTGCATTTTTTCATTACCAGCATAGTAAACCATATAATTATCAGATTCAAAATGACCAATACCAGTTCTTCAATATGCACATGGTACAACCTTGCTTGCCAAAAGTGAAGAGGATTTAAAATACTTACTGATGAAGATCAAAGATCACAGCCTTAAGTATGGGCTGAAGGAAACAAAAAATCCTCCCCTCCCCCGAGACCAATAAATAGTATCAAGATAAATGTAGAAAACCTTGAAGTTATCAAAGACTTCATTTTGCTTGGATCAGCCATCAACACTCATGGAAGCAGCCATTACAAAATAAAACTTCATATTGCATTAAGCAAATCTGTCACATAAAACCTCTTTAAAGTGTCTATGAGCAAAGATGTCAATTTGAAGACTAGAAGGAAGAAGTGGAGTCAGACTGCTCCTTGGAAGCCAGGATGGCCAGACTTTGTCTCTCATATTTCAGACATGTTATTGGGAGGGACGAGTCCCTGGAGAAGGATATCATGTTTGGCGAAGGAGAGGAAAATTCCCAACGAGATGGATTGGCATAGTGACAGCAGCAATGGGTTAAAGAGTAGCAACATTGTGAGGTTAATCACTCCAAGTCATAGCCTACTTGGTGTTGTTGATGGTGTGCTGTGGAGTCGGTTCTGACTCATAGCGACCCTGCATGGGTTTCTGAGGCTGTAAATTATCACGGGAGCAGAAAGCCTCATCTTTTTCTCACAGAACAGCTGGTAGTTTCAAACTGCTGACCTTGAGTTTACCAGCTCAATTTTAATCACTACACTACTAGAGCCTACTTAACAACACCTAAAAACAACAATGCCAAGAATATTGATGTTTATGCGTTCCATTTTATTTTTCCCAAATTACAATTTTCTTAGATTCATAGTTAGTACATCCCATGTTCCAATTATTACTAGATGTATGCAGCTGTTTCTTCTCATTTTGAGTTGGGCCCGATCAGCAAATGAAGGTCCCCAAAGCTTTACTCCATTTACATCATGGTCTCTACTTTGAGTAGGCAGCTCTTCCCCAGTTGTATTTTGAATGCCTTCTAATCTGAGGGCCTCATCTTCCAGCACTATATCTGAAAATATTCTGTTGCTCTTCATCAATTTAAAATATTTAATAATCTTGTGCTACTTGACAATGTTTAACTACTATTTGTAAGGTTTTCAGGATTTGGAAGTAGTCTGCCTCTACTTCTTCCTTGTCTGTCTTCATCTGGAAGCTCAGCTGAAACCTGTCCACCATGGGTGACCCTGCTGGTAATTAAAATATCAATAGCATAGCTTCTAGAATCACAACAACACACAAGCCACTACAGTATGACAAACTGACAGACAAGTGGTAGAGGACTTCCAGTGCAATATTGAATTAGGTGGGTGATAAAAGGCATCCTCATTTCATGCCTCTTCCCAAGGGGAATGCTCTCAATCCTTCTCTATTGAAAATATTGTTGGCTGTTGAGTTTGTATATATGTCCTTAATTACACTGACAAATTTCCATTCTGTTTTTATTTTTATTCAAGTCAATTTTATCTAGAAAGTGTGGGCCACTTGCCTTTAATACATTTACAAGCATCATCCCTGGATCTGTACAGGTTAGAACAGTTAAAAGATGACCATAGTTTATGCCCTGATAGATTTTAATGATTAGAAAGAATAAGACAGTCTCATACTGAAGGCTGTTCAACCAGATTTACCTAAAGATTCCAGTATCAAAAAGATTCCAGATACCCTCCGTTACCTCATGAGGATGCCCAAGGATTTGGCAGAGTTTGGAAAACTCTGAGAAACAAAACCAATGTAAAATAACCAACTGAATGATATAATGAGGATTATGTTATACCAACCAACTGAAGGTTTGGAGTATAAAAATCAAAGTGACAACCAGTAGGGAAAGAAATATTAATCACCCACATCCCAAACCAAGGCAAAGATCAATTACAAGTAAAAAAAAAAAAAAGAAAGAAAGAAAGAACACATTCAGCCTATTGCTATAGGTATGATGTAGGGGATGATCACCTGTCCATCCTCTTTCTCCAGCAATAGTCCACCTTGTCACAGCCCTGTAGGCAAAGACTGAGACACAGCTTCTCTGAGTCTTTGTGATGCATTGTGATCCTTCCTGGACAGTATTCACTTCCAGATCTCCGGGAGCCCTGGGAAACTGTCAGAAGACAGTTCTAATGTAGTGAATGTCTTAAACTAGAAGTGCATAATATAAACCCACTCAGCTGCAGTCTCAATCTGACTTCTCCAATGAGATATCCATGCTTATCCTTGAGAATCTGGTTGCTTTGCCTAAGGTCCAGCACAAGGACCAAACAGTGTCGGGACTGTGATTTATTTCTGACAGTGTTTGGATATAGTACCAGTGGAATCATTAAACCTGGTCATGCTTGACACTTCCATGCCTTAAAGTTAACTACATGCTGAAATTATCTCAGGAAAATAAATCCCTAGAAACTTCTAGCTTAAGGAAAGTTCAATGTTTAATTTCTCATAGTATCTAAGAAATCCATATTTTTGGAATCTGGCTAATGGGTATTCTGGGGCTAATATGTTATGTGTTCTGCCTGTGTCATCTGCTGGTGGCCCTGCTTGTCTAGTACCCACTACATCCTTCAGGAGGGTGACTATAAAATACCAAGGGAAGCCACCTTGCCTGGTAATAATAGTCACCATCCGTTGTTGCTGTTTGAGTAGTTTGTCAATAGAAAGGGCAAGCAGATACTTTATAGACCGGTGTGCACTAGTCTTCCTGTCTGTTCTACCTCACTCAACTATTTGCCTTTATTTTCTATAGTGTTCAGAATTCATGTGTATTTTCACCTACCTTTAAATCCAGTTTAACCTTTTACATTCTTAGGAAAGGCGCTCTGGTAGTGTAATGGTTATGAGTCAGGTTGCTAACCTCAAGGTCAGGAGTTTGAAACTACCAGCCATTCCATGGGAGAAAGAGGAGAATTTCTGCTCCTGTAACAATTTACAGTCTTGGAAAGCATATGCAGGGTTACTAGGAGTAGGAAATAACTACACGGCACAAAACAACTACCACCACATTCTTAGAAAACTGAGTGAAAAACAAAAACAAAAAAAAGTGCTCTTTCTTCGAGGATAAACTTGCACATTTGATGGAAGAAACTAAAATTGAATAATCTTCTAGAATTCCATTAATTCACTATAGATATATTTTATTTTCCAAAATATGGAAGAATTAATAGTAAGTGTAGTGCTGTAGGATAAGCACTGGATTTTTAAACATGAGGTTGGCAGTTCTAACCTACCTGCTGCTCTTCTGAAATCCTATACAGGGTTGCTATGATTTGAAACTGACACAACAGCATTTGAAACAACATAAACAATAGTAAGTTTGGCAGAACAATGCAGTAATTTTGCTAAGCTTCCCTCTCAGGTGTAATCTCCAGTATAATTAATAGTGATTTTTGTGATATGAGTGCAAATATTCCTTTAATATCACTGTAACAATGTGTTCCACACTATAAAACCTCTATTAAATAAAAATATCAAAGTGTAAAGATACTGTTTCTCAACATATCTGCCATTGAGGTCTATACACTATGAAGGGGATATTTCCATCCTGGCGCTGTGGGTTCATGCGCCAGACTGCAAAGCCATTTGAACTGCAAGGTTGGCAGTTCAAGCTCACCAGCTGCTCCTTGGAAACCCTACACAGGGTCGCTATGGATCAGAACTGACTCGACGGCACTTAACAACAACAACAACTCTTGCCCTAAAGAATTCTGTGTTCTTCAATTTACACAGAGTTAAAATGGCAGTGTTAGCATCCTTTAAGGATTTAAATCAATTATATTTCTTTTAAATGTAATTTAAGTTTACGGTATAAAAATAGCCTGAAGGGACAAGTTCAGAGCTGTAGGATGGATGGGTTAGGCTTTCCAGTGAAATTCTCATAGGACAGTCCTTGCTACTCTCAAAAAACAAGCATGTTCGTTGTTGTAATGGAGAAAAAAAAAACACATATATTAGGTAGTTTTCCTACCTTTAGCTCTTGTTAAGTTCTGTGTCTTTTCAAGTAAATCAGTCAAGATTGCCTGTTTGGAATCCTGAGCTGACATCTTTATCTTGAATTTATATTTGAGGTATTCCTGACCTTTCTTAAAATATTTGATCCATTTAAAAAACTGTTGTTTTATGCGTGCCAGCATTCCCATAAACTTGCTGCAAAGCTTTGGGTATTTGGGAGTATGCACATTTTAGTTTTGTTTAAAATTTGATATTAACCCTGACCTCAAAAACAATTTTCCCCCTGGCACAAAGTATTCTTTTATTTAAGGCATCATTAACAAGGTTAAGACAAATATAATACTGAAAGAAATTGTCTGCAGCCATGCATTCATTACAGGACATGTTTAAATATGATTTGTATAGAAAAAAAATCTGTGCATATATGAACTAGAA
This sequence comes from Chrysochloris asiatica, assembly GCF_000296735.1. NCBI lineage: Eukaryota > Metazoa > Chordata > Mammalia > Afrosoricida > Chrysochloridae > Chrysochloris > Chrysochloris asiatica. The sequence goes on along the minus strand of NW_006408554.1, from coordinate 23,179,037 downwards.
CTCTACTAGCAATACTTTTTGACTTACTTCATAGTTAAATTCAATGTTATGAATTATGACACTTCCATATGCATTTCAGTGATTATATTATTTTTATGTTACAATTTTCATAAACAGCATAGTCATTTTTTATCACACGTGCTGAGAGGTTTACACCTAAAAAAGGAGAGTTTCAAAGTGGTCCTCCTATAGGTCTCTAAAGTGGACCATTTGTATCCTGACTTTTGTCTTGCCAAGAACTCTGCACTATATATGTCTCTGTGATTTTCCAGTTGGTTGTATTATTGTCACTACTCTGCTGTAGATGAAGTCCTTTAAAAGCAGGAGGTAGAAATTATAAGTAAAAGATGCATTAAGTGGGAAAAAATAATGAAGATATAAAAATTTGCCTCCAAGATGTGTCTGTATAACTTCCTTCAACTGATTGGGATTTCAGAGGTGCTCCTTTGAAGAGAGAAATGCATACTGAAGTTCACAGAAAACTGAAAGAGCTGATGAAGAATATGTTGATACTTTTCAGAAAACTGAAAATTTAGAAGTCAGGAGAGTGTAAAGATTGGTATACTTTCTATATTTTGTTAGACTTATTTTTCATTTATTCTCTGCTGAGAACTGAAGCAAAATTAAGAAATCAATGCAAAACCCTAACTTCAAAATCTAACTTCAAAATCAGGTGTGCCAGAGTATAAATTGCTGAAAACAATACTAACATTGGTACTATACAATATTGTTGTTGTTAAGTGCCTTCCAGTTGGTTCCAACCCATAGCAACCCTTTATAGGGTTTCCAAAGAGCAGTTGGTGAGCTTGAATCACCAACCTGTAAAATATTATTACTTTTAAAAATAATTCGTGTGAGGAAATGGATCAACAGTCCTCACAGAGGACTAGTGAAAAGTGCCTTATGTTGTTTTAGCCATCACATTCTTAGAGTTATCACTTAATAGTTGTATCCAGATGCTGGCAGGATTTTATGATTCAATTGTGAGTAATTGTTAACAGGATTAATTGTGATGGTCAAAAATGTAATTGTAGAAGATGTATAACTAAAAGGGAGGAAGAGTTCATCTTTCATTTCAGGAACAATCCTAGGAGTATTAAGTAGGATGAGCATGAATGGAGCATTCTACCAAAAAGTATCAGCAACAGCAGAGACCGTGACAGAGGCGATGGCATGGAGAGATAAAGCAGCAGCGGGCTGTAGGCCCATGGACTGTGTAAGGTTGTGCGCCTTAGGGTTAGGAGCCTGGTTTGCAGAACACACCCTTAGGGCATTTAAAGGAATATATATATTTTTGTTTTGTATGTGTACATCAAATATTTTTGTTTTGCTCATTGTGAAGTATAAGATGTAAAAGGGAGGAAGTTAGATTTGTTATTTCAGGGAGGGGATTGTAATCATTAGATGAAACAAAGTATATAATTTGTTCAATGTAAAGCTGATAATCTTGTCTGTATCCTTCACTCAATTCACAACAAAAAGTTTAATAGTTGCATACAATATATATAACAATGTACATTTTGCTTAAAATGGTGGTTCAATGAGTTTATTTAATACTGCATATGTATTGGTTACATTTAAAATACTAGTCCTGGTGTGGCACTGTAGGATAAGTACTGGACTGCTAACCTAAAGGTCAGTGATTCAAACCCTTCAGCCATTTTTTGGAAACCCTATACAGGGTTGATGAGTCACAACCAACTCAACCAATATAGATATTGATTATTTATACTGATAATGCTTAACAATGACAAAATATATCTGGAATGAGAAGTGGCAGAGGAAAAAGCCAGGAGTCCAGCACTAAGAGACCTGTGAGGCCAATATTTGGTTCATGGCATTTTAGAACTTTCAAAGTTATAAATATCCCATGTTTATTTCATGAGGCTATTCTCAATACCAATGTAATGACATATAACAGAATCATTCCAAGTTTTTAAACAAGTTTGCTCTTCTTTCAGGAAGTCTTGTGTGTTGATGCTTAGCTTTGGAACTATCCATGGATCATCAGAAAGTGGGAAGTCAATTGATGGAGGTAAGGTAGTGTAAGATGCTGACGGTGGGAAATGTCTAATATAGACATCTTGGTGTCTGCTGAAATACACCTGTCACCTTTAAGCTCAAAAAGCATTAGTTGATGACATTGTTAGTTTCTGGTTTTCAAACCAGCTGCCTACTGCCACCCTACAAGTTGGGGAGAACACTGTAAAAACAAGCAATGCATTACTGGGTTTGGAGGTCTTGGAATTCAAGGCCAAAATCCTGGAGACAACTGTTAAAAAGAGGAGTTCCACAGCTTAGGGCAGTGAAGGGGAATAGCAAGCTTCTGTTTACAGCCTCCAGGCTTGGAATCACCTCAAGTACTCTTCCTGCTGAAGGATTTGCTGCCTTCAGAAGAGGTAGAGGAGAGCAACTTCCCTTGCCCCTGTCTCCTCCTGGGAAGCTGTCAGATGTTGTTATTAAGTGCTTTAAGTTGGTTCCAACTCACAGCAACCCTGTATAAGATTTCTGAGGAGCAGCTGGTGGGTTAGAACTGCCAACCTCATGTTTAGCAATACAATGCTTATTCTACAGCCTATCACGTACTATGACTTCTTCCATATTTTGGGAAAATAAAAATATAGCAATAGTGAACTAATGGAATTCTAGAAGATAATTAAATTTGTTTCCTCAAAAAAAAATTGCAAGTTTATCCTCCAGAAAGAGCAGAATTCCCTTATTCTTCCTGCTGAAGGATTTGCTACCTTCAGAAGAGGTAGAAGAGAACAACTTCCCTTGCCCATGTCTCCTCCTGCCACTTACAGACCTTTCTCAGAAGAGGTCCTTTAAAATCTGCCTCAGTCTTTGGTTATAGATAAGGTTTTGTATCAACTTGATTGGGCTGAGATTCTCAGGGGTTTGGCACTTGAGGCCTAGCTATTCCCTTAATCAGATCTAATATGGTGAAATCAACCCTATAATGATATCTGCAGTGAATAGTCAATCAATTGAAAGGAAGTTTTCTTGGGGTGGTGATAGTGGTGGTATGACCTAGTTCCAATATATTGGTTACTAAAGCAAAGCTTGTTTGCTCTCTGCTGGGTCTTGATCTCGATCTTGTATCTGGCATGTTTGGTCAAATGATTCTTTGGACTTGAGCCAATGTCCTGCATTAGTACCTGCTGATCCTGGGAGTCATCAGCAACCTGCCAGACCTGCCTGCCTGCCTACCTGCCATCTAACTTGCTACATGAGCCAGAAGATGCCAGTCTGACATCTAACCCATCCATGTGGAACTAACCACTGCTACAACTGTGCAAGCTATACTCTTGATATAAACCTCTCTTTCTATACACATTTACAAGCTTCATTGTTTTTTTTTTTTTTTTCTTTTCCAGAGAACTCAGTCTAAGAAAGTCCCTTTTATCACATGAATAACTACAAGGGTGGTTTAATTGGTGGAGCATGTGACCTGCAAAAGGCCTTCTAGATTGCTGGCTACTTCCACTGACAGACATGGATGGCTATGAAGCCAGCAACCAGACACAGGGTGGCAACCAGGTTAATACACAAAATAGATGGATAGCAGATATGCTAGTTTTGTCATAAAGGCACAACTGGATAGTATTGGTAAATGGCACACATACATACATACATACATACATGAGACAGTTTAAAAAAATCCATGGAAAAATTGAGTTGAAAGATAATGAAATTTTTCCACAAAATTTGAAGCCTATATATATATATATATATAGGCTTCAAATTTCGAAACTACCAGCCGCTCCGCGGGAGAAAGATGAGGCTTTCTACTCCCATAAGGATTAAGGATTTCCACCCTTGGAAACCCTGTACAGGGTCGCTATGGGTCGGAACCGACTCGACGGCACTTAGCAACAACAACAACAACAGCTGCAGAGTGGGTCTGTTAAGGCTTTCCAGTGAAATTCTCATAGGACAGTCCTTGCTACTCTCAAAAAACAAGCATGTTCGTTGTTGTAATGGAGAAAAAAAAAACACATATAT
>NW_006408554.1:23171057-23174392 GCF_000296735.1 Chrysochloris asiatica | reverse complement strand
TTGAAGATTTACAGTAAATTTTAAACATAGATAATAATGTCTGATATGTTTAATTGTAACTGTGTTTGCTTCAGTGCCTTATTCCATATTATCTGAATAGTAAAAAGATCTTACAAAATGTTAAGCATTTTGTTATTGAAATGTCAAGAAAAATATATCTTCTGTACAAAAATTCAATTTACTTTCAAAAACAAAGCTACTTAGTGTGGGGTTTTTTGGCTTATTTTTTGGGTATAACTATTGATACCATAATGCTGAATAATAAGACAGTCCTCCACTTTATGAATTAATACAGTAGTTATTTATTCTTTACCTGTGTCTGCTAATGAACCTATCTGAAACTGGCTCTGAACACAGTCAGGTTACAGTAAATTTCCATGTTTCTATTCTTGGAACTGTGGGACTAGTGGGCAAGTTACTCTCTGGAAATGTCCCGACTTTCCAATCACTCTTTAAACTTTTCCTTGTGTCAGTTCTGCCAACATCTCTTTTGTCAAAACAAGTAACACAGATTAGAAAGGATACTCCATGTATGAGAAGAATGGTAAAATTCAGTGGCAAAGGGGGTGGAGTCAGTGCAGTGAGGAACTGGGCCAACAATGAAATCTAACACATATTCTACAATTACAATATAAGCAGTCTTTTAAAAATTGATATTTTATCTAGTATACAAAAAAATATTTAAGTAACATACAAGCACTTATCAAAAGTGCTTAAATGATAATGATATTTTAAATTATATTTCTTATATTTACTTTTCCTGTGGAGGATATCTGAAACTGCATAAGCACAATTTTTGTCTGTTAATTTATGTTACATTATTCTATTTTTTGTGTAAAAGTATACATAGCAAATCATATATCTATTCAACAAATTTCCACATGTATATTTCAGTGACACTGATTACTATCTTCAAATTGTATAACCATTTTCATTCGTTTTCCAAATTATCCCATGACCATCAACATAAACTCACCGTCCTTAAACTTTTCCTTGTAACTTTAGAGCTGTAAATTTGACTGTATATAGATTATTCTTTAAAAGACCACAATGCTTAAGGTAGGCATTCTTAACTAATTAATTTAAGCTATTCTTTGGATTAAAGATGGTTTCAGAATATTGTTTTGGCTTAAGGTATAAACATTTTCTCTGGGCAATAGTTTCCTGGGATAATCCAGTCTCAATGACTGCATAAAATCTGCATTCCACAGGAATGTGACCTTCTGATCCTAATTTTTGCTCCTTTTGATCATAAATTTTCTATAGAATCTTTGATTGATTATGGTGGTGGTGGTTATGTGCAGTGGAGTTGGTTCCAACTCATAGCGACCCTGTACAGGGTTTCTGAGGCTGTAAATCTTTACTGGAGCAGAAAGCCTCATCTTTCTCCCAGTGAACAGCTGGTAGTTTCAAACTGCTGACCCTGAGGTTAGCAGCCTGATTCATAACCACTACACTACAAGAGCTCCTATACAGTAGATCAATTATACTAGCCAGGAATCATTCAGATCTTCTGATTTCATGGCAAAGAAGGCAGCTGTTTATGAAGACAATTAGGCATGTGTTCCAGTTCCACTTCAGATTCTTGATCATCCTTCTTCCTCAGATGTTCCAGACAAATAGAGACCACTAGTTAGTTGTATGATCTCTGCTAAACTTTTAAGATCCCAGGTACAATGTAAGGCAATAGGAGATAGAACAGACACACTAAAACAGCATTAGGAAAAATGACTGTGCAGTCCTTTGACATCATGTCCTAACCTTTAATACCAAGAAACATATTCCATGAGGAGTTTAGTTGTACATAAGCAGCATCATTAGACATTTTCAAGATAAAAATATATGTAGCACAACATTTTGGAAGTTAACAAGAAATTTGGTATTATGACAGTGATACTTGTAGCAATCCTTCAAGGAAAGAAGAAAATAAAAACAAAACAGAAGAAAGAGCACAAAACAATAAGGACACAAACTTAATGCTCTAAAATGGCCATGCCAAGACCACCTCAAAACCATAACTCCTGTCCTTTCCCACTGTTCCTGCTATCTAGGAAGGAACAGATTGCCCCTCCTCCAGCTACCTTGTTTTCCTACTTTAGTTATGCATATGCTAGGAAGGGGTCTACAAGCCTTCCTCCCTCTATGCTTGCCAAAACCCCTTTGTTCTCTAGGATGGAACAGACAACCTGGCACCTTTGACTCTCCCACCTCTTCTAGTTCCCAATACCACCCTTAACTGCCCTTATGCTTGTGAATACCCCTTGTGTGGTTAAAAGTTATCATTTCCAGCAGAAGCTGTACTCCAGATTCCTCCAACTCAGGCACCACTGGAGGAAAAGGCATTTCTGGCATAGGGATACATCCTCTGTGGGCAGCCTGATCATGTCAAAAATATTGCCTAACTGATCAGCTTCAGAGTTTCCACAGAAGAGTGGCTTTCAATGAAACATCTCTGCAAAGATACACCCATTGCTCTACATGTCCACAGGAGTTGCATATGTAGATTGCAGAAGAACTTCCGGAGCCTGGTACAAGAGCGTAGCAACCACAGGTGTAAGTGCCATCTGGTAGCTGTAAATTCTGATCAGGCCAAAGTCAGCCAACTTGCCTGTCCCACTATTTGTCATCAGAATGTTTTCAGGCTTCAGGTCTAAGTGAACGATGCAATTGGCTTGCAGGAAATCAAGGCGTGCTAGATACTTAATGGTCTCCACTGGCAAACCTGGTTGGGGTGCTTTGTCTAGATATGTCCGTAAGTATTGGTTCCCATATTCAAACACCAGGGTCATCTTGATTTCTGGGCCAGTTCGGACTGTGGCACAGACATCCATCAGACTGACAACACTGGGATGCTCAAAAGCCTCCAGCTGCCTCAATAAGACCGCGTCACAAACTGTACTGATAGGAATCCCTCTTCCAGTTCCTTCCTCAGCAGCTGTTATCATAGTCTGGGAGCCAGGTTCCGAGGCACCATACACCAGATCTCTGTCCCAGGCAGCTGGAAACTAGGAGTCTGACCATAGACACTTGCTATTATCTTTCAATCTTTGTTGTTGTTATTAAAGCATATTTTGTCATTTAGATTGAAAATCTTTATTCTCATTCTCTCTCTCTAGGTTTTTTTTCACTGGCTGAAAGTCACTATTTGGAGAACTTTCACCATCTTCCATTATAGATTGTCTAGTTAAATCATCATGGTTGTGTGCTGTGGAGCCAGTAGTGACCCTGTATACTGTTTCTAAGGCTGTAAATCTTTACTTGAGTAGAAAACCTTATCTTTCTCCTGTGGAGCTGTTGGTAGATTTGAATTGCTGACCTTGTGGTTAGCAGCCCAA
>NW_006408554.1:23166877-23170753 GCF_000296735.1 Chrysochloris asiatica | reverse complement strand
TTCTTCCAAAATGGATCTATTGGTTCTTTTGGCAGTCCATGGCACTTTCAATATTCTCCTCCAACACCATAACTCAAAAGCATCAGTTCTTCTATGGGCTTCCTTATTCACTGTCCAGCTTTCACATGCATATGAGGTTATTGAAAATACCATGGCTTGAACTATGCTACTAGTGCTCCTTTAAATAATCATAGTTGTAGTTTTAAAAGCAGAAAATAAAAAAACTTCAATAACTCAAACAACTCAATTCCCTAGCATACATGATACAGGTTTAACTATATCTCAGTCAGATTGCTTGGATTTTTGTTAGCTCTACTCCTCAGTATTTTATCTCTATAGCAGTTTGGCTGACTCTTCATAGTGCTCCTAAATGCCTTTAAGTTGCCTTCCCTGTACATCCTTCTGGATGAATGTAAGATCCTCAGTGGTAGAATGTGGACATCACAATTGAAGGCAAAATGTAGCCCAGAAGGTGGGTATTTCTCCAAGATGGCTTCCTTTCTTTCTTTCTCCCCGTAAAAGTGCTCAGAATACAACTCTCCCTCTGGGTACTACTACATGCTTAATATACAATCCCAGAGAATGTTTTTGTGATAAGTGTAATCATTTGAATCTCTCATAGTTATCTTTTGTGAAATTATCAAATAAATTTTAATAAGCAATACAGTATCAGCAACTCTTAGATATATTTATATTACTCCTGTTGAATATTAGCATATTTACTTATCTACTTTGTTGGCAACATAGCAAACATATTATAGGAATGACTCTATATAGGAAGTACATGCCTATGGATTCCTCTAAATTTGCTCTAAAGGAGCACTAGGTCTTACTGTGAAGAGACCACTGACAAGCTCTTAGTATAACTTGGATAACTCAAATAATGCATATCCACAAATAACTTTTGCTCCACAAGGAAAGAAAATGTTTCTTAACATAAAAAGTTGGAGGCAGGGGGAAATATTCTAAATGCTTTTAAAATCAGGAAATCTGTGTTTCAGGGGTGTATTCTTCACAATATTTATTCAATCTGTATGCTGAGCAAACGTGCTGAGCAAATATATGAAAAAGTATACAGCATCAGGATTGGAGGAAACTCATTAACAACCTACAATATGCAGATGACACAATGTTGCTTGTTGAAAGCAAAGAGGACATGAAGAATTTACTGATGAAGGTCAAAGTCTACAGTCTTCAGTATGGATTGCCTCTCAACATAAAATAAAATAATAAAATAAAAATTGTCATGATTGGACAAATAAACACCACCATGATGAGTAGAGAAAATACTGAAATTGTCAAGGATTCCATTTTTAAAAAATGGATTTACATTTTAATACTTGACAAACATTTGGGTAGATTCTAGCTTTTGAATGACTAATACTGCTGTGAACATTCATGTGCATATTTGTATATCTATCTATCTCTATCTATCTATCTACCCATCTATCTATCTATCTCTGTGTATGTGTGTGTGTTTTATTGTGAATTGAGTGAAGGTTTATAGACAAGATCATCAAGTTTACTCAATGATTGCAGTCTCCTCCATGCAACAGTAGTTGTCCTGCTTCCTCCCTGTGACTGTTGTTGTTAAGTGTTGTAGAAACCCTGTATAGGGTTTCCAAGGAGCAGCTGGTGAGCTTGAACTGCTGACCTCGCAGTTCAAACGGCTTTGCAGTCTGGCATATTAACCCACAGCACCACAACAGGATTCCCTGTAATTACCCATCCTATATATATACTGAACACTGTTGTTCCAAGGTTGAGTATGTATCACTATTTACCTCTATCCCCTTTAACCCTTGCATACATCCCCCCTTTGCCTTCACCTGTCTTCATCATTCTTTTGTGACCTCCTCCTTCTTGTATAATATTGCTTTCCCCATCACCTGAGTTAACATGTGTCTACCTTCTAGTCAGTGAATTACTATCTCTTCCCTCCCAGCCCTGGTAACCACCAAAGAATGTTTCTTTTAATATGAAAACCTTTTCCTGAGTTATTTTACTCAGCATAATATCCTCCAGGTTCATACATGTTATGAGGTGCTTCATAAATTCATCATTATTCTTCAACATTGCATAGTATGTATGTATGTACCAAAATTTATTTATCCACTCTTTATCCACTCTACATTTAAACTGTATCTATAATTTTGCTATTGTGATTAGTGCTGTGATGAACAATGGTGTGCATATATCTATTTGTATCCTGGCTCTTATTTCTTGTGGATATCTACCACGTAGAGGGATTAATGGTCATATGGTATTCTAATTTTTAATTTTCTGAGGAAGTGCCGTATCATTTTCCTCAGTGGTTGAACTGTTTTAAGATCCCACCAGCAATGTAGTAGGGTCTCCATGTTCCCTCACCAGCCTGATTTTGTTGTTGTTGTTTTCACTTTGCTAGTAATGCTGGTGTGAGATGATTATCTCATTGTTGTTTTGATTTGCATCCCTTTAATGGGTAATGGAAGGAGCTCTGGTAGCGTAGTGGTTACGAATCGGGCTGCGAACCTTAAGGTCAGCAGTTCGAAACTACCAGCTGCTCCGCGGGAGAAAGATGAGGCTTTCTACTCCCGTAAGGATTTACACCCTCGGAAACCCTGTACAGGGTCGCTATGGGTTGGAACCGACTCGAAGGCACACAGCCACAGCCACAGCCAATGGCTAATGGAGTTCTGTGATGCTGCAATATAATGCACTGGACCGCAAGATTGGTTTGAACTGTGAGGTTGGTGGTTCAAACTCACCAGCCGCTGGTTAGGAACAATATACAGCATTGCTTTGTGTTGGAAACCACTCAACGACACTTAACAACAACAATGGCTAATAACCGTGGACCTATGTTCATATGTTTGTTGACTATGTGACTATCTTCCTTGGTGATATGTCTGTTCATGTCTTTTGTCCATATTTTAATTGTGTTGTCTTTTTCTTGTAGAGGTGTTATAGTTTGCTAAACGTTTTACAGATTTGTCCCTTGTCTCATATATCATTGCAAAAAATGTTTCCAAGTCTGTGGGCTTACTTTATAATTTTTTGGTGAAATTTTTTGATGCACATAAAGTCTAATTTTTTGGAAATCCTAGTCACGTGCTTTGTCTTCTGCTGTTTGTGTGTTTTTAGTAATGCTAAATAGTGTATTTATGTATTCGAGCTCCTAAATTTGTCCCTATTTTTTCATTGACAATTTTCATAGTTCTGGAAGAAATACAACCAGAATGACCCTTAGAAGCCAGGATTTAAGAATTTGTCTCTTTTATTTTAGTCATGTTGTCCAAAGGGACCAGTGCCTGGTAGAGGGCATTATGCTTGGTAAAATGGAAGGATGGCAAAGGAGAGGCAGAACCCAAAGGAGATGAATTGACATAGTGATATCAACAATGGACTCAAACACAATAATAATGAGTGTGGCACAGAGTCAGAAAGTGCTCTATTTTGTTGTGCATAAGCTTGATATGAGCTGGAATCAACACAAAGGTGCCTGACAACAATAATAAGAAAAATGATTATTGAGAGAATTTGTCTGCAGCTATCCATGTATGGTGCTCTAGTAGTATAGTGGTTACGAGTCGGGCTGCTAACCTCAAGGTCAGCAGTTCGAAACTACCAGCTGTTCTGCAGGAGAAATAGACTTTCTGCTCCTGTAAAGATTTTCAGCCTTGAAAACCCTGTGCAGTTGAAACTGACTCCACGGCACTTAACAACAACATCCATAGCACTTAACAACAACATCCATGTATGGTAGAGACATGTTTAAACACATTTTTATTGGAATAAATCTGTGAGCTGGAACTCTTGTAGTAATACTTTTTTTCAATAGTTTTCTTTTGTTCCTTCCTTTAAAAAAATGTGAATACATAGCAAATCAATTTT
>NW_006408554.1:23158267-23164807 GCF_000296735.1 Chrysochloris asiatica | reverse complement strand
TTGTGTGGTGACATCGAGAGCATTATAGGAGTAAAAATCAATAGGTCATTAAAAGGACAGGAGAAAAACAAAAGGCCAAACAGATGTTATAATAGACTGAAACTTGTTCTCCTGCACAGAGATGGTAAAACAAATAGAAAAAATGATTACTTAAGAGAGTTGAACATAAAATTTCAAAGGGCAGCTCAAGAAGACAAAGTCAAGCATGATACCAAAATGTGAAAAGATCTGCTGTTTGAAAACCACAAGGGAATAACATGTTCAGCATTTCTTAAGCTGACAAAACTGAAGAAAAAATTCAAGTCTTGACTTGCCATTTTGAAGGTGTCTATGGACAAAATATTGAATGATGCAGAAAGCATCAAAAGAAATTAGATGGAATAAACAGACTCACTGTACCAAAAAGAAATGCCCCATGTTCAGACAGTTCAAGAGGTAGCACATGATCAAGAATCAATAGTACTTAAGGATGAAGACAAAGTGCACTGAAGGTATTGGCAACAAAAAAGTTTCTGGCGATTAACTGAATACAAATAAAAATCTTTCAACAAACTGATGTAGCACTGGAGTTACTCACTCATTTCTGCCAAGAAATTTGAAAGACAACTAACCGGCCAACTGATTGGAAGATATGCATATTTATGCCCATCCTATTGGTATGTGGAAATCATAAGGCAAGATTATCAATACCACAGGCAAGTTAATTTTTTTAATGATAATTTAAAAATGTTTGCAACAGTGCATTGACAGAGAACTTCCAGAGGTTCAAGTTGGATTCAGATGGGGACATGGAATGAGGGATATCTTTGCTGACATCAGATGGATCTTAGTTTAAAGCACAGAACACCAGAAAGATATTTACCTGTACCTAGGCCACGATGCAAGGAGCTCTGGTAGCATATTGGTTACTAATTGGGCTACTAACCTCAAGGTCATCAGTTTGAAACTACCAGCTGTTCCGCGGGAGAAAGATGAGGCTTTCTGCTCTCATAAAGATTTATAGTCTCAGAAACCCTGTACAGGGTCGCTATGAGTCGGAACCAACTCCACGACACATAACAACAACAACAACAACAAAGACCACGATGCAGTCAGTAGAACAGAACAAGGAGATACTGAATGGTTTAAAATCAGGAAAGTGGTATGCCAGGATTATATTCCTTCACCATACTTATTCAATCTGTATGCTAAACAAATAATCCAAGAAGATGGAGGATTGTATGAAAAAGTGGTATCAGGACTAGAGTAAGACTGATTGACAACTTGAGATATGCAGACGTTGCAACTTTGTTTGATGAATGTGAAGAGGATTTAGCATACTTACTGATGAAGTTCAAGGACCACAGCCTTCAGTATGGGTTGCACCTCCAAGTAAAGAAAATAAAAATCCTCATAACTGGACCAATAAATATCATATGGAGAAAAGACTGACGTTGTCATAGACTTCATTTTTTTTGGCTCCACTATCAACACTCATGGAAGCATCAGTCCAAAACTCAAATAACTTATTGCATTAGGCAAATCTATGACACAAATCCTCTTTAAAATGTTGAAGAGCAAAGATGTCAGTTTGAGGACTAAGGTGCAACTGACCGAAGCAGTGGTATTTTCAACAGTCTCATATGCATATGAAAGTTGGACAATGAATAAGGAAGAGCATAGAAGAACCGATGCATTTTAGTTATGGTGTCAGAGAAGAATATTAAATGTATCATGGGCTACCAGAAGAACAAATTAATCTATGTTGGAATTACTGCCAGACTAGGATGGAGAGACTTCTTCTCACATACTTCAGACATGATATCAGAAAGGACCAGTCCCTGAAGAAGGACATCATGCTTGGTAAAGTAGAGGGTCAGTGAAAAAGTGGAAGACCTCCAACTAAATTGGTAGGCAAAGTTGCAGTAGCAATGGACTCAACCTTAACAACAGTTGTGAGGATGGCTCATAACCAGACAGTGATTCATTCTTTTGTGCATAGTGTAGGTATGAGTCAGAACCAACTTGATGTCACCTAACAACCAACAGACTAAACATTTTCTTTCTAAGATTAGGAATAGAGTCAAGAAATCCATTTTTACTAGTTGTATTCAAAATTGTACATGGGGTCTTGTCTTGTGGAATAAAGCAAGAAAAAAATATTTAAAGGAACAAAGTTCAGGAAGAAGAAAAATGAACCTTGCTCTATTTTCAAATCTTACGATTGTTTATCTAAAGTCACATAAGAAATACAGAAAACACATTTTAGAAGTAATAAGTAAACGTATGACCATGATAAAATGAAGAAACATCAACGTATATAAAAATAAATCATATTTAATAAGTGGCAGTAAAATTTTGGATATTAATTCATTCAATGTAACATCAAACCATAAAATTTTTATAATATAATTTAACAAAATACATGAAATACCTCTATATGAATAAAGAACAAAATGTTACTAAGAGATAGTAATAAATGAATATTTTTAAAAATGGGAAAATATAATTTTCATGAACATCTTAAATATGCTCATCTTAGTATTATTAAATGTAAATTTTCTTTGACTCATTAATAGATTTAATCTCAACCAAAATTCCATTCATCATTTTTTTACAAAAATTGAGAAGACTCTTAAATTTATATAGAAAAATACATAAATTATAATAACTTTTTGAAAACAAAAATTTTCGTACATGAAGTATCTTATTTTTATCTTTCATTTTCACAAAGTTGTTAATGGGAGAAATGATTAATTCACAAAGTGAATTTGCAAAGTGAGATCAATGGAGAATGTATGATCTTTTCAAGAAACATTGTTGGGAGCATTTTACAGCAATATTCTTGCTGTTGTTGTTGCTGTTGAGTGCTGCTGAATTAGTTCATAACCATAGCTATGCTGTTTAGGGTTTTTTTTGAAACACAAATGGAAATTTATTGGCCCATACAACTGGAAAGTCTTAGTAAAGTCTTAGCTTCAGATAAGCCATGGTCTTCAGTCAGGACATCATAGGTCAATACCACTCTCTTCATTGCTTGTTTCTGAATCACTGTAGGATAAGCACTGGACCACAAAGTCAGTTTGAACTGCATAGTTGGTGGTTCAAACTCACCAGCTGCTCCTCGGAAACTCAATACAGGGTTGCTGTGAGTCAGAACCGACTTGACGGCACTTAGCAGCAAATTGCTTGTCTCCGTTGTGATTCCACTCTCAGTCAAGTCCTCTCATGCCAAGACCAACAGTTCTGGGTCTCTATTAAAAAGATTTTATTTTTTCTATTCCCAGAAGTTCCTATGTTGTTGTTGTTGTCAGGTGCTATCGAGTCGGAACCGACTCATAGCAACCTCATGCACAGCAGAATGAAACAATGTCCGATCCTGGGCCAACCTCACTACCACCGCCACACTTGATGCCATCAATGATGCCAACCTGGCCGATCCATCTCATTGGGGGTCTTCCTCTTTTTCTCTGACCCTCCATCTTACCCAGCATGACATCCTTCTCCAGCGACTGTTCCCTCCAGGCAAAATGTTCAAAGTATGAGAGACGAAGTTTAGTCATTTTGGCCTCCAAGGAACACTCTGGCTACACTTCTTCCAAAACAGATCTGTTGGTTCTTTTGGCAGTCCATGGCACTTTCAGTATTCTCCTCCAACACCACAATTCAAAGGCATTAATTCTTCTACGATCTTCCTTATTCACTGTCCAGCTTTCGCATCCATATGAGGTTATTGAAAATACCCTGGCTTTGGTTTTTGAGGAGCAGCCAATGAGCTTGCATCACTGACCTTGTAGTTCAAAGCGACTTTGCAGGTCAGCACATTAACCCACAGTGCCAATAAAAATTACCTTCACCTCTTACTTCACAACTAATGTCAAATTGATTGAAATAGATCACATACTTATGTGCAAAATCTAAAATGAAAGAACATCTGGAGGAAATAAAAAATAGAAGAAATAAGTTATGACTTTGGAGAGGCAAATACTTCTTAGATAGGACACAATAAAGAACTCTTGGCAGCTGTCTTTCACTGGGGTTCTACAATTTTTTAGAGGTGTTTCTCCTGATTTTGAGTTGTGTCCCTTTAGTAAAAGAAGATCCCAAAGACCTTATGCCATTTTCATCATCAAGGTCAACCGTACTTTGAGTAAGCAGCACTTCCCCAGAGTAAGGGAGATCAGTAGTAATTTTTCTGAAAAAGTACAGCACTAAATACATTGACTAGATTCCAGTTGTGTTTGACTAACACTGAGGGAAAATAATTAGTTCAAGATATGTATTTCACGAACCTGCTACAATGTAAAAATCATACAGCAACTTATGGACTTTTTACCTTTTTACCTTCCTCTCTTGCGCTCTTCCTTGTCACACCCTCTCTGCCCAGCCCAGGTGTTTTCATACAGGTGGGAGCGCACCCACAAAAGGGTCCAGCATTGTGCTCACAGGGTACAATTTTCCCATAGTGCAAAGAAGAAGTAGCTAAAAGCCCCAGTTGGCTCCAGAGGCTAATCTTCTGGGGAGTTCTTATGATGCCTGACTTTGGGATTTACCCTGAAATTGGCTCTCCTACTTGGGCGGCAGCTTTTATTCCTGCTTTATCTACTAAGGACAATAGGTATGGCCATACAGCAAAGCCAAATTTGCACCTTGTAAAACACCAACATAAAAGGTGAAAGCCAGCACCAACTACTGTATACAAGAATAGTATGTAAAGCAAACACCTGTTAAAAACACACTAACGGGGATTTCTGGTTTGGGGGGTGGCTTGTTCTTGTAGTGGTCAATTAGACTACTGTTATTGTTTTTTTATTTTTTCTGCTGATCTTTCTTTCAAGAAGTATCTTCTGTTCTTCTAGCTGCTCCAGGCTGGTCTGCTTGTCCTTTCAAGTGGAAATGTCCCACCACAGAAGATTCTGGATGGGATTCCCCTTCTAGTGTATATCTCGCCCAGCACCCAAAATATCCTGTGTCTATTCCATACACTGTGCTCCACTACTCTGTGCCTATTCCCGACCCTGTGCTCCACCTTCCCACCCCCACCCCCACCCGACCCCATACACCCTGGTAACCAACAACAAAAATTAATAAAAATAAACACATAAAAGACAAACTTTTAAATTGTTCTCCCCTTTTAGTGTGGGTGCTTTTTCTTAACCTTTTACAATAATGGGCCTATGCCACATTTCTCCTTTTGTGACTGATTTCACTCAGCATGATGTCCTCAAGGTTCATCCATGTTATGCGGTGGCTTGCTGTTCCCTTGTTATTCTTCAGGGTAGCATAAAATTCCATTGTGCATATGTACCAAAGTTTATGTATCCATTCTTCCATAGATGGGCATTTAAACTGTCTCCATCTTTTTACTATTGTAAATAGTGCTGCTTTGAACATTGGTGTGCATTTATCTACTAGCTTTATGGCTCATATTTCTTGGGATAAATACCAAGTAAAGAAATTGCTGGATCATAAGGTATGTCTATTTCCAACCATCTGAGGAAGTGCCATATTGTTTTCCAGAGTGGCTGGACCATTTTCCAATCCCACAATGTTGGAGGGTCCTAGTTTCTCCACATCCTCACCAACATTTATTGTCCTCTACTTTTTTGATCTTTTCTAGTGTGAAATGATATTTCGATGTTTTTATTTGCATCTCTCTAATGGCTAGTGATTGTGAACATTTCTTCATATGTTTGTTGGCTACCCAGATTTCCTCCTTGGTGCAGTGTCTATTCATGTCCTGTGCCCATTTTTTAATTGTCTTTTTTGTCCTTTTCTTGTAGAGGTGTTATATTTTCCTATATATTTTAAGAAATTAGTCCCTTGTCTGATGTGTCATTGCAAAAGATTTTTTTTCCCATTCTGTGGGCTCCCTTTTTACTCTTTTGATGAAGTCTTTTGATGCACATAAATTTTTAATTTTTAATATGTTCTATTGATCTATTTTGTCTATTTTTGTTTCTGTGAGTTTCAAAATGTTTGGTAGTCTATGTATGCCCTGTATTGTATTAGAGCTCTCACATTTGTCCCTATTTTTTCACTGATAACCTTTGTAATTCTGGGATTCACATTTAGGTTTTTAATCCATGCTGAGTTGGTTTTTGTGTAAGGCATGAGGTAGAGGTCTTGTTTCAGTCTTTGAATATCACTTTCCAAATCTTCCAGCACCATCTATTGAAGAGACCATCTCCTCCCCATGCAATATACTTAGGTTCTTTGTCGAAAATCAGTTGGCTGCATGTGGATGGGTTAATTTCTGGATTCTCAATTCTGTTCCATTGATCAGTGTAGCTTTCAATATACCAGTTCCAGGTGGTATTCCTTCATCATACTCATTCAACTTGTCTGCTGAGCAAATATTCTGAGAAGCTGGGTTATATGAAGAAAAACGTGGCATCAGGATTGGAGGAAGACTCATTAACAATTTGCAATATGCAGACGATACAGCCTTGCTTGCTGAAAGTGAAGAGGACTTAAAATACTTACTGATGAAGATCAAAGACCACAGCTTTCAGTATGGATTGCATCTCAATGTAAGAAAACAAAAATCCTCACTACTGG
>NW_006408554.1:23108181-23157767 GCF_000296735.1 Chrysochloris asiatica | reverse complement strand
ACAGTGAGATGGATTGGCAAAGTGGCAGCATCAATGGGCTCACGTGTGACAACAATTGTGAGGTTGGCCCATGATCATGAAGCGTTTCGTTCTGTGGTGCACAGCGTCACTATGAGTTGGTACTGACTTGATGGCACCTAACAATAACAACAACAAATAGTCATCCAATTGTGTTTTGGTATACAAATATTGGAGCATGCTAGGTTTTTAATTGTTTTCCCATTTCTTCAATAGATGAAATTTTTCTTCAAATGTGTTCTTTTCAAGTCCCTGATCTAAGTAGCATCTATAAGGCAATGATTCCCATATTTGGGATCTTCTGGACTTCACTGTGGACCTTGGACTTCTGAGCTCCTGACAACACATCTACTCAACAGCTCTATTGGAATGCTTCAAATGCAGGTGAAAATGAGCTAAAAGAGATTTCTTGGTTTTCACAATAATATGCTCCTCAGAGTTCTGCATCTTGATTTGGTGAGTGATTCAATACCCCACCAAGTTGCTAAGGCCAACAATTCAGGAACCATTTTTTTAAACCCTTTCTTCTAGTCAAAATGCTGGCATATTTTCAGAGCAAGGTCAGTTGGATCCTCTGCCAGGAGTCTAAACTTGAGTGGATGACACAAGATTAGAAAATTAAGAGATGCTGATTCATTCCAACTGAGGCAGCCTTAAGAGTCTGTCTGTTCCTGCTACCTAGAGTCTCAGAATGGTTACAACCTTAACCTTCCTGAATCTGGTTTTCTTTGTGGTGCTTTTGAGTATGCAAACTACACCATAGCCATTCAATGAATTTATTTTCAGCTTAATTTTTTTATGGCCTGTTTTGTACTTTTGCAGCAAAATAAAACCCTTTTTCTAGCATGGAAAAGTAAATGAAAAATAAAAAAAAATCAGTTGAATTCTTCTATACTAATAATGATAGCGCTGAAATGGAAAGTAAGAAAGCAATCCATTTACAATAGGTGCCCAAAGGATGAAATATTTAGGAATAAATGGAAGCAGAGTAACAAAGGACATCTACAAAGAAAACTACAAAACACTACTACATGAAACCAAAAGAGACTTACAAAGATGGAATCATATACCATGCTCCTGGTAGGAAGACTTAACATTGTGAAAATGTCAATACTGCCCAAAGCAATCTACACATATTATGCAATCCCAATCCAGATTCCAACAATATTCTTCAAAGAAATGGAAAAAAAATATTACAAACTTTATATGGAAAGGAAAGAGACCCAGGATAAGCAAAGCACTGCTTAAGAAGAACAAAGTTGGAAGCCTCTCATTCCCTAATTTCTAATTTTACTACATGGCCACAGTGTTCAAACAGCCTGGTACTGGTATAATGAAAGATAGATCTATGTAACAGAATTGAGAATCCAGAAATTAACCCATCCACATATGGCCAGCTGATCTTTGACAAAGAGCCAAAGTACATTGAAAGGGGAAGAGATAGTCTCTTCAACTGATGGTTCTGGCAGAACTAGAAATCGATATGCTAAAGATTGAAATAAGACCTTTACCTCACATCATATACAAAGACCAACTCAGCATGGATTAAAGATCTAAATGTGAATCCCAGAATTATATGGGTCATCAATGAAAAAATAGGGACATATTTAAAGGCTGTAATACAGGGCACACACAGACTACCAAACATTGCAAAAATTATACAAACAATGAAGGCAAAATAGATGATTGGGACATACTAAAAATTAGAAACTTAATGTGCATCAAAACACTTCACCAGAAGAGTAAAAAGGGAACCCACAGAATGGGGAAACAATCTTTTGCAATGACATGCCAGACAAGGGACTAATTTCTAAAGTATATAGGAAACTACAACACCTCTACAAGAAAAAGACAAATAACCCAATTAAAAAATGAGCACAGGACATGAACAGATACTTCACCAAGGAAGACATTCATGCAGCCAACAAACATACGAAGAAATGTTCATGATCATTAGCCATTGTTGTTGTTGTTAAGTGCCATTGAGTTGGCTCCTACCCATAGCAACTCTGTGTAGGGTTTCCAAGGAGCAGCTGGTGAGCTTAAAACACTGACCTTGTAGTTCAAACGTCTTTGCAGTCTGATGCATTAACCCACAGTGCCATACCAGAGAGATGCAAATCAGAGCAACAATTAGATACCATCTTACACCAGCAATAACAGTGAAGTTCAAAAAAGCAGAGGATAGTAAATGCTGGCAAGGATGTGGAGAGACTGGGACCCTCCTTCATTGCTGTTGGACTTGCAAAATGTTCTAACCACTATGAAAAACAGTATGTTGCTTCCTTAGCAAGTTGGAAATAGAAATACCTTATGATCCAGCAATTCCTCTACATATATCGACAAAAAATATGAGCCATAACATGAATAGATACATTCACAACAATGTTCATAGCAGCACTAGTCACAATATTAAAAAGATAGCGACCTCTTAAGTGCCCATCAATGGAAGAACGTATAAACAAGCTTTGGTACATCCACATAACCTTGTGCTACCTTGACGAATAACAAGGAAACTGTAAGCCACCATAACATGGATGAACCTTGAGGACATTATGCTGAGTGAAATTAGTCAGTCCCAAAAGGAGCCTTGGTAGTACAGTGCGTTACAAGCTGGGCTGTTAACAGAAGTTCAGGAGTTTGAATCTAACAGCCGCTCATTGGGAGAAAGATGAGGCTTTCTGTTCTCATTAAGCTGTACAATCTCAGAAACCCTATGCAGGGTTGTTATGAGTTAGAACTTATTCCTGGGCATAAATCCACCAACACCAACACCACACCTCAGTTAAAATTGTAAATGATTTGAATAAAGAGTATACATATAAGCACAGTAAGTATGCAAAATGCTCACCAATATTAATCATCAGGGAAAATTGCAGAATGAGTAGAAACCAATATTCTAGATTACTGATAAGAACACAGACTTGTATATCTTTCAAAAAATAGTTTAACCCTTTCTTAAAACTTATGTATACCCCAACCCACTGCCAATGAATAGTTTCTGACTCACAATGACCTTGCTAAAGTTTCAGAGATTATAAATCTTTAAGGAAGCAGAAATCCTCATCTTTCTCCTTCAGAAGAGCAGAACCCTCCATTAGCATTCCAATGCTTATCCTACAGTGCCACCAGGTATGGCCATTTAAACCAGTAATTTCACTCATGTATTTACCCAAAATCGGTGAAAGCATGGGTCCACGCAAATGCCTGTACATGAGTGTTCATAGCAGCTTTATTCATGAAAGCCTCTTGTTGCTGTAAAGAGCTGCTGAGTCAGTTCTAACCCATAGCAAACCCTATATATGGTTTCTGAAGATAGGCTGGTGAGTTTGAACCACCGAATTTGCAGTTCAAACTGACCTTATGGTTGAGTGCTTATCCTATGGGGCGACGCCAGCCCCTGGTAATGGTAGTCGTTATGTGCCATGGAGTCAGGTCTGACTTAAAGCCACCTTGTATAGGGTTTCTGAGGCTATAAATCTTTATGGGAGCAGAAAGGCTTATCTTTCTCCCACAGAAGTGCTAGTAATTTCCAACTGCTGACATTGAGATCAGCAGCCGAACTGGCTATCAAATCTCCTTACACCAGCCCTTAGATGGTAAAAAAAAAAAAAATCATATATTTTTCTACAGGTGAGTAAAGTGTGGAATAAACAAACAACACCAGCAATATATTCCTGAACAATAAAAAGCAGAATTGGTCTCAAAATATTATGCTGAATGGAAAAAAAAAAGACACAAAAGGTGATTTCTTTATATGAAATCTAGAAAACAAAATCATAGTGACAGAGAGCAAACCATTATTTCGCTGAGGCCAGGTGGAGAATATTGAGCGCAGAGGGGCATAAACACCTTTTCTGAGGTGATAGAATTGTTTTAGGCCATGCTGTGCACAAAATACATTTGTTAAATATTATTGCACTGCACATCTAAAATGGGTCCATTCTATTCTGTGAAAATTATGCCTCAAAAAAGACTTTCTCAAGGATCTTGGAAAATTTGAAAACATTTTTCTCCTTTCAAAACCTTTAAGATTATTTGAATTCCAAAATAAATTTAGTATTTTAGTTAAAATATATATATATAAAACAATGGAACTATTAAAAGCAAAGGTTGAGATAGAACAGCAAATAGCCCTTTTATGATAACCTGATGTTATTCTGGACATTAAGTCAACTTTTCTGCAACAACTTAATTTAAGTAATATGGAAAACCGAATGATGGTGAAAGTCTGAATATGAAACATATTCCTTTGCTTTGTTTCTTGACTATTTATAGTGACAAAAACCTCATCAAGGTTTGTTGGATTATTTTTTTTTTAAATGTGTTTATGGCCTATTCTGACCCTGTCTCACTAACATTTATTTCCTCAAATGTGATTATGTCTCATTTTGTCTCACTGGAGAAGCACTGAGTTAGATCAGTTCATCTATTCATCCTTTTAACTTTTTAGGTATTCAGTGCTTATTGTGTGCTACTGGGATTAAAAGCTATACTCTTTTTGGTCTCACACAGTAATAGGGGAAGGGACAGTTACATGTTGTTGTTAGTGTCGTGGAGTCGGTTCTGATTCATAGTTTCCAAGGAGCAGTTGGTGAGTTTGAATACCTGGTCCAGTGCTTATCAACAAAGTCCTACCAAGACTCCAGGGTAGTTATATTGTTACATTGTTTTGTTAAATCACCGACCTTGTTTTTCAAACTAACCGTGGGATCCAGTACATATCCTACAGCACCACAAGGTCCATTTGAACCACAAGGTCAGTGGTTCAAGCTCACCAGCCATTCCTTGGAAATTCTATCCAGTGTCACTGTGAGTTGGAACCAACTCAATGGCAGTTAACAACACAGTGATCAATGGATTAATAACTACCATTCAACACACTTAGACTTACAGTGATCTTAGGTAGAACAATATTGTCCAGTATTGTGTTATCTTCATGACTTACATAGATTCAGCATCATCACTGTGGTTATTGTACCCATCCATCTAACCAAGGGTCCCAGTCACTCTTGCTGACCCTCTATTTCAACAAGTATATGTCTACTTCCAGTAATTTATCTCTACTGTGAGCTGCAGTATCAGCACTGGACTAAGAACTACAAGGTTGACAGTTCAAACCCACCAGCTTCTCCTCGAAACCCTATACAGGGTTGATATGAATTGAAACAGACTGATGGCACTTAGAGACAACAAGAGATGAGCTGCACAGCAACAGAATTGGACTGTGTTTTGTTGTGATCCAGAAGGTTTACATCAGCTAATTTTCTGAAGTGAATTGTCAAACTTTTTTTTCCAGTCTATCTTAATGTGGAAGCTCTACTGAAACCTGTTATATGTGACCCTGCAGGTATTTGGAATACTGAAGGCATAATTCTTAGTATCACAGAGACATGCAAATCACCACAGTTCAACAAACTGATGGACATGTAGGTGGTGGACTGCAGTGATTGTTGCTGTTGTTGTTAAGTGCCATCGAGTCAGCTTGAACTATGAGCTTGAACCGCCGACTTTGTAGCTCAAATCATCCTTGAAGTCCAGTGCATTAACCCATAGCACCATACCAGGAATCCCATTGTTAAGTGCCACCGAGTTGGTTCCAACCCATACCTACTGTATAGGGTTTCCAAGGAGTAGCTGAGGAGTTTGAACCACTGAATCTGTGGTTCAAAGGTTCAAACTGACCTTGCATTCCAGTGCACAAACCTACAGAGCCACATAAGGACTCCCCACCAGTGATAGGGATCTAGGTATATTATGTTAGTGCTAAGGAGATGCTTCTCAACCCAAATGCCATGAAAACTGTAAAAAGGATGCTCTGTGTGAACCATTGCTGAGCGATACCGTAGAATGAGTAGATCCTTGCCAATGAAAATAAGCAAAGGATGCATGAAAAAATATTTTCAACAATACAGACAACTGAGCACTACTCCAGGATCTTCCTGGCATTGCTTACACCTGTCAGCCATCTGTACAACCCTATCTTTGGTACAAACTGCAGTGCTGGTGAAGATTATTATCTAAAAAGTTATATACCTCAAAGGGAGTCCTGGTGTGATATTGTAGGATAAGCACTGGACTGCTTACCCCATGGTCAGCAGTTCAAACCCACCAGCTGCTCCCTGGATACTCTATAAAGGGTCTCTATGAATCAGCACCAAATTGACAGCATTTAACAACAACATATATCATAAGTGGTCCTAGCATGCCAGCTCATTGATGTTAAGTGCCCTCTAGTTGGATTCCACTCATAAAAACCCTGTATCAGGTTTCCGAGTTTAAACCACCAACCTGGCAATTCAAACTGACCTTGCAGACCAGTGCTACAGCACCACACCAGGACTCTAGCAGGCCAGATTCAGAAAAAAATAAGATTAAATATTTCTTTTAAACTTTCTTTAGAAAAATAGCTGTGGAAAGGACACTTACTTGTTATATGCTAATTTTTCTTTACTCTTTTCTTCCTTTTTTCTAAGATATTCATCAGAAGAAATGCAGTCAAAAATAAGGCCTGTTTAAGGATTTTTGTTTTAATGTGTCTCCACATTTTCCTTACTCCCAATATAACTCCTTTTTGGTACTGTGGAACACTTCATTATAAAATAAGGTTAGCTGTAGCACTTTGTTGTTTTCATACTATGCTGAACATTTATAAACTTTTTTTTTCTCTTGCTAGTTTTCTAACAATTTCAAGGTGATTATATTATCCAGTGTTACATACAAAAAAGCTTGCTGAGCAGTGTCCCAGACACCCCAAAACTGCTTTTATTTTTTCTTTAAATTTAGATAGTACATTTGCCAAGTCAATATATATCTAATTGGTTGCAGGACTGTCCATATATGTGCTATATATATATTGGTTGTTGTTTTTGTTGTTATGTGCCGTGGAGTTGGTTCCGACTCACAGCGACCCTGTACAAGATTTCCGAGGATGTAAATCTCTACGGGAGCAGAAAGCCTCATATTTCTCCCATGGAACAGCTGGTAGTTTCGAACTGCTGACCTTGTGGTTTGCAGCCCGATTCCTAACCACTACGCTACCAGAGCTCCTTGTTGTTGCTGTTGTTAAGTGCCGTCGAGTCGGTTCCGACCCATAGCGACCCTGTACAGGGTTTCCTTAGGTGCCATCAAATTGCTTCTGACTCATAGCGACCCTGTATAGGGTTTCTGAGGAGACACTGGTGAGGTTGGTAGGGGTTATGTGTCAGGCTGCTAATCTCAAAGTCAGCAGTTTGAAACTACCAGCCATTCCATGGAAGAAAATTTAGGCTTTCAGCTCCCCCGTAAAACCCTATACAGGGTCGCTATGGGTCGGAACCGACTCCACGGCACACTAGCACCACCACCATATATATATATATATTTTTTTTGTTGTTGTTGTTGTTATGTGCCGTGGAGTTGGTTCCGACTCAAAGCGACCCTGTACAGGGTTTCCGAGGCTGGAAATCTTTACGGGAGCAGAAAGCCTCATCTTTCTCCCGCGGAACAGCTGGTAGTTTCGAACTGCTGACCTTTCGGCTTTCAGCCCGATTCGTAACCACTACGCTACCAGAGCGCTCTCTCCCTCTCTCCCTCTCTCCATATATATGTATATATATGTATATCTTCACACATATATACATATATATGTGTATATATACATATGCATATACATATATATTATTTTTCAGTTTGCCAATCAACTCAGTTGTCATTCTTGTGGGAAGGCATTAATCTGCTACATGCAAACTCATGGAACTATCTACAAGAGCCACAGAAGCATTGATAGAAAATAATAAATATAAATAATCAACAATTCCATTATTATGTAAGTTGCTTGTTTCCAGAAATACATAAATTATTCATGTTATAATAGGTATGAAAAGAGAATGTTAGGATGCTACAAATCAAATAGACTTAAGGGACAGACCCTGGTATAATTTTAAATTACACCTGTTATAACACCGTTCATAAAGCATTGTGCTTTTTGGGTATCTTGTTCCATGTTGATCCTCTTCTCTCCTTCTCTCTGAATATGCAATCTTCTATTCTGTGCTTACTGAGATTGCTGAGCAGTGTCGCAGACACCTAAAGCTGCTGCTTCTTTTTTTGTTGTCAATATAGATAGTACAGCATTTGTCAACTCAACTTTTTCACATGTATAATTCAGTAACAACAATTATATCAATAATGTTGTGGAGCCATTATGAGAATCTCTTCCAAAACATTCATCACCATATGCAAAAATGCAATGCTTCCTAAACAATAATTATTCCTTCCCTCATTCCTGCAATCTGTGCTAACCACTATTAAAATCTGATGTCTATACATTTGCCTATCTGACATATTTCATATTTGTGAGATCATATAATATTTGACTTTTGTGATTGATTGATTTTATAGTGTTTTCATAGTAACAAAATGTTTCCAAGGTTCATCCATATTATAGCATATATCAGCACTTTATTTCTCTTATGACAGAGTTATATTCCATCTTATATACATACCACATTCTATTTTATCCTTTCTTCAGTTAATGAACATTTGACTTGTTTGCATCTTCAGTTATTGTGAAAATTGTGACAATAAATATTAGTGTATATTTGTGTTGCTACTTTCAAGCTGCTCGTGAATATGTTACCAGTAGTAGAATTGATACGTGGTATAGTGCCAGGACTTCTGGTGTGGTGCTATAGGATAAACACTAGACTGCCAACCACAATGTCAGTGATTCATACTCACCAGCTGCTCCCTGCAAACCCTATACAGAGTTGCTATTAGTAGGAATCAACTAGATGGCACTTAACAACAACATTATGTCTCTAATATTTAACTCTTTGAAGGCCTGTCAAACTGTTTTCCACAGTGGCCGCGTCATTTTGTATCACACCAGCAATGAATGAAGATTCCAATTTTTTTTTTTCATTCTATGAAAAATTAATTCTTTTCTGTATTTATGGTCTTTGACATCCAACAGTTCACATACCACAATGCTCCTTGACTCATGGACATTGATGTGTTGTACAGTTCATTTCTCTAAGTTCTCTGTGCATGCCAGGGCAGTTGATCTGAAAATTTAATACATTAGCAGATTAAAGAGAAAGGGCTTTGTGTCAATGAGGGATGCCTCTCAATTTCTATGAAATGTATTTCTATTTCAACAGTGGTATCCGGGAACAACTGCCTGTATGTTGTAAACTGTTTAACCCAAGAAAAGGTTAGTATACAGGACACATAGAATAATTATTTTGTATAAGAATAGACTTTTTAGAGTTCCCAAGCTCCACCACATTAACAACAAAAAAGTTGCTGCCAAGGCAGTTCTTAGTCATGATGACCCTCTTTTTTCTGAGGTTCTTCTGTATTCATTCAACTTTCTGACCTTCAGTGAACAGTTGAAGATGTCAAACACTTGCATCACCCAGGGATTCTGTCTACTGCATTAAACTTCTCTAAACCACTTGATTATATGGTATGGTTGGATTGGTGGTTCAGTGGTAGAATTCTTACCTTCCATGTGGAAGACTGGCTTGTATTCCTGGTCAGTACACATCAAGCATCTATCTCTCTTTGGAGACATGTGTGTTGTCATGATTCTGGAGAAATTTCATCAAAAATTTTCCATAGAAATGAAGACTCAGAAGAAAAGCCTGGAGATATACTTCTGAAATGAAATGAAAGGAAAATTTTATGAATCATGACAGTACATTCTACAGTCATCATTTTCTGTTGTGCATGGCGTCATCATGAGTTCAGGGCCAACTCCACAGCAACTGACAACATCAATAACAAAAAAATTACTTGATTAATAATTCTCCAATTATCCCCAATGAGATGGGTAAGATATGCAGATAAAAATCTCTGGAAAGCCCACATCATCAACATGAACCATCAGCTTCTTATCTGCAACCTGAATAGACTTAAGACTGGTACTCTCCCCTCTACCCTACTAACCTGTAATACTTACATCATTGTATTTTCCATATGGAATTGAAAGAATCATTTGATTGCTTACATTTCTTCTCCTCCCCATTCCCAAATAAATTTTAATATACTCAAGAGCAAAAACCTTTCTGGTTCATCTGTGAAGACCAGTCTTCAAAACACAGACTTTGCTCAGTGAATATCTATCAGACTGACTTGAAAACAGGAGGATAGAACACAGAATTCAGAGATGCTGTTCTTCTGGTTATAGTTTGTATGGAAACGAATGTAGGGCAAATTATTAACATAAAAAGGTACTATATTTGATATATGTCAAGTATCAAAATAACTAATAATACCCAATAATATTGGCATATAATTAGTTTTAAATGATTTAACTTAAGTGAAAGTAATTTAATTGAAATTCATAATAAAATATAGTAATAGTAATGCTTATGTATCAAACACTGCACTAGAGCTCATCCATAATTCTTCGGGAGGATGTTGTTGTTGTTGTTGTTGTTATGTGCCGTGGAGTCGGTTCCAACTTATAGTGATCTTGTACAGGGTTTCTGAGGCTGTAAATCTTTACGGGAGCAGAAAGCCTCATCTTTCTCCTGCGGAACAGCTGGTAGTTTTGAACTGTTGACCTTCTGGTTTGCAATCCGATTCATAACTACTATGCTACCAGAGCTCATCCATAATTCTTTGGGAGGATGTTGTTGTTGTTGTTGTCAGGTGCCATTGAGTCGGAACCGACTCATAGCGACCCCATGCACAGCAGAACGAAACAATGTCCGATCCTGGGCCAACCTCACTACCGCTGCCACACTTGAGTCCATCAATGATGCCACCTGGCTGATCCATCTTGTTGGGGGTCTTCCTCTTTTCTCTAACCCTCCACCCTACCTAGCATGACATCCTTCTCCAACGATTGTTTCCTCCAGACAATATGTCCAAAGTAGGAGAGACGAAGCTTAGCCATCCTGGCCTCCAAGGAGCACTCTGGCTGCACTTCTTCCAAAACAGATCTATTGGTTCTTTTGGCAGTCCATGGCATTTTCAGTATTCTCCTCCAACACCACAACTCAAAGGCATCAATTCTTCTACGATCCTCCTTATTCACTGTCCAGCTTTCGCATCCATATGAGGCTATTGAAAACACAATGGCCTGGGTCAGGCGCACCCTAGTCCTCAAGCTGACATCTCTGCTCTTCAACACTTTAAAAAGTTCCTGTGCAGCAGATTTGCCCAGTGCAATACGTCGTCTGATCTCTTGACTGCTACTTCCGCGAGTGTTAATAGTTGATCCAAGAAGAATGAAGTCCTTGACAACTTCAATCTTTTCTCATTGATAAGAATATTGTTCATTGGTCCAGTGGTGAGGATTTTTGTTTTCTTGACATTGAGATGTAATCCATATCAAAGGCTGTGCTCTTTAATCTTCATAAGTAAATGTTTCAAGTCCTCTTCACTTTCAGCGATCAAGGTTGTATCATCTGCATATCGCAGGTTGTTAATGAGTCTTCCTCCAATCCTGATGCCACGTTTTTCTTCATAGAACCCAGCTTCTCGTATTATTTGTTCAGCATACGGTTGAATAAGTATGGTGAAAGAATACAACCCTGTCTCACACCTTTCCCAATTTTAAAACATTCAGTGTTCCCATGTTCTGTTCGAACAACTGCTTCTTGGTCTAGGTACAGATTTCTTAGAAGTACAATTAAGTGTTCTGGAATACTCATATTTCTCAATGTTGTCCATAGCTTGTCATGATCCACACAATCGAAAGCCTTTGCGTAGTCAATAAAGCACAGGTAAACATCCTTCTGATAGTCTCTGCTTTCAGCCAAGATCCATCGGATATCAGCAATGATATCTCTCGTTCCAACGGCCTCTTCTGAATCCAGCTTGAACCTCTGGAAGTTCTCTGTCAATGTATGATTGTAGCCGTTTCTGTATTACCTTTAGCAAAACTTTGCTCGCTTGAGATATCAAAGAGATTGTCCGATGATTTCCGCATTTCGTTGGGTCACCTCTCTTTGGAATGGGCACAAACATTGATCTCTTCCAATCAGTCGGCCAGATAGTTGTCTTCCAAATTTCTTGGCAGAGATGAGTGAGTGCTTCCTGTGGTGCCTCACTTTCCTGAAAGATTTCAATTTTTATTCCATCAATTCCTGGTGGATAGACAGTATTATACTCATTTACAGTGAAGGAACCTACAAAAAGAGGAAGCTAGTGGGATTCTGATGACACTGTGCAAATTCTTTCCACTACAATAATTTTAATAAGAAAAAGCAAGCCAGTCTGTTCAGAAACATGTTTTAAGATATAAAAGAAAAAAATATAGAAAAAGAACCATTCTAAATAAGTTAAGAATGAAAACCAGGCAAAGAAGGCACAATTTATATTTATGTATATTATAATTATGATTGTTGAATAAGATCACATTTCCAAACATGTGTATCTTAGAAAAACCATAATATTATCAGACTACGGATAACTCATATCTTGGTCTTCCTATTTCTTGGCAAAGTTTTGGCACCTAGAAAAGGACTAGGGTTATCTTGTTTACTATATAAAAATATATGACTGCTGCAAGGAAGAAGCTCTTCTAAAACAGTTAATCTGTAGTATAGAGTAATAGACATAAATTTCCTCTTTGGTACCCAAGGGCAAGTGTCATCATGTTTTTACATGAATTAAATGTGTCTCCATCCACCAAGTCGGTGTAATACCTCAGGCTCACCCTACCAAGTCCTTTGAAGAAGTTGCATCCAGACAGAATGAAAATAAGGAACAGGCATGAATTCTACCACATGCCCTGGGGCAAGGAAGCTCAACATTTAAATATAAAGGCTTCTTAGTTTGGAGGGAAATTATTGATATGTATTTATCTCTGTTGCTGCATAGAAAATAAGAAAAGAGTTTGTAACTAGTCACATTATTGAGCTACTTATATTTAATATGAGGGACCAGATAAAGATAAGATGGAAAGAATGGAGTGCAAATGGACATGAGTGATACTCAAAATACAAGATGCTGTTGTAATTGGTTATACTGGAAAGTAAAGGGAAAGACAATGTATTCCTTGTTTCCTACCTTTCTTCTCCCTTCCTTTGCTTTCTGCTCTTTTCCTCCCTCACTGCCTTGTTTCCTCCCACTCTCCTTTTCCCTCACCCATTCTTCTTCCTTCCCTCCTTCATGACATACCTATCTTTCTTCTCTTCTTCCTTTTCTTCTTTCTTTCCTCCATTCTTCCCTCTCTTCTTGACATTCAAATATCGCTGACTGAACACTTTCACTGAACAAAGTATACAGTGGAGATAAAACCAACCAAGACCTTTGCCATCAAGTACTTACATAGTGTCTTTGGCAGAAAGGCAATAATCATGTGAACAAACAAGTAAGCATCAGTACACACTCTGAGAACAGTTATGAAGGCAGAACTCATAAAGAAACATGTGGTGTAGCTTGAATCCAGAGGTAGAGGTGCCACTGAGTTAAGACCTGAATGATGTGAAGAACCAGAAAAAAAAAAAAAAAAAAAACTTTTTAGAACAAAAGAAATAGTACTTGGAAAGGGTGTGAGGTTGGAAGGAGCTGCCATCTGGGAAGAACATAGATAAACACCATGGCATAATGAATGCAGTAAAGGAAGAAAAGAGAATGAAATGAATTTAGAGAGATAGGCATGACCAGAATATGTGGAGATACTCTGATCCTTATGAGAAATTCTCATCTATACATGTCGAATTTGATTTGCCCAGTATATCGCCGGTAGTTCCTAAATCAGAGGAAGGAGTCAATTGGAGTTTGCTTAATTAGGGTGTATGTATGTGTATATATGTGTATATATATGTGTGTGTGTATGTAAAGGCCTTTGTTTTTCACTGAAAATGTTCTCCTTATCTTGCCTGTCTGAGTCTCATCCAAATAGAAGAGATAATGGTAGATTCCATTGCTATAGTAAGTTCTCTATACATATCCCATTTGTTATAATTTTGTGATCTTCATTTCTTTCCACAAGACATATGTCGCTTTCAAATGAAGCATGATTTGCTTTGCTACTTTTCTCTTTGTCATGGCAACAAGTAACATTCCCACCTATATCTATGAGAGAGGATAAAGGGCCTCAGTCACACACTAACACAGATGGTTTGGACCAGACAGCATAGTAAAAAATATAATTTTGTTACTTAAATATCTGAGATTTCTTTTCTTTTCAGTACTGCATAATCTAACCTTTTCTGACTGAGACAAATACTGGTTCCTATAAGTAAGGCATTTCCTTATTTAAAAAATTTTCAAAATGTTTGACATTGGCTGCACCGTAAAGTAGCAGGAAAACAAGAGAAACGATTGATGGTGATGGAAAGATGATAAGCTAACTAATCAGAGACAAATATTTGGGGAAACCATTGCCAGAGTATCCTAGAAGGCAAAAGTTATGTACCCAACAAACTTGTTGTCCTAGAGGAAAATGGTCTCAGTATTGGCCCATTGAAATTTAGCATTTACAACTAATTCTGAAAAGAATTCATCATCATTCCAACATGAGTAAAAAGGAATTGAGAAATCTCACAAACAATGGGTTGTTAGGGGATGATAAAAGTACAATTACTTTTTAAATAAAGAAAGAAGACATTTATTTTAGAATCATAAAAAGTTTATTAAAATCAAGCCCTGCAACAAGAGGCAATGCATTCTCATGCTTGGTGATAATATCTTTAAATAGATTATTGTTGTTCAGTGCTGTTGAGTTGGTATCAACTCACAATGACCCTATATAGGTTTCTGAGGAACATGGGTGGGTTTGGACCGCCAATTTTGTATATGGAACCTAATTAGCTAAAGTCATGTAATCCAATTGAGACAGTAAATGACAGAGAAGTGTGGGTCAAACAGAAAAAAAGAAATTCACCAAAAACTTGTGGTGTGGTTATTGACACATGGGCCTGGAATCCAATGGATGAGTATGCAAATAGACTGAGAGAACTGTATTGATTAGAGAACATAAAATCATAAGTTTAAACCAAATGAATCTGAGATTTTAAAACGACTGTTGGGGCCCTAGTCACCTGTGGATATGAAGTGGACTGACAGATCCATCCAGGAATGCATTTTCCTGCCAGCAATTCAATCAGCTAACAGGATAACAGAAAAGAAGAATACTCCCAGGGATGGAAATCTGGACTGCAGAACACATTGAGCAATTGGATTTTCCTCAGATGTAAATTCAGGTCCTTGTTCAATGATAGTCCTCTTTTTTAGGCTAAGGGGCCCTAAAATTGTCTTTTCAGTAAGATTGTATTATTATTCCATATGAACATATTTTGCATGTATTCCATCTAGCTTCTTTCCAATAACCTTATCCTGTTCAATTATTGTGCATTGGACATAATAGATCTTTGTACCAAGAGCAGCCACTGTGGACATTGTGTGAACTGTGGCAAATTGCTGGACTTGGGCCTTCCAGCTGTGACTACATGGAATTTCTGGCTATATGCCTTGTGAATGGTGCTAGTGTATTTTTCATGTGATCTGAATATTCTATTATCTGACGGGTTGAATTGAGGATGTCAATGGCTTGTTCACCACCATTCTGGTATTACTACAGTCCAACTTAATATGTTAGACAAGAACATGTAAACGTTTAAGATGCCAGTACACAAAGTGATAATATCCCTTCTCTTGACCACAGAATGGGTTATGTTTCTGATGTGAAAAGTCTGTAACATATGTCTCCTATGAGTACAATGTGAACAGAGTGTCCCCCTGAACTGCTGGCATGTAGCTTTATGGAGAAATGCACTTTTTGTGAAGCCACTGTAATTTTGAAGTTGGTTGTTAACTCAGCATCTCTAAGACTATTCTAACTGACACATTGACACTGAATGAGTATATGTATAAATATCTAATAAAGGCCATAGGGGTTTGAAACAGCATAAATTTTATATAGGAAATAAGTTACTAAGTTAAAAATAATGTCCAAATGAGTGATAATTTTTCACATTGGGTTCAGACTAATTTTGATTTATCTATAATCTACTAATTTCCATAAACCATATGTGAAATGGCCATCAAATAACCATTATATACATTTAATGTGTGGTTATGAAATTATGTGAAGATATTTGGAAGAAACCAGCTTGACCAACAGTCATTTAAAGAGTTTTTAGAACATTTTTTTTGTTCTTGAAAAAGTTCAGGTTAATCCATGATATTCTGAATTTTGTCTTCTTCTACCAAATGTTTTTCTGTTTCTTTTCATTTTTTTCTAGCAAATAACAGAGGTGATTGAGAATAATGTTGAAGAGAAAAGGGATAAAACTAGGCTGTGGTATCTTTAAATATTACCTGTCAGTATATGTAGATCTCAATCTGTTTAAATTTAGTGTCTGGGCACTCTAAGAAACTAATTGGATAGACAAATGAGAAACTTACATACAATCCAAGACTGAGAACAAAGGGACTTAGCATATTAAGCTGGTATTGGAGAGATGATAGAACTCTGTGGGTGCTTCAAGAAAGGGGGCATTCATGCAATATCTGTTATAATAAGGCTCAAATGACACCCCACAGAATGGAAAGAAACAGTGCATCTCCTTAACTTCACAAAGACCTTCATGGTCCTCAAGCATGAAGCAATCTTGTCAACAGCACCTACACTGAAATTTGGTGCCCATCAAGGATTTATACCAGAGAATATTCTTGTCCCCTGCACATTTCCTAGAATCTTGCTCATAGTGCCACTGTGGCACGCTACCAGAACAAAGGCAAAAGTGGCCTTAGAAAGCACAGGTCATATTCTAAAATAGAAACAGAAAAACTAGGTTGATTAGATCTAACTTTATAAAGGGAAAATACAGAGATTGGTGTCAAGATTATTGCCATGAACAGCAAAGCAGAGGTCTGTGTAATGTAGTACAGTGTGGGTTTATATACTTAGTGTTTTGTGCAAGGATACATACAGGGAAACCAAGAAAAGAAGATAAGTCTATTTTATGACGAATGCTGGTGTTGTTAGGTGATGTTAAGTCAGTTTGAACTCAAACAAAACCTATGTACAACAAAACAAAACATTGTATGCCTTCCTCACAGATCTTGCCATTTTGAGTTTGTTGTTGCACCCACTGTGTCAATCCATCACATTTACGTTCTTTCTCTCTTTTTTTTTTTTTTTTGGCTGACTCTACCAAGTACTGTATGCTTCTCCAGAAACTGGTTCCTCCTGATAACATGTCTAAAGTACATGAGAATAAAGTCTTGTCATCCTTTTATCTAAGGAACATTCTGACTGTACATGTTTCAAGACTTATTTCTTTGTTTTTCTGGCTATTCATTGTATATTCTACATTGGCCACCAACACCATAATTCAAATGCATCACTTCTCCTTCAGTTTTCCTTATCTCTAGCCCAGCTTTTGCATACAAATGAGGAGACTGAAAACATCACAGCTTTTGTCATAAGCATTTTAGTCTTCAAAGTGATATGTTTGCTTTTTAACTTTTAAGGAGGTCTTTTGAAGATTTACCCTATACAATATGTTATTTGATTTTTTTTTTTTTTTTTTGGACAGCTGTTTCCATGAGTGTTGATTGTGGATCCAAGTAAAATGCAATCCTTGAAAACTTCACAATCTTTTCTTTATTATGATGTTGCTATTGGTCCAACTGTGAGGATTTTTGTTTTGTTAATGTTAAAATGCAATCCATATTGAAGGATGTACTCTTTGATCTTCATTAGTAAGTGCTTCAAGCTACTTTATTTTCAGAAAGAATGTGTCATCTGCATATCACAGGTTATTAAAGAGTGCTCTTCCAATCCTGACACCACATTCCTCTGCATGTAACCCAGTTTTTCAGTTTATTTGCTCAGCATACAGACTGAATAAAGAAGAGGATACAAACTTTACACACACCTTTCCTGATGTTTTATCTATTTTTTCTGTTTGAACAACTGCTTCTTAGACTATGTACAGATTACACACGAGCATAGGTTGTACACTGACTCTACTGGGTTTGTATTAATTTTCTTCAACTTCTATTTTAACTTCCTTTTGAGAAACTGACAGCCTGTTCCACAAAATGCCCAGAGCTTTGTCATGACTGAAGATATTGATTTCCCCATCATCTCTTTCCACAGATGTTAATTTGATTTCTGTGTATTCCATTTGTTGAGATCCATGTGTATAGTCACCATTTACAATGGTAAACAAGGTGTTCATGTGATCTCTGGCTTCATTTTCCAAAGTTCTATTACCAATGACAGCCCTTCTTTGTTTCAAACTTTCTCATTCCAATCATCAATAATTATCCATGTATCTTAATTGTATTTT
This sequence comes from Chrysochloris asiatica, assembly GCF_000296735.1. Taxonomy (NCBI): domain Eukaryota; kingdom Metazoa; phylum Chordata; class Mammalia; order Afrosoricida; family Chrysochloridae; genus Chrysochloris; species Chrysochloris asiatica. Next base: position 23,139,501 of record NW_006408554.1, on the reverse strand, counting down.
TGATCAATTTTAGACTACAGAACTTGGTGAAAATCTTAAATTTATTTATCATTGGTATTATGGGTTGGTGCATAAATTTTGGTGAAAATTGTATTAATTGGTCTTCCTTGTTGTTGTTTGTTGTTAAGATGCCATCAAGTCAGTTCTAACACATAGTGATCCTGTAAAGAGTTTCTGAGGAGTGGCTGGTGGGTTTGAACTGCTAACCTTGTGGTTAGCAGTCCAATACTTATCCTACAGTGACAAACCAGGACTCCAGTTTTTCTTGTAGGCCTATGAATAGTATCCTATCACTGACAGCATTGTATCGTAACATAAATCTTAAAATGTTCTTTTTGATAATGCAACTTCAATTTGTTATTCCCAGCATATTTTGTTACTGTTGTTAAATGCTTTTGAATCAGTTCTAAGTAAATGCCACCCTGCATAGGGTTTCCAAGGAGCAGCTGGTGGGTTTAAACTGCTGACCTTGTGGTTCACAGTTCACTGCTTATTGTATGGAGCCACCTCACTGTTCCTAAGCATTAGTGACCCAAAATGAACTGTTACTAGCCATTTTGAATTGGCAAGTATTCCCATATTATAAATACTAGACTGTGAACTACAAGTTGTCGATAAGAACCCACCAGCTGCTCCAGAGAAGAAAGATAAGACTTTCTTCTACTGCAAAGATTTACAGCTGTAGAAAGCCTATATTGGGTTATTATGAGTCTGAACTGACTTGAAGGTACTTAACAATAATGAGACTTACGATATCAATGTGTATACATTATATTTCACTTTTAATGACTTCCAATTTTCCTAGATTTATTCTTCACACATTCCACATTCTCATTATTAATGGATATTTGCAGTTATTTCTTCTCATTTTGAATTGTGTCATATCAGCAAATACAGGTATCAAAAGCTTTACTTCATCCATGTCATTAAGGTTGACTTTGAGGAGTCAGCATCTCCTCAGTTTTATTTTCAGTGCCTTTTAACTTGACAGACTCATTTTTGGTTGGTTTTAGGGACTGTCAAGTTGGTTATGGCTCATAGGGACCCCTATGCACAACAGAACAAAACACTGCCTGGTCCTATGCTATCTTTACAATTGTGGTTATATTTTAGACCATTGTTGCTACTCCTGTGTCCATCTATCTCCTTGGGGAACTTCTTTCTCACTGATTCTCCATTTTACAAGACATGATTTCCTTCACTAGGGACTAGTCGCTCCTGATAATATGCCCTAAGTATGAGAGATAATGTCTTACTATGCTGACTTCCAATGAGCATTCTGGCTATACTTTTAAGACAGACTTGTTTGTTCTTCTGGCAGTCCATAATCGTTCTAATATTCTTCACCAGCACTGTAATTCAAATGCATTGATTCTTCTATGGTCTGGTCTTCCTATTCATTGTCCAATTTTCACATGCATATGAGGTGATTGAGAAATACAATGGTTTGAGTTAAGTGCCTCTTAGTTCTCAAACAGACATCTTTGTTCTATGACACTTAAAAAAGGTGTTTTGTAGCAGATATGACTAAAGCATTATGTCATTTGATTTACTGAGTGCTGCTTCCACGAGCATTGATTGTGGATCCAAGCAAAATGAAGTTTTTGAGAACTTCATTCTTTTCTCCATTTATCAAGATGTTATTTATTGGGTCAGTTGTGAGGATTTTTATTTTCCATACATTGAGATGCAATCCATACTGAAAACTGTAATCTTCATCAATAAATATTTCGTACTCTTTGCTTCCAAGAGCAAAGCTGCATCATCTGTATATCATAGGTTGTTAATAAGTCTTACTCCAATCTAGATGCCACAATTTTTTTCATATATGATTTCAGAATCTTCTGACATCCATTTTGGTCTTTTCTTACTTTCTTGTCTTTTTCATGACCTTTTGCTTTCTTCATATATGATGTTTTTGATATCATTGCACAACTCTTCTGGTCTTCGATTGTTGGTGCTTAATGCATCACTCTGTTCCTTAGATGATCTTTTAACTCAGGTGGAATATACTCAAGGTCATATTTGGGCTCTTTTGGACTTGTTTTAATTTTCTCAGCATCAACCTGACCTTGCATATGAGCAGTTGTCTATTCCAGTCAGTCTTGTTTTGGTTGATGATATTGAGCTTCTCCATCATCTCTTCCATGGATGTGTCAACTTGGTACCTGTGTATTACATCTGGTGTGGTCTACGTGTGTCTAGTTGCCTCTGATGTTATTGAAAAAGGCATTTTCAATGAATAAGTCATTGGTCTTGAAAAATTATGCAATTTCTCAGTATCATTTCAATTACCAAAATCATATTTTCCAACTAGTTATTTTTTTGCTTGTTGTTTCCAGGTTTTACTTTCTAATCATCAATAGTTATCAATGTATCTTGATTGCATGTTTGATCAATTTCAGACTGAAGTTGTTACAATTCTTCAATTTCTTCATAATTGGCTTCAGTGGATGGTTCATATATTCAAATAATAAGCATATTAACTGGTCTTCCTTGTATGAGCATGGATATTATCCTATCACAGACAGTATATTGTACTTAAAGATACACCTTGAAATACTCTTTTTGACAATGAATATGATGCAATCCCTCTACAATTTTTTGTTTCTGACATAGTAAACCACATGATTGCCCAATTCAAAATGGCCAGTCTCTGTCCATATTAGTTCAGTAATTTGATCTTTATATGCTCCATTTAATTTTTGATGGCTCCCAATCTTCCTAGATTCATACTTCCCACATTCCATGTTACTACTATTAATGGAGCTTTGCAACTATTTCTTCAGAACTATAGTTTTGTCCCATTAGCAAATGAAAGGCCCAAAAGCTGTGCTCCATCCACACCATTAAATTCAACTCTACTTTGAGGAGGCAGCTCTTCCAGAGTCATATTCTGAGTGACTTTTTAATCTGAGGGGCTCATCTTGCAACACTATATCAGACAGTGTTCTATTGCCATACATAAGATTTTTGGTGACTAACCAAACAGAAGTGGTCCATTTCTCCTCCTTCCAATCTTAGTCTGGAAGATCCACTGAAACCTGTCCACTATGGGTAACCCTATTGGTATTTAAAATACCTGTGATGTAGCTTCTAGCATCACAGAAAGACAAAAACCATCATAATATGACAAACTGACAAATGAGTTGTGGTATCTTTTGGTAGTATATCAAATAATGTTGCACTTCTATTCAGGAAGTTTTCACTTGCCTTTTTTTTTCTTTTTTAAGTAGATCCCTAAGACCTTTTTCTTAGTTCATCTTAGACTGAAGTCTCTACTGAAGCCTATCCACAATGGGGAACAATGTTGATTTTGAAACATTGTTAACATAGCGTCTAGCATAACAGCAACAAGCTCTGTCAGCTGGCCTGGTTCAGTGAGACCATCTTGAACTTTTGCAAAAAGTATTCAATCCAGATAGCAACCTGACAGTATAGACACACACCAGTGATTGGCAATGAGAAAGGTACAATTTTTTTCTTATTTCCTGTGCTCTCATGGTGAACTGGGCTGCGGCCTGCCCTCATCCACACGTTTCAAAGTCCCTGCTGTTTAGACCAGCGAACACATAGTGTTGGTCCATGGCTAGTGCTGAACAAACAGAAACTTGTTCACAATCAGTCACTCTGTCAAAGTTGCCCTCTGACCCTGAAAGAGTTCTCCTAGGAACAAAGACGCTGACTTCAGCCACCATTAGCACCTGTGAGAACTACTTTTGAATTAGGTGCTCTGACCATAGATTACACCTACTGAAATTCCATCTAGGACCAGGCATGCCACCCTCTTAACACTCCTCCTACCATTTTGTGAGTTACTTGGCTGGTAGATAGTGACAAGTCGTATTAATTACTCTAGATCTCATAGTTGTCCCCTGAATAAAGCCCCTGCCTTAGTTTTTCTTTCTTTCTTTCTTTCTTTCTTTTTTCCTTCCTCTAGTCTCTTAATTATATTACTTTTTCTTACTGTAGCCTGTTTTTCTTTCTGTTTCATTATTTTCCATTTCTGCTGGGGTTTTCATTTGTTTGTTTATCTTATGTGTTGTTTTTACTTATCCCACCTGATGGGAGTCAAAAACCATGTCCATATAGCCCAGTCACAACCACAACCACTGTATCCCCACCCACTGGGAAAGAGCACCTACCAGAACTTGTACTGCCTGATCAACAATAAATAGCAGCTAACATCAGCTAAATCTACCATGAACTGCATTACATGAACAAACAGAACTGTACACACACTCACATTCTCTATCACACACACTGGGAGACCTGTGGTTAGTACCTAAGAACACACCAACATATACAGTCAATGAAATACAAATACAACACCACAGTGTCCCAGAGACAACAAAGAACTTCCGTTCACACCAAGCAGGAAAATAGCGTGACTCAAACAAGTGAACAAAATGCAGATCTAGAAAACATCTCTGATAAAGAAAAAATGTATCGGAATTCAAATAATGGTAGTTAGGTACCTTCAGTAGATTGAGAAAAAGATCAAGAAAGCTGCAGATAAAATCAAGAATACAGAAAAAAATATTTAGAAGAATTCAAGAAAACTCTTTAAGAACAAATACAAAACAAGTAAAGAATTAGAAACAATTCAAAAACTGCAAATAGTAATTCAGAAGGTTAACACTAAGATTTTTAGAAATAAACATTGCCTTAAGGGAATGAGGTGACAAGCCTTGGGGCTCAGGACCATAGTCTTGAGGACACCATGGTCAATTGGTTTACATTAGTCCAAAAACGAATGTTCTCCATGATGCTTTTGTGAGTAGAAACTAGGGTAGTAAAATCTCATGAGCAACCATCTATGATGCAGCTATTGGTAAGAACAATGGTGAAAACTGAAAACACTCAGAGTCAATTAGACCAGGGGACTAATGACACATGTGACCATCAATATCTACAACCCAGAGACCAGAAGAAATAGATGGAACATAGCTACCACTACTAATTGTTCTGAAAGGGATCCTATTGTAAGATCCTACGGATTGGAAGAAAATGTGGAAAATTTAAAAAAAAAAGACCATATTTACTAGTCAGAAAGAGATGGGAGGAGCCAGAGAGTACAAGACTATGATGCTTCAGGTCTGGAACTGAACTCATCCTTGTGACTCAACTTTTAGCCGAACAGTGGATAGATATATAGTGGGGGAAATAACACTAGTGAGGTAGGCACACCATGGAATGGTCAAACATTAAAAAATCAAAAGGGCAGGCTCTGCCTTTGAATTTGACAAATTTCAAAACTGTTGGGAAAGGAGGTGGAATATAAACAAGTATCACTGGGAGGAAGTGTTATAACTTCTGTTACATTGAGGGAATTTCCATCATTGGAATGAAATGAAGTATAAGATTCGTTGAATGTAAATTAAATGAAGTGCTCTGTAAACCTTCACTCAATTCCCACTTTTTAAATATATATGACAGCAATCAGAATGTGCTCTTTGGAATATGTATTTTTTTTGTTTTGTTTTGTATGTGTGCATCAAATATTTTTGCTTTGTTCATTTGTAAAATATAAAATGTAAATGGGAGACCACTGCTGTTGCAGGGAAAGGATTGTGATTATTGAGATGAAACAAAGTGTATGATTTGTTGAATGTAAAGCCGATGATCTTGCCTATACATCTTCACTCAACTCACAATAAAAAAATTAAATATGACAGCAGTAAATTCATACCTACTGATAATTGCACTGAATGTAAATGAATTAAATGGACTAGTCAAGAGACAGACAGTAGCGGACTGGATAAGAACACAGGATAGAACAATATGCTGTTGACAAGAGAAACACCTTACACAGGTAAAATAGAGTCAAACACAAAGGATGAAAAAATATATCAAGCTACCAGGAATCAAAAAAGAGCAGGAGTGGTAATATTAACTTCTGATAAAACAGATTTTAAGATAAAAACAAGGGTAAGAGACAAAGGACATTACATAATAATTCAAGGGTTAACTGAGTAAGAGGACTTATACATATTAAATATTTATGCGTCCAATGAGAGATTGGAATATACCAATCAAATTCTGATAGCTCTGAAAAAATAAATAGACAACTCTACAATAATTGTAAGAGATTTTAATATATCACTTTCAATGAAGGACAGAACAGGTAGAAAGAAACTCAACAAAGAAACAGAAGAACTAAACAGAGCAATCAAACAATTGGACCTCATGGACTTATAAAGAACACTCTACCCAACAACAGCACAATATACATTATTCTCCAATGTGCATGGAACATTCTCCATAATAGACTATATATTAGGCCACAAAACTGTATAAAAGATCAGCATACAAAAATCAGTATGATTCTGTTATACACTGAAAGAGCTCTGAAAAGTATATTAGGAAAACAATATCATTTGTAATTGTTGTTAAGTACTGGGTTGGTTATAACTCATACAGACCGTTTCTAGGAGAGTCTGGTAGTTTGAATTGCCAATGTTGTAGTTAGTAATCCAGTGCTTATCCTACAGTGCCACACCAGGACTCCATTATTTGTAACAATTTTCCCAAAGATGAAATATTTTTTAATTAATCTAACCAGAGAAACAGAAGACCTATATAAGAAATCTAGCAGGCAGCGTGTCACGATTCATATGGGGAACAAGGAGAGTACACTGAGGACAGGATCTGGAGTGCTGGTCAAATCCTGGTACATCTATGTGTCTAGGAATTCTAAAGATGGAGAAGCAGTTGCTGAGGCCTCTGGAAAAAAACTGATGGGGAACTGGAATTAAGGATAATGACTCTCCCATCAGGAGTCGCCAGAATCAGTGCCTATAAGTAGGAGAAGGTTACACAATTAGGCCTGACTCTCTGTGACATACAGGGGCTGGGCTCTCATGTGTTCAGCTTCTAAGTATATTTTGAGAGGAAAAGAACGTTAGAGCATACCTATACAAGACTACTTTAAAATCATACATATTAACATATACACAAATTTGTATTTTCTACAGATAGATATTATTGATATAAATATATTTTTTTAAATTGCAGAAACACACCAAATCCAAATTATTTTGTTGTTGTTAAGTGTTGTCGAGTCAATTCCCACTCATAGTAATCTTATGCACAAAAGAACAAAACACTGCCCAGTCCTGTGCCATCCTCACAACCATTGTGTTGTTTGAGCCATTATTACCGCCATTGTGTCAATCCATCTTGTTGGGGGTCTTTCTTTTTTGGTGAAACCTCCACTTTTCCAAGCATGATGTCCTTCAAGGACTGGTCCCTCATTATATTATCCCTTCCAAAGTATGAGAGATTTGAAGTCTCAACATCCTCATTTCTAAGGCGCATTCTGGTTGTATTTCTTCTAAGACAAATTTATTTGTTCTCCTGGCAGTCCATAGCTCATTTAATATTCCTTTCCAACACCATAATTCAGATGCATCTATTCTACTCTGGTCTTTCTTATTCATTGTGAAACTTCCACATACATTTGAGGTGATTGAAGATTTAGTCCTCAAACTGACACCTTTGCTCTTGGACACATTAAAGAGGTCTTTTACAACAGATTAGCCGAATGCAATAAGTCTTTTGATTTCTTGACTTCTGCTTCCATGAGCATTTATCGTGGATCCAAGCAAATTAAAGTCTTTGACAACTTTAATCTTTTCTCCATTCTTGTTATTGTTGTTAAGTGCCATCGAATTGGTTCCCACTCACAGCAACCTGGTATAGAGTTTCTGAGGAGCAGCTGGTAGGTTTAAACTGCCAACCTTGTGGTTTCCAGTTCAGTTGAGGAATTTTGTTTTCTTTTCATTGAAATGCAATCCATACTGAAGGCTGTGATCTTTGTTCTTCATCAGGATTTCAAGTCTTCTTAGTCTGCAACAAGCAAGGTTGTGTCATCTGCATATCACAATTCGTTAATGAATCTTCCTCCAATCCTGAAGCCATACTCTTTTCATATAATTACTATTATATGAAGTAATATGACTATTGTTATGCGAAAAATGTTGTTTTAGGAGTTGAGAAATTACCTTCCCCCTGGTTTTTAAAAGGTATAAGAAATATAAGTCACAGTAAGAGTGATGGCAGTAAGCACTATCTATAACAGTTATATGTGATCATTGTTTAATAATTAGTGTCATTCCTGAGCATGACAAACTCAGATGGCATAGGGAAAAAATATTTTTTAGAAAAAGAAAAGAATATGCAAAATATTAATAATAATTAGTGTTGTTATTCACCATTTAAGGTATGCACTGCTTCCTATAAACTCATTAAAAATATAAACAATTCTTATCAATAGATCCACCCACAATGAAAACAATGTGGATGTTTAGACCCTACATCACATGTGTTAGAGATTGCGAGATAAAAGGACTGCCCCTGCTCTGCCTTAATGTAATTTCACATACGTAAGTTCACATATTAAGATTGTTATGAATGAAGATATAAACAAAAATATATACATATAGGTACATAATCATTTTTATTGATGGGATAAAAGATTCTTTAAAATAAAAGTGATTTTTTAGCAAAAAGATGTATTCCAGATGTGTTGTGATTTGAAGGACTTTGAAAACAGAAGTTTCAAATTCTGTGGACCACCAGCTGAGTTAGATCTTGCTGACTGCTGTTTGGTAGTTAGAATGGTGCCAGTGGTCAGATGACTTGATTTTGCTCCCAGAACTAAATGAGAAAAATATACATGTAACTCCTAGTGTCTGTCTGGCACAAAGTAAATATTCACAATGGTACTTTTTGGTCTTGATGCTGTTGTTGCAAAGGACCTCTGGTAGCATAGTGGTTACGAATCGGGCTGCTAAACTAAAGGTCAGCAGTTTGAAACTACCAGCAGCTCCATGAGAGAAAGATAAGGCGTTCTCCTCCCATGAAGATTTACAACCTCGGAAACTTTGTGCAGGGTCACTATGAGTCGGAACCTACTCCACGGTACTTGCTGTGGTTATGTTCTTCAGCTAAGTGATTACAGGCAGGTGTCCAGTATAGGAGTTGGTGTGAAAAATCTTCACAGAGAATCCAGACACATTTATAAGAATTTCCATCTGAAGGATGACCTAATAAGCCCAAAGTTAAAAGAAGACGTCCTAGCTACACTCCTGACAAGACTTAAGTTTAATACTCCAAAAGCATATAAGAAGGAAGCTGTTATGAGGAGACTATCATTATTGCAGACAGGGAGCAATATTGTTCTTTTCTTGTTTTATATAAGAGAACACAGTGAATAAAAATTCTCATGCTCTGAAGACAAAGAACTTGAATGAATATTTGCATCCATTGGAAAGAACCATTGCTATGACTTGCATGAATTCCTGAGCCATTCTGAGTCTGGACTTTTAATCAGAGTGTCATATGGTAAAGACTCACTGCACACTGTAAGTCATCACAGCTGTTGGGGGAAAAAATAAAATAAAGCTCAGTTGACTCTTAGTCAAAATAACCTCATGGGTTTTAGAGAAGTATTGCATTCTATAAGGTTTACAATGGCTAATGCTTCTGAGAAATCTGTACCTGGACCAAGAGGCAGTTGTTCGAACAGAGCATGGGAACACTGAATGTTTTAAAACATTCAGTGTGCGACAGGGTTGTGTTCTTTCATCATACTTGTTCAATATGTATGCTGAGCAAATAATACGAGAAGCTGGGTTCTATGAAGGAAAACGTGGCGTCAGGATTGGAGGAAGACTTATTAACAACCTGAGATATGCAGATGATACAACCTTGCTTGCTGAAAGTGAAAAGGACTTAAAATATTTACTGATGAAGATCAAAGAGCACAGTCTTCCATATGGATTACAACTCAATGTAAAGAAAACAAAAATCCTCACCACTGGACCAATAAACAGCATTCTTATCAATGGAGAAAAGATTGAAGTTGTCAAGGACTTCATTCTTTTGGATCAACTATCAACACTCATGGAAGCAGCAGTCAAGAGATCAGACGACATATTGCATTGGGCAAATCTGCTGCACAGGAACTTTGTAAAGTATTGAAGAGCAGAGATGTCAGCTTGAGGACTAAGGTGCGCCTGACACAAGCCATGGTATTTTCAATAACCTCATATAGATGTGAAAGCTGGACAGTGAATAAAGAAGATCGTAGAAGAATTAATGCCTTTGAGTTGTGGTGTTGGAGGAGAATACTGAAAGTGCCATGGACTGCCAAAAGAACCAATAGATCTGTTTTGGAAGAAGTGCAACCAGAGTGCTCCTAGGAGGCCAAGATGGCTAGGCTTTGTCTCTCATACTTTGGACACATTGTCCAGAGAGAACAGTCGCTGGAGAAGGATGTCATGCTGGGTAAGGTGGAAGGTCCGAGAAAAAGAGGAAGACCCCCAATGAGATGGATCAGCCAGGTGGCATCATTGATGGACTCAAGTGTGGCGGCGGTAGTGAGGTTGGCCCAGAATCGGATATTGTTTTGTTCTGCTGTGCATGGGGTCACTATGAGTCCATTCCGACTTGATGGCACCCGACAACAACAACAACAACAATGTTTGAATTAGAATTCGATTGCCAGACCTTTTTTCTGTAAACCTTCATGTACGTTCACATTTGCATCACAAAGGAACTCCACAGCGATCAGTGGAGTTGATAGAATAGAAATCCCCAAGGACCTTCCTGCTACATTCCTGACACCTCAGTCTCTTATCTCTGAAGTGGGAGCAATAATTGAGACATACCACTGAGGAGATATTGCATTTTCAATAAATGTTTACAAAAGGTAATAAAATCCAAAATTCTTATTTAAAACATTGCTACGAAGCTCATATGGACAAAATTAATTGTCTTTCTCTTCAAAGTTGTGTAGCATTTCAATTACTATACCATGATAGAAATCATTAACAGGCTTAAAAGAGATCTGGGAATTAATTACAGAAAAATTATGTGAGGGAAAAAAGACAAAGCAATTTCACAAATAATTTACCACAATTGCCCAAATCATTAAATGCAGGTGCTTGCTGTGAAAATGGTCTTCTTTAATGCAGATTCAATTCAGAAAAAAATACAAAGTACTGAGGTTCATCTTAGCATAAAATACAAAAGAAACACATTATTCAGAAGTAATACTACATTGTGCTAATATTATTATGTAGGGCATTTCCTGGAGTAAAATACAATCATTGTATGTACCATAGCAGAAGAAATATTTGTCACATACACTGTTTTTTTTCCTTACCACTGAGAAAATTACAGTCTTTCACCTAGAATATTTTTATGGTATTCCAATAACTATCTCCACAGGGAACTACTTGAAGCATTTGACAAAGTTTAATGGCTCCCCCAAAGGGCAAGATTTCCTCTCTGCTCTGCTTTGCAAGGAGCTACACTAGCTAAATTTACAAACGTTTTATCCTCACTGTAATTGGTAAGTACATTGAGTAGGAACTTGATCATTGACCTTGTATTGAAGAATCTAATCTTGAAGTTTTTGAACAATAATGACAAAGTTTATCACTAAATAAACAGTTAGGCTTTATACATTGTCCAAGCTTAAGTATAAATTACTTTGCTTTACTGATACTACACTGAGAGAAAATTCTAACTTTTTGACATTTGATTTGGAAACTGCATTTTTTCCTCCAGACTTAGAGAATCAGCTCCTTCTGATTCATCTCAGTGAACCTTTGGAACTTAATCAACTACCCTAGGGTTATGACCTCCCAGTCCACACAGCCTTAAGATTCAGGAAGTGTTGAACATGTGTTCTGGATGTTCCACAAGCTCCACAAACTTATTTCCCTATGCTACTCCAAGAAAACTGAAGGACCTTTTGTGCACACACACACACACACACACACACACACACACACATACACAACCTCCATCTTTAAAGTTCAAATAATATCAGTTTTGCTGATTCTACTTCCTAACCCATAAAGCTCATGCTTGAACCCCACAAATGCCATATTAGAATCATCATAGCTTGCTTTCCCATCTGATGTCCATATTTCAGTCTGCTCTAGGATAAATGCCTAGAACTTTACCCAGTCACATGATTCCCTGATCACCAGAGTCCTTAACTGGGATTGAGGCATCTGAAACCTGCTCTTGGACTTCACTTCTGGTTTGATGCCTAGATTTTATTTCTCCATCAGGGTTTAGTTGCTTGATGTTCCAAAATGTTTCTTGCTTTTTCATCCTTGTCTGCCTACATCTTCTTGCATGTTGTGCACATGTGTGCCAATGCTGAACTACATGCCCCAACTCTGCAGTTGACACTTGGGAAGATTTTCTCCCAATTTTTTTTTTATTTTTTATTTACCTCATTGACTGACAGCTTATCATTACTTTGAATTTAATTTTTTACCCTAGACAGACCAACTGCCAGACAACCCCCCCACCCCCACACTCTCTTACCATTTTCTCAGGAGAAATAAGCTTTCCAGTTAACTGAATAAGCTTTCCAGTTAACCAACTTTCTGAGTGGGTTACAACTCTTTTCTAACATCATCCTCTTGCACCCCTTCTATAGTCCTCCTTTTCACATCTGATTTTTTATCTATTTATGTATTTTTGTGGGAAGAGATTCAATTTTCAATTTTGTTTTTCTTTTTATTGCTCGAGACTAGAATGATATCTAGAGGAATACTCAAGATTTCTTAACAATTGTCATTTCTTGCCACTGATCTGATTTTTAGTTTGAAAATAGAGATTTTTTTTTCTTTTTGTTTTTAATTGCCAAGAATATGAATAAGATTATGAGAAACAGGCCATTAGGCCTAAGACAAAGCTTTTCCTAGGCTTCTGAGGAGATCATCAAGACATAGAACGGGGTCAAAGTGCAGTGGCACAATAAACATGAAAAATAAGCAATAAAAGAATTTGATAAAAGCTTCATTTTTCTATGGTAATAAAGGAACACTGAAAATGCTTTTATTGTTGCTGTAAAATTTTAATGTTGTGTTTCCCAATATATTGAGTCAAAAGGTTGCAAAAGGAAAACATACTAAGTGGCCTTGAAAGCAATCAGCAGTTTCTAGAGCTTCTGGAGGCTTGTGAATCTAGCTGAAACCTGGACAATTTAGCTTGAGATTCCAGAGGGCCCTTGTATGCCAGCTTGAGGTATAACTACATGAAACCCTCTCTCAGAATTTGCATTTCTGAAATGAACGTGGACCAAACTAGGATCACCTTTCACAGTCCGCTCTGATAATCAACTAAAAACCTGCCTGTTAAAATTGGAAACACATAGCTCAAAGCCAGTGAAATAGAACAACATATAAAATCAATTTTGATAAATGGATGGGCTAACAAAAATGAGGTTCAATTAAATTGAAAATCATGTTATTTACCGCTTACTCAGGAATGACAATTCTATTGATTAATATATATTAAGAGGTAAAAATGAGACAACCCCAATTTATTGTCAGAGAACTATTTATGATTATATAAACATTACAGGCCAGGAATATACAATACATTATCTGCTAGGAATGGGCGATGCATTCATGGCACTGAAGGATAAGCACTGGACTGCTAATAACAAGGTTGGTGATTCAAACTCACCATCCATTCCTCAGAAATCCTATAACAGGTTTCTGTGAGTTGGAACTGGCCAGCAGGTACTTGACAATAAACAACAACAACAAAATAATAGGCCAGGAATATTCAATACATTATATACCAGGAATCTGTAATGTATTATCTAATACAATAACTCCCAAATCCTATAGCAGAAGAGTATAGAGTGTAAAAGTAAATAAATATTAAAAGGTCACCTTAAAAAATACACACACATAAAATTATAACTCCCACTGTTTGTTTTGCTTGTTGAATGTCAGTGCTGTCAAGTTGGTTCCAACTCATAATGACCCTGAATAGGAATAACTGGTGTAACTGGTGGATTTGACTGCCAACTTTGCAGTTAGTAGCCCAATGCTTATCTTAAAGCACCACACACATATAAAATAATCACATTAGATAATTTATTTACACATAAGAAATGAGAGACCCCTGCAGATATTAGCGGGAAAGTCAAAACAACACACATTTGCCTGGAGTAAAGGAACTGTGAAATAAATAGAAAACTTAATAGAACTGTTTCTACTCTGAGGGGAGAACCCAGGGACACTGCGTAGATTTGGCTTATAGCAACCATATAGAACAGAGTAGAACTGCGTCAAAGTTTCCTGTACTCTTTATGAAAGCAGTCTTTCACATGTTTATCCCAGGAGTGGCTAGTGGTTTCCAATTGCAGACATTTTGGTTAGCAGATCAGCACTTAATCACTAAACCATCCCATTAAAATCACTACTAGATAGGATTGAATTTGCATATCTGTCTGTTACCTGTAAATTATAAAGAGGTTCAAAATAATTCAGACACGTAAATGGGACTAGCCTCCGGATGTGCTACAGAAGACCATTCCATTAGAAGATAAACATTTTGTCTATATACTTATTTTAAGATCACATAACAAGTGTGTAGAAGAAATAGACTAACTTCTTTAGCCTAAATTATTTGTCACCATGATTTTTATAAAACATTGTGAATAGATGCTTCAAGAGATAACTAAAGTATTCTCACATGATTGTTTTTGCTTGTTTTGTTATGAAAATATTTAGATTTAAAAACAGAATTGACAAGGTAATCAGACTCCTGGTATGACACTGTAGGATCAGCACTGGACTGCGAACCACAAGGTTGGAATTTCAAACCCAGCAGCTACTCCTCAGAGACCCTATACAGGGTTGCTATGAGTCCAGAGTCAGAAGCTACTTGAGGGCACTTAACATAAACATAGTTATAATCAATGATGCAAATAATGTAAAATTCTTCAATTGTCTAAGGGATATTTATGAGAATTATAAAAAGATTAGTTTCTGATTTCAAGAGATTTCTTTATTTAGTTCATAGATTAATCATTTACCATTATTATTATTTTAATACTCAAGGCCAAATCATTTAAGGTATTACTTTATATAAGTCAGTTTGCTATATTAAGGGGATGGGCAGGACACTGCACTTGAAGTTGACTAAGTAATAGCTGGTCCCAGTTATGTAATTAATTAGCTAGTTGAAACCAGATAAACCAATTTCAGAATGCCTAGCTTCTTAATCTGCAAAGGGATGACATAAATAACATTTAAAGTTTCTCCTGGTTTTATCATTACTAAAATATTTTACATTAAGATCATCATTCTGTAAATTCATTTTTTGAAGGATAACATAAATTGGCAAATTGCTGACTCTCATACAGATATAAAGTGAACACATGCTCAAGATATTATTTACTTCAGTATTAATAAGGGAACCAACAAGATGTGATGACTCATTCAAAGGAGAAATCAAAGAACAGACAAATTTACAGATCAGCAATACTGAAATGAATTTACAAATGGATACAAAGCTGCATTTCCTAGGGGTGGGTTTGAGAGGAGCTTGTCAATGATTCTCTTCTAGAAGTAATTTGTTTGCATATTTATGGACAAGACTTTGTCTATAAATATAGATTTTGTTCTCAGTTTTCTAAAGTTTGTTAAAAAATAATTCAAGGACAACGAGAATCTTAGCGCCTCCACAGAATCAGAATCACCATCATAACTGTCTGGTGTGCTCTAAATGATGCATAGGTTTTCACTGAGGAAAACCATTGGGAAATTTAGGTCTTGAAGGAATAAAAACAAAACAAAATGAAAAAACAACTTTTTGGAATTCTTATTTGTATTCTTTCTCCTTGACCTGATTCCATTTTGTTAAAAACTATTCTTTCATTCTTTAAAAACAACAAAAATAACAATTCTTCTTGGGTAAAATCTTTACTAAAGGTATGAATAGTTTTTAACAGGAAAAACCTAGTCTTGCTCTGCCTATTTCAATTTGATTTTGTGGTTAGAAATGAGCTATAGTAGATACAAATAATTTAAGGTGTTTAGATATAGTGTAAAACATGACATTTTAGTGGTTAAGTTTCATCTTTTTTAAATCCCTTTTAAAATTTTTTCACCTTTTAAAAAAATGTGTACGTAAGCTTTACATTTGGAAAATATGTGTAATTCAAAATTTGTTCTAAGGAATTTGTAATCAGTCATACTGGGTCATCTGAAGCCCCATTTTGCAAAAAAGGCTATCTCCTGACAAAGGTAGTTAAACAAGTTCCTGTCACCTACAATTATGCAAATATCATACATTCATAAGTATTCCAAATATATAACCCTTCTTCTGTGGTTCTTTCCTTTGTTAACATTTGTAAACACCCAATCAGGGAGCATATTGCCAGACTTGCTTAGTGTTGTGTTCTCCCATTTGGAAAACCTTTCTGCCTTTAATAAAACTTTGTTTTTACTTTGAGTAAAATTGTGGTCATTTTTCCTAAAACAATTTTGGTGTCAATTGTTGTTGTTAAGTGCTGTTGAGTCAGTTCTAACTCATAGCGATCCTGTAGCTTACAGAATCCTGAGAAAATGGTCTTTAAATGCAGGTGAGTTGTTTGTACCTCTCTGTTTCCACTGACCTTTAGGGATCTGCCTGGCTGAGTGCTCAGATCTTTGAAACTCGTGTCTTGAGGTTCAAATGAGTAAATGAAACACAATCAAAGGAATTTGACAGCCAATTCATCAGTAAATTGCAAGTCCTAGTTGAAGTATATGCAGAAGAAAAGCACTCTGAGTGTGATCAGAAAATTCTCAAAGGACTCTTGACCAAAAGGGGTAACTGAAATAAGACACTGAGAAAGTGGTTTTAGTCCTGGTGTGGTACTATGGGTTAATGCACCAGACTGCAAAGCCATTTGAACCACATGGTTGGTAGTTCAAGCTCACCAGTCACTCCTTGGAAACCCTATACAGGGTCGCTATGGGTCAGAACTGACGTGAAGGCACTTAACAGCAACAACAAAGCAAAATATAGATGGCCTTACTGATCATCCTGGTGTAAGAAATAACTCTTAGGATGGGCCATCTTCAGGACTGAGGGGAGTCCATTGGGTATCAGGTTAGCATAACAGAAGAAGCTCATGGAGGAAGAGACTTGTTTGAATGACTAAAAACCTTAAAATAAGAATACGCCCATCAAGGAAATAGGGGGAAAGAGGGAAAATAATTTTAAATGAGAATGTTACCATCAAACACAATTAGGTGACACTAGGGGTAGATTATAAACCCCATAGTACTCAGTAAAGAGGAACTGGAGAAGGGGCTTTCTCCAGACAGGGGAATAAAACTCTATGAGTTGGCCATGCCATATGTCTGCCTGTGTCTATTGGGTCAGGCACCCAATTTTGCAAATTCAAATAAAGAAAATGTCACTCTCACTAAAATGAGTAGAGATTGGATTTCTTGAGCATTTGTAGGTAAGCACTTGTGATAATTCATTGATGACCTCATAACCAAGAGGAACTGAGGCAGTATGTGGGGTATTGACAATGTTTCTCACATTTCCATTTTAATACAGTAGTCATATATAGAAGTCCTGGTGTGGTGGTGGTGGTTATGTGCTGTGGAGTCGGTTCTCATTCAGAGCGACCCTGTACAGGGTTTCTGAGGCTGTAAATCTTTATGGGAGCAGAAAGCCTCATCTTTCTCCTGTGGAATCGTTGGTAGTTTCGAACAGCTGACCTTGAGGTTTGCAACCCAATTTGTAACCACTATGCTACCACTGTAGAATAAGGACTGGATTATAAACTTGATTTGAACTGCAAGATCAGTGGTTCAATCTCACTAAGCGCTTCTCAGAAACCCTATACAGGGTTTCTATGAGTTGGAACCAACTCCATGACACTTAACAACAACAACAACAATCACTCATTGTCTGCTGTAGTCAATTACTGCAGTCCAAAGTTATGCCCCTTTTCTTTGAAATTAATCACTTTTGCTTCTTTAATTAGTAGTCATTCCCTACTCCAAAAAGTATCACAGGAGCAAAAGAAAAGCAATCATGCTTTCTTATAATGGCTACTGATAACCACTACCTGGTGAGAGTAATGGTGCTAGATGGAGACAGCCTGGCTAGGATGATCACCATGACCATGAATAAACAGAGAGCAGAGAGTTCCCAAAATTCTGGAGCCCCGTATCTCATACCTGAAATCCCTATAAATCTCCCCACTTTTCCTCAAGCAGGCAGATCTGGGAGATGTTCTGCTCCTCTGTTCTCCTGGGTATGAATATTCAATGCTTTGCTCTTTGCTCAGAATCCTGTCTCTGAATATTGACTCCATTAAGGTGGGCGATAAAGAACTCTTCTTCAAGTTGCATAATGATGTAGAGCATTTTAAAACTTAAGGTCTTGAAATGTCTAAAAAAACTCCAGACTGAAGTCCTACTTGGATGTTTGTTTGTTTGTTTGTTTTTATGCTTTATTGGGTTTCTGAGCCTGTAAATGTTTCTAGAAATGGCTCCACAGTCGGTAGGTTCAAATTACCAACCTTTCTTTTAGAAGCCTGATGCTTAATCCATTGCACTACTAAGTTTCCTCATACGTAGTTAGAAACTATTTAAAGCAAGGGCTTAAGTCCATTGACAGAATAAATGTTTGTCAATATATATGAGTTGTTTCATTGTATTATGTTGATTCTCTGGAACAAAGCTTTGGCAGTAATTCTTGTGTACAGCATTAAATTATTTCAATTATAATGGCAATAACATGAGTATCTTAATTCTAGTTAGAAAAGTTGATCTAAACCAAAATCCTAAACCTTTTGATAACAAACTAAAAATAGCTTCTTTTTTTTTTTTTTGTAAGGAAATGAAGGCCAAACAGCCTTTTGGAAGATCTATTGAATATCCTTTTCTACTTCATCTGAGATACTTACTCAAGTACAACAGGTAGTATTAACAATACCACACACTCCACCTTTTTGTGTCAATAGGGAGTCTAAGTCGTAGTTGCCCAAAACTACAAAAAGGGAATTTAAAAAAGTTTTGTTGAGCTTTGAGCTAATGTATCATGGATTGAATTGAGCATCCCCCTCCCGCCCCCCTCCACATACATACAAAATATGTGTCAACTTGACTGGGTTATGATTCTTAGTGGTTTGGCAATTGTATAAAAATGTAATGTAGCAGTTATATACTTATGTTATCACCCCTTCCCCTACTCCCTCACTACTCCATGATGTGATCTGATTTGATGGATCCTGATTTGATGCAATTATGCTATATGTTGTAAATCCTCATTTCTGTGATGATAATGAGGCTGAATGTAATCTATAGGATTAAGGTATAATTTGAGTCAATCTTTTTTGGCCCAGGATCGGGCAGTGTTCTGTTCTGCTGTGCGTAAGGTCACGATGAGTCGGGACTGACTGGATGGTACCTAAAAACAACAACAACAAGGAAAGGAAAGTTTACACTGGGACATGCAAAGTAATGTAATAATAGAATAACAAAGGTTAGATTAAGTAGGGTACTTGCTGCTGCTGCTGCTGTGTGACTTGGTGTCTGTTCCGACTCATAGTGACCTTGTACAGGGTTTCCGAGGCTGTAAATCTTTACGGGAACAGAACACCTCATCTTTCTCCTGCGGAACAGTTGGTAGTTTCAAACTGCTGACCTTGTCATTTGCATCCTGATTCGTAAACACTATGCTATCAGGGCTCCTTAGAGTAGGATAAATGTTCCAATGGGGTGTTACAATCTAATGCATACAGGCCATCTGAAAATAAGAAAGTGTTTGGCAATCACTTCAGGAACCAGCCTATAATTACTGCTGTTGTTGTTAGGTGCCACCAAGTTGGTTCCGATTCATATCAACCCTGTGCACAACAGAAGGAAACACTGGCCGGTCCTATGTCATCATCACAATTTTTAAGTTTAAGCTCATTATTGCTACCACTGTGTCAATCTGTCTTCTGCTTTTTCACTGACACTCAAGTTAACCAGTATGATGTCATTCTCCAGGGACTTGCCTCTCCTGATAATATGTCCAAAGTATGAGAGGTGAAGTCTCACCATACTTGCTTCTAAAAAGCACTCCGTACTTCTTCAAACTTATTTATTCTTCTGGCGGTCCATGATGCTTTGAATATTCTCTTCCAGTACTGTAGTTCAAATGTACTGATTCTTTTACAGCCTTCCTTATTCGCTGTCCAACTTTCACATGCATATTGTTGCTGTTGTTAAGTTCTGTAGAGTCAGTTCTGACTCATAGACACCCTGTATAGGGTTCCTGAGTGGCATCTAGTAAGCTTGAATCACCGACCTTGCAGTTCAAACTGGCTTTGTGGTCCAGCACATTAACCCACAGCACCATACCAGGACTCCTCACATACATATTGGTGGTGGTGGTGGTGGTTATGTGCCGTGGAGTCAGTTCCAAATCATAGCAACCCAGTATAGGGGTTCCGAGGCTGTAAATCTTTACATAGCAGAAAGCCTCATCTTTCTCCCATGAAACTACTGATAGTTTCGAACTGTTGACATTGAGATTAGCAGCCCGACTCATAACCACTACGTTACCACAGAAATACCATGACTTGAGTCAGGCTTACCTCACTCCACAAAGTGACATTTTGACTCTAACATTTCAAGAGATCTTCTACAACAGATTTAATACATCATTTGATTTTTTGACTGCCACTTCCATTATTGTTGTTTGTGAATCAAAGCAAAATGAATTTTTGACAACAAAAATCTTTTCTATAAAAAGAAGGGTATAATTACAATTACTAGAATTGCCAATGGGTGACAGTTTTCATGAACCATTTGTGGTGTTGGGTGACAGATCTGGCATTCAGTTGGATTCACTGTGCTAGCTACTGATTGGGCTAAATTAACAAAAGCATTGTCACACCAAGTTTTAATGGGGCTATATGTAACAACAAGAGAAGACCTAAGATTGGTTTCACAATGAAGGAAAGTAGCCCCACAAAATAAATCAAAGCTATAATCATACAAATTTTAGCTACACTAAAATAAATTTCTGAAGTTTGCATGTAAAAGATGGCTAACAATAGCTAATAAAAACATTAGAATGATAGTAGCAATACCAAAGAAAAACAGATACAATAAAACTGGGAAACACAAAAGACTACCAGTCAATATTGACTAACTGTAAACATAGAGCAATTTCAAATGTAATTAATATTAAACACAAAGCAATTAATCATAACTTTCATCTACCAAGGGATAGTTATAAGATCACACATTTTAAGTGCTTGCAGTAGGAATAAGATAGTCAATATAATGAAATCACTGTACATAGTCCAATAATTTGATGTCTATATATTTGATCTTGTACCATGGTCTTGGGGCACGTTGTCTACTTCTCAGGCAGACATCTTGGTTGTTGGGCTCAGCTGACTTAATTTTAAGCATATTGGTAAAGAGTTCTTTCAGGAACTGCAGTCTTTTCTAATTGGGAGAGGTAAATCCAAGTCTTAACTTGTTGCAATCTGATGACAAAGGAATTAGCTAAAAGCACTTAGTAGGAATCTTTTTTACTGAGCTTTAAGAGAGGCTTTTAATTTTTATGTCTTCTTCTGTACACATAGTCTCTTGGTTGTATTAGTGAGAAAGGAGCCTCAATAGGCTTGCTTTCATCAAAGGCCTTCTTGAATAAGAATTATGTGTTGTTGTTTTTTGAAGAATTATGTTTTTTTTTTTTTTAATAAATTAAGCTTAGCAAGAATTTAAAAGACTAATTTGAGTTAAATTTGAGACTATTATAAATCCACTACCATCAAATTGATTCTGACTCATAGAGTCTACTATAACTGACCCTTAAAGAATGGTTGAGGTCTCCTGGTGACAATTTCATGAGGTGTTCATTTGTGTGGTCTAAAAGGAGTAGACCTTTTAGAACATATTGACAATCTTTTCTAAATCTGAGCCTACTGTTGCAGCTAATATGTCATTCAATCTCATTGAGAATCTTCCTCTTTCTCTCTGACACCCTACCAAGCTTTATGTCTTTTTTTTTTTTTTCAGATCTATCAACAAACTGAACTAAATCAGAATTGGTAATGGGGCTTCCTATAAATCCTGTCAGAGTAACAAGAAGTTATTCAGTCATATCTAAACAATTTTGTAGTAGGTAGTCATCATCACTGAGTGGAAGCAACAATGTTGTTGTTGCTGTTGTTAGGTGACATTGAGTTGGTACCAACTCATAACAACCTGATGCACAGCAGAATGAAACACTGCCCGATCCTGGGCCAACCTCACTATTGTGGCCATGTTTGAGTCCACTGGTGTTGCCACTTTGCCAATCCATCTCGCTGGAGGTCTTCCCCTTTTTTCTCTGACCTTACAAAACATGATATTCTTTTCTAGTGACTGGTCCCTCCTGACAATATGTTCGAAGTATGAGAGACCAAGTTTGGCCATCTTGGTCTCCAAGGAGCACTCTAGCTATACTTCTTCCAACACAGATCTGTTTGTTCCTTTAGAAGCCCATGGTACTTTTAATATTATCCTACAACAATAACTCAACTGCATCAAGTTTTCTATGATCTTCCTTTTTCACTGACCAATTTTCACATGCACATGGGGTGAAAATACCATGACTTGGGTCAGGCATACCATAGTCCACAAGCTGACATCTTTGCTCTTTAACACTTTAAAAAGGTCTTGTGCAACAGATTTGCCTAATGCAATATGCTGTTTGATTTCTTGACTGCTGCTTCCATGAGTGTTGATGGTTGATCCAAGAAGAATGGAGTCCTTGACAACATCAATCTTTTCTCCATTGTTAGAATGTTGTTTGTTGGTCCAATGGTGAGGATTTTTGTTTCCTTTATATTGAGATGCAAGCCATACCTAAGGCTGTGCCCTTTGATCTTTATCAGTGAATATTTTAAGTCCTCTTCACTTTCAGCAAAGTTGTATCGTCTGCATATCGCAGGTTGTTAGTGAGTCTTCCTCCAATCCTGATGCCATGTTTTTCTTCATAAAACACAGCTTCTCAAATTATTTGCTCAGCATACAGGTTGAATGTTGTTGCTGTTGTTATGTGCTGTGGAGTCGGTTCTGACCCATAGTGACCATGTACAGGGTTTCCGAGGCTGTAAATCTTTACAGTAGCAGAAAGCCTCACCTTTCTCCTGCTGAACAGTTGGTAGTTTTGAACTGCTGACCGTGAGATTAGCAGCTCGATTCGTAATCACTATGCTGCCAGAGCTCCTTATACAGGTTGAAAAAGTATGGTGAAAGAATACAACCCTGTCGCACATCTTTCTTAATTTTAAACCATTCAGTGTTCCCATGTTCTTTTTGAACAACTGCCTCTTGGTCCATGTACAGATTCAAGAGCATAATTAAGTGCTCCGGAATACTCATAATTCAAAATGTTGTCCATAGCTTGTCATGATTTACACAATCAAAAGCCTTTGTGTAGTCAATAAAGCACAGGTAAACATCTTTCTGGTATTCTACGCTTTCACCCAAGATCCATCAGACATCATCGATGCTATCCCTTGTTCCACGTACTCTTCTGAATCCAGTTTGAACCTCTGAAAGTTCTCTGCCAATGTATGCTTGCAGCTGTTTCTGTTATTACCTTTAATAAAACTTTACTCGCACAAGATATCATAGATATTGTCTGATGATTTCTGCATTCTGTTGGGTCACCTCTCTTTGGAATGGGCACAAATAAGGATTTCTTCCAATCAGTTGGACAGATGGTTTCTTTCAAATTTCTTGGCTTAGATAAGTGAGTGCCTCCATTGCTGCCTCACTTTCTTGAAAGACTTCAATTTTTATTCCATCAGTTCCTGGAGACTTGTTCTTTGCCAATTCCTTCAATGCACCTTGGCCTTCTTCCTTCAGTATCATTGGTTCTTGATTATATGCTACCTCTTGAAATGGTGGTACATCAACCAATTCCTTTTGGTTCAGTGAGTCTGTGGATTCCTTCCATCTTCTTTTGATACTTTCTGCATAATTAAATAATTTGCTCAGAGAACTCTTCAATAATGAAAGTTGAGGCTTGATTTATTTCTTCAGTTCTCCCAGCTTGAGAAATGCAGAGCATGTTCTTCCCTTTTTGGTTTTCTGACTCAAGATCTTTGCACATTTCGTTGATTTATTTGACTTTGTCTTCTCGAGCTGACCTTTGAAATTTTCTGTTCAGCTCTTGTACCTTCTCGTTGCTTCCATTTTCTTTAGCATCTCTATGCTAGAGAGTAAGTTTCAGTGTCTCTTCTGACATCCATTTTTACCTTTTCCATCTTTCTTGTCTTCTTAACGACTTTTTGCTTTTTTCATGTATGATGTTCTTGATGTCATCCCACAACTCTTCTGGTCTTTGGTGTTTAGTGTTTAATGTATCAAATCTGTTCTTCAGATGATCTCTAAATTCAGGTGGGATATATTCAAGGTCATATTTTGGCTCTTGTGGACTTGTTTTCTTTTTCTTTAGCTTCAGTTTGAATTTGCATATGAGTAATTGATGGTCTGTTCCACAGTCTGCCCCTGGCCTTGTTTTGGCTGATGATATGGAGCTTTTCCACCATCTATTTCCACAGATGTAGTCAATTTGATTTCTGTGTATTCCATCTTGTGAGGTCCATGTGTATAATTGTCTCTTATGCTGTCTAAAGAAGGTATTTGAAATGAACAAATCATTGGTTTTTCAGAATTCTATTATGCGATCTCCAGAATCAATTCTATCACCAAAGCCATATTTTCCAACTACTGATCCTTCCTCTTTATTTCCAACCTTTGCATTCTAATCATTACTGATTATCAATATATCTTGATTGCATATTTGACCAATTACAGACTTAAGAAGTTGGTAGAATTCTTCTATTTCATCCTCACTGGCTTTAATGGTTGGTGCATAAATTTGAATAATAGTGGTATTAACTGGTCTCCCCTGTAGGCATATGGATATTATCCTATCACAGTAAGTGTTGTACCTCATGTCTGATCTTGATATGTTCTTTTTGATAATGAATGCAACACCACTCCTCTTCATTTTGTCATTCCAGGCATAGTAAGCCTTGTGGTTGTTAGATTCAAAATGGCCAATGCCAGTCCATTTCAGCTTACTAACGCTTAAGATATTGAAGTTTATGCATTCTATTTCATTTTTGAAAATTTCCAATTTTCCTAGAATCATACTTTGTACAGTCCATGTGATGATTATTAATGGATGTTTGCAGCTGTTTCTCTTCATTTGGAGTTGTGCCCCATCAGCAAATGAAAGTACTGAGGGATTTACACCCAAGGGCTTTACTCCATTCATGTCATCACAATCAACTCTACTTTGAGGAGGCAGCTCCTCCCCAGTCACATTTTGAGTGCCTTCCAACCTGAGGGGCTCATTTTCCAGCAGCATATCTGACAGTGTTTCTCTGTTATTCTTACGGTTTTCAGTGACTAAATATTCAGAAGTAGTTTGTCTCTCCTTCTTCCTAGTCTGTCTTTGTCTGGAAGGTCATCAGAAACCTGTCCACCGTGGGTGACTCTGCTATTATTTAAAATACCTATGGCATAGCTTCCAGAACCACAGCAACTCACAAGCCACCACAGTATGGCAAACTGACAGACGAGTGTTGGGTGGTGACAAAGTAGCTGTGTTTAAAGACATTATTGTGTGCAATCTAATGTTAGGGAAGGACTTCACAAGAAGTCAACTTGATGGTTAAAAAATGCTGAGTTAAGATTGAATATACAATGTCTGACAGCTCAAGGGGGTCATGAACATCTAGGAAATTCTTACAACTATGCCTGAATTGTTTCCAACCATTATTACTCTTGTGGCAACTTTCCTAACAGTTGAAGTAGCCCCTAGTCCAAATGGACACTATAAAATATACAGGACTTTGCAGTCCCCTGTGTTTTTGGGTGTTGTTGTTGTTAAGTGTCATCAAGTCACTCCGAATCATAGGGACCCTGTATAGTGTTTTCAAGGAGCAGCTGATGGGCTTGAACTGTTGACCTTTCAGTTAGCCGTCCAGTGCTAATCCTACAGTACCACACCAGGAAGTAGTTGCAGAATTATCATGAACAAAAAGTGAAAAATCTAGGTAATAAATAGGAAATCCCAAAACGGGTTTATTAATTAATGTCACTTTTAGCTACATTGTTTTACTTAGGTCACCTTCAGTACGTTGAAAAGGCTCAAACTCAGAATACTTTAGGTATATGAAAAGGGACTGAGTCCTTATATAAAAAAATGGGTATCCAAGTTCTACACTAATCACAAAGTCCTAAGAATCCTCTTATTTTTTGTTGTTGGTTTTTTCTAGTAAGAGTAGGGTAAGCTATGAAATTTCTTTTGGGTGTCAGTGGTACTTTTTTTTGTTGCAATTATATGTACCAGATATTTTACACATGCTGCCAAA
The DNA here is from genome assembly GCF_000296735.1 of Chrysochloris asiatica. NCBI lineage: Eukaryota > Metazoa > Chordata > Mammalia > Afrosoricida > Chrysochloridae > Chrysochloris > Chrysochloris asiatica. The sequence continues at coordinate 23,113,277 of NW_006408554.1, read as the reverse complement.
AGAACGAACATATCTGTGCTGGAAGAAGTACAATTGCAATGTTCCTTAGCAGCCAAGTTTGTCAGACTAAGTCTCTCATATGTATTGTTAGGAGGGGCTAGTCCCTAGAGAATGACATCATGCTTGGTAGAATGGAGGGTCAATGAAGAGGAGGGAGACCCCCAATGACATGGATTTACAGTGTCAGCAGCAATGGGCTCAAGAGTAGTAATAACAACAATCATATTTTACCAAAGGTTGTTAGATGCTGTCAAGTTGGTTCTGATCCATGGAGACCCTATGTACAACAGAAAGAAACACTGCCTGGGCCTACATCATCATCACAATTGCTGCTGCTCTTGTTCTTGAGACGATCTCTAAATTCCGATGGGATACGTTCAAGGTCATATTTTGACTGTCATGGATTTTTGGAAATTTTCTTCAGCTTCAGCCTGAACTTACATATGAGCCATTGATGATCTGTTCCAAAGTCTGCCCTGAAGACTTGTTTTGGCTGAAGAATTGAACTTTCTACCATATCATCCCACAGATATATCCAATTTGATTCCTGTGTATTCCATCTAGTGAGGTGCATGTTAATAGTCATTTTTTATATTGCTCTAAAAGGTATTGTTGCTGTTGTTGTTAAGTGCTGTTGAGTCGATTCTGACCCATAACAACCCAGTACAGGGTTTCCAAGATTATACATCTTTACAGGAGCAGAAAGCCTCATCTTTCTCCTGCAGAACCGCTGTTAGTTTTGAACTGCTTATCTTGAAATTAGCAGCCCAGTTCATAACCATTACACTACCAGAGCAATGAATAAGTCTTTGTAGTCCAGTGCAGTAAGGTAGTCCTCTGTTGTTTTTTTAAAACATATACACAAACATGAAATAATCCAAAGACTAACATAATAGTTTATTGATCTATGATTTCCTAAACAATTTGCAAAATGGGCTAGTGGTTCTTCTCCTTCAAGAATGGAGAATTCAAAGAATAAAATGATTTTTGGTAAAGAATAAGATTTCCATGGTGATGAAGTCCTTACTGAGTTAGCAGTAAAAAGGTACCTTCCCTGAGTTTTGGCACTTTACCTGCCTACAGATCTGATATCTCTAGAAACTTTCATTACAAAAGTCCAGTCTTTTTTATCAAACTACAAGTTAATGTTTTTGTTTTGTTTTGTTTTGTTGTACTTTAAGGTTCATCTGACCCAAGCCACGGTATTTTCAATACCCTCATATGCATGTGAAAGTTGGACAGTCAATATAGAACAGCTTATAAGAATTGATGCATTTGAATTAAAGTGTTGGGGGAGAAAATTAAAAGTACCATGGACTGCCAGACGAACAAAATAATCTGAGTTGGAAGAATTACAGCCAGAATGCTCCTTAGCAGCCAAGATGATGGGACTTTATCTCTTGTCTCTCACACTTCAGAAATGTTATCAGGAGAGAGCAGTTCTGGGAAAAGGACATAATGCTTGATGAAGTGGAGAACCAGAGAAAAAGAGAAAGACCTGCAATGAGATGGATTGGCATAGTGACATCAACAGTGGAATTGAATGTAACAATAATTGTGAGGATGGCACAGGACCAGGCAGTATTCCTTTCTGTTGTGCATAGGGTTGCTATGAGTCACAGCTAACTCAAGTGGCACCGTAAGCAGGTAAGAAAAGTCAATTAGCAAATGTGGCTCATGGGTGGAGCAAGCTGGCTGATTAATTGTGGATCAGGAATTTTTTAGGATTATGAGTAAGAAAAAACTCTTAAATAAGAGTGAAAATTCTGTTTTTAATAAATAAATATCTCACAATATTTCCCCCTTTGATCCAGATTCTATTTGAATTACTATGTCTTGGCTGGAGACCAATTTAGTTTTCTTTGTATCTCCTGGTGGTGGTGTATCTCCTAGGTACTTACTATTTTGGGGGGTACCTTTCTGTGAAACATATGTTATACCTGATGGTTCCTTAGCTTCTTCATTTCCTTGTTCCTCTAGTCAGATGGAGACATTTTCTGTACCCTAGCTAGCCACTCACAAGCTTTTAAGACCCTGGACACCAAGCAAATTAATAGCGTAATGAAATAAAGAATCAAAATGAGGAGAGTACATAAGCCAATGGTTTGAAAAGCTTGTTCCACTCACAAATTCAAATTCCCTAACCATGAAAATTAATCTCAGGAAGATGCAAGGAAAACATCTATAGCATATATTGCATCTCTATCATGAGATTCATCCAAAATTATATCTCTATATACTTTTGCTTGATTGTTATTTATATGCAGCAATTTTATCAAAGCACAATTCTTCCTTGGAAAGCATGTAAACAATCAAGAGTTAACTTATATTTTAGTGGCACTATTTTTAGCTGTATTACTTTAGTAGAGAGAAAGAAGATATGGCATCACCAAGATTAGTAACAGAACTATTCAATTTCAGAGTCACCTTGTCTAACACCACTTGCATCTTAAAAACAAAAAAATCCTACAAGACAAATCATGTCCAGAAATTATGGAAATGATGCTTACTATAGAACAACCAATTAGAGTTCCTTTAATCAATAGATCTTGATTTGATACTTGTTCAATTAGTTGTTTGATGAATTGTTCATGGTCACTATCAGTTTTAATTGCTCTCATATTTCAAATTCCATAAGCCAAGTAACATGTTCTAATCCAGTTTGATGGTAGGACTTTACATGGTCAGTGACTGGAACAAAATAATATCATTTTAATGGGTACTCATGAGTAGGAGGATCCACATATGTGTATATGCCAAGAAGGAGCTAATCATCTAAATCACGTACGTTCATTTATTATTATGTTGTTATTAAGTGCCATCGAGTCAGTTCCAACTCATAGTGACCCTGTATAGGGTTTCCAGGGTTTGACCTTCTGATATTGCAGTTAGCAACCCAGTATTTGTCTTACAGCTCCATACAGGACTCCACTTCATTTATTATTGTTGCTGTTGTTAAGTGCCGTTGAGTTAGTTCTGACTCATAGTAAATCTGTGTAGGGTTTCCTGAGGAGCAGCTGGTGAGCTACAACCGCTGACTTTGTGGTTCAAACTGACCTTGTGGTCCAGTGCTAATCATATAATACTACACCAGGACTCCTTGTTTATTATATTGCTACAGTTGTTAAGTGCTGCTGAGTCAGTTCTGACTCACAGTGACCCTGTATAGGGTTTCCAAAGAGTGGTTGGTGAGTTTGAACTGCCAATCTGTGGTTCAAACTTATCTTATAGTCAAGTGCTTTATCCCACAACGCCAAACCAGGACTCCTTGTTTATTATTATTATTATGTTGTTTTTAGGTGACATCAAGTTGGTACCAACCCATAGCGACCTTATTATTCACAGCAGACAAAACACTGCCCAATCCTGGGCCAACCTCACTACTGTTGCCACACTTGAGTCCATCGATGCTGCCACTTGGCCAATCCATCTCATGGGGGGTTGGGGGGTCTTCCTCTTTTTCTCTGACCCTCCACCTTACCAAACATGATATCCTTCTCCAGCGACTGATCCTTCCTGACAGTATGTCCAAAGTATGCAAAAAGATAGTCACAGCATAAGATGCCTTTATGGTTTAGGTATTCATGTTGTACTATGTCCTGATGCCCTTTGGTGGGGTACCAAGAATCATGATAAATGTGAGACATTGGCTTTCCTGTAATAATCTTATAAATGGTTCATTTGTTTTTTAAAAAAGAAGTGGAGTTCCAGTTTGGGGGCAGGGAAAGCAGAGACAGACAGTGAAAACTCCTTTCCCAAAACCCCCAAAAAAGCAGAGAAAGAGCAGTCCGCAGAAAATCTCCGGAGCTTGGGATCTTGCTTAAGGTTCCAGGCAGAGGTTTCCCGTACCCATTGAGAAGAAATTTGCATGTGGAAGCAAAATAAAGTGACTTCTGAATCGATCCAGCCTAGGTGGCTTGTAGCCAAAAGTCATCAGGCCAGAGGGAGGAGCCACATCCAAGTAGAGGCAGCAATTAATTCATACCTATCGATAATTACATTGAATGTCAATGGATTAAATGTACCAGTGAAGAGACAGAGCATAGCTGAATGAATAAGAAAACAAGACACTTCAATATGCTGCCTGCAAGAGATACTCCTTACACACAAAGACAAAAACAGACTAAAAGTTAAAGGATGGAAAAAAATATACCAAGCTAAGAACAATAAAAAACAAGCAGGAGTGGCAATACTAATCTCAGATAAAATAAACTTTAAGGCAGAAACTACTATAAGAGATAAAGAAGGACACTATCTCATGATTAAAGGTTCAATTGAGCAAGATGACATAACCATAATTAACATCTACACTCCAAATGAAAGAGCACTAATATATATATATAAAGCAAACCCTGCTAGAACTGAAGAAAGAAATAGATAATTCTGTAATTATAGTGGGGGATTTTAACACGCCACTTTTGAAAATGTGCAGAACAACCAGAAAGAAACTTGACAAAGCTACAGAGGAACTAAACAGCACAATCAACCAACTTGACCTCATAGACATGTAAAAGCATTCAACCCAACAACAGCACAATATACATTCTTTTCCAGTGCACATGGAACAATCTCCAGAATTGACCATGTATTAGGTCACAAAGCAAGCCTCCATAAATTCACAATGCCATATCAAAATGCCATAAAATTAGAAATCAATAAGAAGACGAAGGAAATAAAGTTTAACATATGGAGACTGAATAACACCCTGCTGAAGAGTGACTGGATAAAAGTAGAAATTAAATGTGAATTGAGAAAGTTCCTAGAAACAAATGAGAATGAAAATACAACATGCCAAAATCTTTGGGACATGGTGAAAGTGGTGCTGAGAGGACAATTTATTGCAGTAAATGCGCACATCCAAAAAGAAGAAAGAATCAAAATTAACACATTAACACAACATCTCCAGCAACTAGAAACAGACCAAAAAAGGGAACCTACAGTCACCAAGAGAAAAGAAATAATAAAGATCAGAGTAGAAATAAATGAGATAGAAAACAGAAAAACTACAGAAAGAATCAAGAGAACAAGAAGCTGGTTCTTTGAAAGATTTAATAAAATTAACAAACCATTGGCAAACCTAACAAAAGAAAAGAGGT